>NC_139807.1:24490747-24970747 GCF_963457635.1 Microchirus variegatus
TCCTAAAGAGGCGACAAATACAAGAACACAAACGCACACACTCAAATCCCCAGGTCCATAAAACAACCATAAACACACCTATCACTGCATGCATTCACAAGTAGATATTCACCCTCATATGCATAAATAACCCACAAGCATTGTGTGTGTGTGTGTGTGTGTGTGCGTGTGCGTGTGTGTGCCACCGCCCCCCACAGACACACAGAAACACACACTTAACATGTAAATATGTGCGTGCACACACTAATGCACTCAAACATCACCTTCTGGAATACAAACAGAAATGCTCCTTCTTTTCCTCCAAACCCACACACACACACACACACACACACACACACAGTAAATACAGAGTGTAGACTCTGTGGCACAGTGACCTGCAAAGGAACCCGTACACTTTGCCTGCTAGTTCCACAGGACTTGGTGTTTTCAGGAAAAGCCATGCAGTATTCATGGATTCACAGTCATGGGAGTCCGTGGGGCAGGATGGTGCAAACACGGTGGAAGTGCGCTGCAAGCTAACACACTAACGCACACAATAGCTCTACTGTGTGTTCTTCTTTTACTTTTATGTATTTGTTGTGTGATCAGTGGAGTGGAACCATTTACTTTCCCAAAGTGTAAACCATATTTATATTTGTGTATTTTTTTTTTTTTATAAATAAAACACACATAAACAAACACACACACACACATTTGCATATGCATGTATGTTCATGTGTGTATGTGTGACTGCATGTGTGTGGGCGAGTGTTCTCCTGTGATATGTTTGTATGTCTACCTTCACGCTCCGCTGCCTGCTTTGAGAAATAGGTCCATTCCTCATTATTACCCCAAAGGCTGTCTGGATGTCTCAAACATATGCACGGACACACACACACACACACACACACACACACACACACACACACACACACACACACACACACACACACACACACACACACACACACACACACACACACACACACACACACACACACACACACACACACACACACACACACACACACGCAGGGGGTCTCCCTGTGACCCACATTCATCAGCTCTAGCCTCACGGGAGCTTCAGGATGGTCGTGTTCCCAGCAGGCCTCACCGTGGCAGGGCCGTGACTCTAAGATACGCTGCTCCTGAACCCAGGACCTCTCATGCTGTAAGGGGACCATGTTTTTCAGTGCTGAATGTTTTCCGACTGTCACAAGTCCCTCTTTTGAGGGATTTTGTCATTGAGGCGCTGAGATTAATGGATGGATGACTCCGGCATACATGCAGCATGGACACAGTTGGCTACATGTAAATATCTTGTGCTTGTAGTCCGTTAAAACAATTGTGAAAATAAATAAATGTTGAGTTTTTTTTCCGGAGGCATGAAATTGATCTAATTACACTTGTGCACGACTGTTATAGAACATTAATCCACCAGTAACTCAAATAAATCAATATACATTTTCTGAGAAGAGATGGTTTGCGTAGATAATTGCAGAACATTAATATTTGAACAGATTATATTATTAAATAATAGGAAATTATATTTAACTACTATATTCTAGTGATGGAACAGATGCGACTTAAAGAACCGTTAATGTGTTGTGTTTTTCCAAATCTGCACAAAACATAGATGAGAAATTAAATTATTTAAATTTATAATATATGAAAAATATACAGTACTGTGCAGAAATCTTAAGCCACCATTAGATTTGTTGTTTTAGCAATGCTATAACCACAATAGAGGATAATTATTTCTATTTCACTTTACTGGAACACATCCAGAAAATATGTATGCAGTTCTTTGTTATTTAAAAAACAAACAAACAAACAAAAAAAACATCCTCTACAGGTGTCAAGTATTTAGTGTGATCTACCCTTACACTTGAACAACAGCACAGCTTGTTAATACTGGAGTGGAACCTTAATTAATGTTACTGTGTATTTGTCCTACTATTTCATTTAAAGAAATATCTGCTGTAAAAAACCTCTATTACGCCAGGTTTATTCAAGACATGCTTGACCATTACATGCACATGCTGCATGAGTTAAACTCATTGACAGCTTGCTAATATATACTGTAAGGATTTGACAGACAGAAAAAACAACAGAGGTGGTGGTGCCTGAAACCTTTGCACTTTTACCTAGACCGGAAGTTCCAATTAACGCTGTTTTTAGTGTGTATCTGCGACATTACCTTGTTAAGAAGCCCTGAAGGTTCTGAACAAACAGTTAAGCCACTGCTGAGAACGCTTTGATGGAGAGATTTATATCGGCTTGTTTACAGCAACTAGGAGGTTTTTTTTTTTTTACCATAAAACAAGTTAATGTATGTAAGTAGACCTCCATAACTAACATACTGTATATGTGCAACAGGACCACTCTGTGACCTTTAATGTGCTGTAACCATGTGTCGCCTCGCCAGTAGGATGCGCCACAGCAGCTACAATATTGTATTTGCTTAAATTAACAAAGAAATCCAGAACCCCCCCAAAACCCCACAGACTCTTCATTTACTGTGAAATATGACTTTTCTCTAATATTTTCAGTTTAATACAGTCACTCACTCTCTGACCCAATTTGTGCACAATATAACATTTATGACTACTTTTACTGCCATTTCTGTTAAAGAAATGTTACAGACTGTCTTTATGGACTGTAACATATATTGTTTTGAATCTTATGTTGACTTGGTAAGTCAGACATTTTCAAGAGATCTCTGTTTGATATTTGAATCAAAAATATAATTTTATGCATGTCGTATTCAATACATATTAAGTAATATTAAGTAAAATAGCAAAGTTATTTGGTGACCCAAAATTGATATCCCAGTTGCTGAAAATGACTGAAAACAGTAAAAAGTTCCATTTATGAAGCTGGAACCAGCAGATGTTCGGTGTTTGGCTGGTCAGGTTCAAGCTTTTTCATTCGTAGGATTTGCTGCAGTGTTGTTTTTGATAGGGAGGGGCTGATATAATCCTTCGACTTCTTTACAGGAGAAGAATATTTGTTTTACACTTTTACACTATGTCTTTGTATTGACCTGAAATGGCTGTAAGTGGTAAATGCATCATCACAAATGTTGTGATGCATTTACCACTTACAGCCATTTCAGGCCAAGAAAGATTTCTAAATCTAAACTAAGTGTATAATATTTACCTTACTCATTTAAAGAATATATGTCTCATATAATGTCTTTAAATCAGTGAAAGTCTGTGATTCTCGTGGGACAGGTGTGGCCGCTCCCTAGTGCCCCCTATTGATGGGCCGCCAGAGATTGTACCTCCTAACATTCAAAAACGACTAACAACATTGTTTTGGGTTTAAACTCAAGTCAAGGATCTTTGTTTGGACTAGTTTTTATCGCTCCTTCATTAGATAGTTTATAGTTGTAAAAGAACAAAACACATTATTTTGCTAAGGTGCCTGCAATAAAAAAAAAAACCCTGCCTGATACTGACTCCACTGAGGCCTGCAGCTTTTTTAAGACTCAGTCAGCAAAACCTTCCTTTGACGCACAAACAAAAACACTGAAGCCTAATGAGCCCGATAACAAGGCATTTAAAGGCAGCTTTTACGAGAAGGAACTCACTTTTTTAAAGATGAACGATAAGGAGCACAGTCTTGTCTCTATGAAAAGCACTCGCAGAAAAAAAGATCATTTCCCAAAGTCTCACTGAGTCAAAAGTTTGTTTATCTCCTCATTACGGATGTGAACTGCGTCTCCCCCCGCAGCACACACACGGTTTTAACAGCCGCTTTGTTTGAGCTCAGGTGTCACACAAAGTTGTCTCGCTCTGCAACAGAGCGCCACTTGTGACAAACTGCAAACTTTTAGAGTTAGAGAAAAGGCACTTTGATAGTTGAGTCTTTAGCTGTGGCGTCTTCCTCCCTCAGACCAGGTGGGCACCATTGAGAGGGAAATCTCTTTGTGGGTGGTGTAAGTTTGGGGTTGTAACTCATGAACGGGGCCACTTTTCACACTGGCTGCTGAGTGAGTGAGTTTTGCAGACACTGAGCTCTTTGCTGCCACGCTCCTCGATCCTCATGAATAATTCGGCAGTGTCGCATGTCACTGTCGTTGTTGTTGTTGTTGTTGTTGTTGTCGAGCCGCTGTGGTGTCACTCCTGTCTGAAAGAGACGGTGGAGACAGAGGACTCTTTACACTTCAGTCTCCTCTGCACTTCCTCTTTCATTCACAGGCAGCGGAAGCGGTCGGGCTGCGTGCTATATGGGAGAAAGCGACAGGGAGAAATCATGTCTGCCTGTCTGACATAATGGCCCATTTGTGCCCCCAGTACTGGTTTGAAGGGAGGAGAAGAGGGAGGAGATGCAGGCAGGGCAGAAGCTGCGGAGGAAGAAAAAGCCACTTCCTTACTTCTCCCACTTTTTCCTCCATAGCGGCTCTCAGACCTGCACTGAAGTCTGTACATGTTCCTGAAAAAAAATGTCTGCAAAAGAACAATAAAACTGAGGACATTTTTCCCGTTTACCCTTTTTCCATTACGTCACACTATAACATATGTGCAAAACTGCCGTGATGTTGTTTACGCGACACAAACACATACTAGTGATGGGCAAAGCAGTTGTTTTCAGTGTACTGAATCATTAGAATGAGTTTATTAAAAGATTTGTTCAGTACTTCCTGCATGACCGGAGCACAGACTCCGTCTGACACAGTCACCGAACTGCAATACAACTGAGTGTGGTTGTGATTCGGTGCTGGCTTTCGGCAGTGCTCACTAAATACACCAGACTCCTCGGTTAAATATTGACATTTTAGACATTTCCTTTAATAAATGTTGGAGATCAACACACATTTTCAGGATTTTTAAATCTTTTTATCTGCGCTCATGACTCTTCCAGTGACGACACTCTCTGACCAATCAGTGGCCAACAGTCTGTTGACGTCACATTTTAGTATCGGCTCAGCTCGCTTGGAACTTCGTCAGATCAGGTACTAAAAAATAACCAAGTACTATTACTGACAGAAAAGGAAAAAAAAAACAATAGTGCCAGAACTGTATAATAGAATATTAACTTTCAGTTTCAGCCTCACCTTGTCACCTTGTTTGTTAAAATCATTGCCTTTACTTTTCACCAGTGTAGTTTTTTTTTTTTGTGGAAGTTTTACTTTCTAAAACTAATTAAACAACAAATACCACTGACAAATACATGCCCTGTGCACCTAAAAAGCCATGCGATAGGTTTTTTAGAAGTGTTAGTATGGACCAAAGTTCATGTCTTATAATATATCAACATCACACGGAGCAGAAAACACGGATCCTTTTTATCTGAAAATGGCATTTTCAAATGAAAATTGGGGGAGTGTCCTGCCACCTGTGTGGTCAAACTAGGCTCTGCCCCTCACCTGGACATTCCAGACATTCTCTTGCTGTTACAAAAGTGTCTGATCCAAACAACCCAAGTAGTCTGGAGTGTCATGCTTAATAATGATGAGATATTGCTGTAAAGAAATGTTAGACCCTGCAATTTTACAGCAAAATTAAAGAGAGCTACAACATTTTATCACATGTCCACATGCACATTTAATCACACAGCGTTGTGGCCTCAAGACATTGGAGTTTGTTTTGAAGTAACATTTATAAATTGCACTAAATATTTTATATGAATATAAATTCAGCTCAGTAATGACTGGACTGTTTGTAAACCAGTTACCGATAATTTTACGGGGAGTAATTGTAGTTATTGAGTCTGTAACTGGTTTAATGTTGTGGCTGATCAGTGTAATGATCAAAATTAAGTTTGTTATTTGCAGGTAAATTGCATTATGATGTGTGTGTAAAGTATTATGAACAGCTTGATGAGCCTTTAGACTCATTGATTTGGTTCTCGAAGTGGACTTCCTGTATCGTGTTTCATGTCTCACTGGTACAGGCTCACTTTACATTAAAGGACTAGTGTGTGTAGTTTGAGTTTTAGTTGTGTAGTCTCTGATTTAGTTCTGCTCACTGGCAGAAGTTGAATACAACATTAAAAATTATGATTTTATTAATATATTATTCAGTAATTATAATATTAGAGTGAGCATGGACATGACTCTAACAGGAACTTTTGTATTGTTGTCACCTAAAGAGCTGTTTGTAGTATAAACTTCATCCCTCGGTTTCACTTAATGTGACCTTTGATCCTATTGAAAAGTAGTTATTCACAGGCACTAAGATGGTCAGAAAATATTTATTTTCCATCACTCATTTGGCACTTTTTAAATACTTTTAAATTGTTTTTTTAAGCATATGAACAAAGTACTTTTTGAATCTCTTGACTTTACTTAAATCCCTGTCTCGCTGTTGTTAGGGAAACCAAATACCAGTGAAGGTGTTGGTTTTGTCTCTCTGCTGGGGCCTGATTTTGGATCAGGTTTGTAATCTTAAGGCCACATTATACTTCTCCGACTGCGTAATGCGTTATCCGTCTGCGTCACCACGTAGACCACGCGAGCCTTTATACTTCTGCGTCGTGGTGATGGATAGGCGCTGCAATTTCCCGCCCGATCAGTAGGGGTCGCTGCGCAAGGTTGTTGTGCTTTTGGCTACAGTGAACAATGGCGTCCGAGGGAGAAAGACTGTTGTTGTTGAAACAGCGGCCGTTTGTCACTTTTCTGTGTCCCGGAACGCAGTTTTAAGATAATTTGAGGCGAGAAATTGGCCATTTAGAGTCTAAACATGTGCTGTGTGTGTTAAGATATGACGTATTTATAGTTCGGCAACGACGAAGTCGGCGGGGATCAGCTCCGCCCTCTGTGAACGCTCGCTGCTCACTGTGAGCCGGCACAGAGCAGCTTTGCTCGGCCTGTCCTGAGGACCAATCGCAGCGATTGCCGTCTCCGTTGTCCCTTGACGGAGTGACGGACACTTAAAAAATATTCCGTGCACCCGGAGACGACGCAGAGCACTTTACGCAGGAGTATAAATTGGGCTTTAGTCCTTAACTTAAGGACTACAGGTCCTGGCAGGGTCCTGTGTTTATTATAGAACTGGTCCTAAAGAGTTAACAAATGTAAGCACACCTCTGAAACAAAGTGCAGGACAAAACACAATGCAGGACAAAATGGATGACAGAAGATGGAAGATTTTGTCACAGCCCCACAACTTTAAAGGGCTTTTTCAGGGTTAGGTGTCATAATTAGGTTAGGGTAAGGAGCTAGTTGCTGTGTAGGATGCAGAGCAGCTGGCACAAGACTGTCAGCTCTGGAAAAAACCGGCTCATATGAACGCACAGGGACGGGACGCCCTCCACCCCTACACTGGAGCCCTAGCAGAAGAAAAAGAGGAAAAAAAAGAAGAAGAAGCTAGGGAATGCAATATGTCTATGTATGTGTCCAAGAGATAAACACAAGTTTATGTGTGTGTCTCCGTTGGAGGGAGGGGGGGGGGGGGGGGGTCAACCTCTATTTGCATGTAAATGGGTAAACGTGCTAGTCCTCTGCTGCAGGGATGACAAAGAGCATTCTGGGATTGCCTGGGCTTGTTTGTCCATCCATCAGCAGAGAGAAGGACGAGAGGATGATCATCAGTGTGGTCATGAGAGAGAGAGAGAAAAAAAATGAAAGCCAGTTGTAAATGGATTCTCCATCTTCAACAACAAAACAAATCAAAGAGAGGACAGACAACTCAGTCACACTTCCTCGTCTTCTGTTGTCTTTCTCACCTCTTAATTCAAAATGTTATTCTTTCCTTGACCCATTGCCCTTCTTGAAACCCTGTCTTTGTTATTGCTTTATGTCTATCACTCTCTAACTCACTCTTATACTGCCCCCTCCCTCTCTCCTTCCACATCCACACTCACCCATTCCATCATTCTTTCTCTTCCTGGATCCCACACCCCCACGTCTTCCCACTGTCCTCCGCCACTATCCTCCCCATCTTTGTAAATACTTTGCCTTCCATCCTCCACTATTTCCCATAACTCTCATCTTCAACCGCCTCCCCACCCCCACCCTCGCTTTTCTCTTTCTGTCTCCTCTTCGATTTCCCTGGTGGACTCTTACAGTAAACTGCCTGCGTAATTTAAATGCAGTGCCTTCCTTTTCAAATGGATGCCGTTTTAGGACAGGAGGAGAAAAACTGGTTGGGGGGGGGGGCAATGAATCCCATTATCGCATATACATCGAAAAAGGCTTGGAGCACAGACTCTGTGCATAGAGGCCTCAAAAATGCAAACAGAGCAGCATGGATTATACTGTCATAGAGATTCAACATCTTATTTGATTTGAAAAAAGTTCTGTTTTTTTGTGCAACTCATTAGAGTGAAAGATATTTCATAATTGTGCTAATCCTCATAAGGCTGCGTCAATACTACTCCATTATCATTTTAAAATGCATAGATTATTCTCTGGATACGCCTGTCGCCCAGACTACCACTACAAATGTAGAGCTGAGAAGTTTGAAAACACTGTGGGACAAAACGGAGACCTTTGAAGATGATGACACAGTTATATTCTTCCTGAATGTTCAAATGTCCAAGTCAAACATCTTGTGCATTTTTATGTGTGTTTGTAAAGACTAGTAAAGATTACTTTGACATGGAGCTAAAAAAGCAGATTGCTTTTATTCTTAAAGCGGAACTCGACCGGAAGTTCCTATTAACGCTGTGTTTTAGTGTGTATCTGCGTCATTACCATGTTTATGAAGCCCTGAAGGTTCGAAACAAACAGTTCAGCCACTGCTGAGAACGTTGTGTTTATTGTAATCTCGGGGCTCAACGAGATCTCTGAAAATCCCGTAATAGTTACATAAACAGCGGTTCTCCTGAACAGCAGATCGTCCTGCTCCGGGCACTAGTCCGGGCACATCCGGTTGGTACATTGAACCGCAGAAGAAGAATAACGTCCGTTGTGGAGGTGTTTCACGAGCGACAGTGTCTTCTGACTCTGGGTCAGACTCCGGGTCAAAGTCATAAAAGGGACTGCGGCGGGGAGTCGTGAAGAAGCTATTTTTAAACACTGTTAAAACAATGTTTTGATAATGAGGAGCAGTACATCCGCCGTTCCAGAGGGGGGAGCTACGCTTCTGAGAGCTGGTGTGCTGAATAGTACTGGCCAATCACAAGCCTCTGTCTTCTGGGGGTGAAACATGCACATTATATCAATGTGTCCTCACTAAGACATAAAAAAAACTTCTATCATTGATCTGGAGTCGCTGCTATCTTCGTATCTGTTTCTCTTCACATCTGTTTTCTCTTTGACGTGAACGATTGCCATTAATAACGCACATGAAATGAAGAGGAACTTTCCCATTTACTGTAAATCACCGGCTTCTGTTGCTGTTGTTTTTTCCCCCCTCTCCTTCTCTGAAATATTTTTACTACAGTTGCATCAGTGTTTTCTTGTTTTGTTGACACAACACTCAAGCCCCCCCCCCATCTGTTACCACTGCAATGTGTCATGGTTTTGAGTTTCAACCTGCTCATTCATTCCTTTCGTTCTTTCTTCAGCACAGTTGCTTGTGCACACCTGCCTGCCTTTCTCATCAGTGCAATTACTTGACCTGTTGCTCCTCCCCCCTCACCTGCTCACCTTCTCCCATGACCTGTCCATATTAAGCTTTCCATGTCTCTGTTCTTTGTCTGCCTGTGTACTTGATTTCTTTTTGTATTCCTGTTTTTTCTTCCTTCTTTTACACCTCTCTCCTGTGTCATGCTCTTGAGTCCCTTTCCCCCCAAAACCATGACAGCGTTGTTTTAATGTAGGATCATTCATTTTCTTCTCAAAATGTGTTTTTCTCCCTCAAGGACTAATTAGCCTTGTTGCAACTGCAGGCCTGAACAGTCATAGCCAGGCTTAACTCATAATTTATGACACCAACTTTACCTGCTAAACAGTGTTTCTTGTCTAACCGTACCTGTTTGTTTTTTTTGCCAAAGGACATGATTTATCAGGCCGTTTCAAATGAGCAAACTCTTGTTACTAGAACCATAGTTCAGATGGAAATCAATAACAGCTTGAATGCTCACAGAGTGTTTCCACCACATGTCTTCTCGCACAAAGAAAATAACATTGCCTGGTTCATTTATGTGTTTTACTGTAGCTTTCTGTCACTCAGATGCAGGAGTCTGTGGCTAGTTTGCAGACACTGAATCACAGAAATGTCAGGAAATATATCCTCTGTAATTTGTCTTTCACATCTGTGGACACATCTGGAGATTGTCCAGCGCTATAAAAATAAAAAAATTAGTCAACTAATGAATATGTACAGTAAATAGGTCATTAATTTGATGCGGGACAAACATCGAGTAGTAGTTTTACACAAATTATAGATGTAAAAACGACTTAAATCTGTAGTGTGTGACCTTTTGAAGGTCTTTGTTTACACCACTGCAGTAGTAGGATCTTGGAAGAGCTTCAAAAATGCTAAAATGAATGATGCCAATTTCAAGTCATCACTGCATTCACTGCACACTTTAAATCCACAGAGATTGAGCAATATATTGTAGAATTTAACAGAATATATACTGTGTATGACCTGCAATCTTCAACTCTCTGACAAACTCTCCCTCATCCCACACTGGGGAATATTTAGACATCTCAATAAACTCAATGTAAAAGTAATGTAAGCTCACTTTGGTGATCTTAAGGAAAATTATCTCCCATTTTTCTTGTCCCTGACTGTTTAAATACAGCCGGTGAAGAGACATAATATTATTATAATATTATTACCTCGTTTATATAAAGCTGTGTTTCCACCACTTGGAACAGCTCAGTTTGGTACAGTACAGTATGTATTTGTTCACGATTTTCCATTAGGAATAGTACCAAAATAATCAGCCCCAACCGTTCCAATTTTGTTACCCTTCCCTTGGGGATCAGAATAAAATGGTACGATACGGTCCGCGCTCCACCGATAACAGTCAACTGATTGGACGACGTCACTCTCATTGCAATCAGTGTAAATATCCCATAGACCAGTGGTCAGCAATTGGTGGCCTGTGGGCCAAAATGATTTAACAAATCTGATCTTAAATGATTTGATCTTCAAAAAATTTTTTTAGTTCAGACCTTTTATCCTGCAAAAAATATGAACTGATTCAAATAAGATTTTCTTGCTCGAACTGACAGTTAACTTAAACTAAATGTTTGGTTTGAAAAATAAAAATAAACACACTGCTGTTAGCATGGACAACCAGGTTTTGGGAGTAAATTAAATGATGCAAAATAAATAACAGTACGAGTACATATCTCACACATATTTTTTTTCGTAACAAGCTGGTGATTTAAGACAACGTTCACATTATTAGTTTGAGGCAGCAAACATTGGTTTGTGTTTCTGACTGAAGAAGTTAAGAATGCTATTGTTCAGTTGCAGCATGCTCATCCCCACCAGTCATGAGAGATACTGTGTGTTCCACTCTGAATGTCAGGAAACAGTCACAAATCAGTGTTTTTTTTTTTTACTTTTTCATTTATACTTTACCACCTCTCACAGTCAACTTGCAGTATCATCATACTGTAGCCTGTACCAGAATTGATGTGCTTTTAAATGGAAACAGATTTGTGTGGTTGTGACCTTCATCAACTGCCAAATTAAGTTTGGTAAGATAAATGTTTAATGTGTTAAAATGACTCACGTCTGACCCTTTAGTGAACATTAACTGTAATATAAGTATTACAGATTTAAATGCCCCATGATAGCATCGGCACATCAACATATTGGACAGATACACTCAGATCCCCTCATGTGCAATGAGTGAGCCAAAGTTTGTGTGTGTATGTGTGTGTAACTTCACCCCTCTGCGCCATGTGTAAGCCACAGTTGCCCCAACAAGGCATATGTTCCAGTCCTAATCTGAGCCTCATCCTGCTGATAGCATTGAGATTGACTTCTGTAATTAGATCTGATCTTGACTGAGAGAAATTAAACAGGAGATGCATTACACACACACACACACACACACACACACACACACACACACACACACACACACACACACACACACACACACACACACACACACACACACACACACACACACACACACACACACACATTGTAAAATCTGTGTGTTATAAAGCACGTTTTTAGCTGTCAAATCAGTGTTTTCGTGTGAGCAGAAGTCATTCCCAGAGTTTGGGCCCACATAATATATATCCCTATTATGGATCACCACATACTGTAAATTTGCTGAATTTTGTCAGTGTTTTGCTTCACTTTTCCCTTCCAAAGATGTAAAAGAACCTATAGTAGCCTTCAGTTATTGTCAAAAACTAAAGCTGTTTAGTTCATCCATCAAAAACATGCTCCTGATGTAAATATAAATGATGGCTCATTCTGATAGTATGATTATTAGAATGATTGTGATTGTACTCTCTACAACAAAAGACATCACGATAATAATTTTATATTCCAGCCCATTCTTTACTTTATATATATGTATATATGTATACATAAATACGTATATATATATTATTTGTTTTGTTTTTTATTTAACCTTTATTTAACCAGGAAGGTCCCATTGAGATTAAGAACCTTTTTCAAGGGAGTCCTTGAAAATATATACGTTGCGTATATATCACGTTTCCGTGGCAGTAAACCTATCCCCTCGCATGTTGTGACGGCAGAGTGATCCCCCGGCCCTTCAGCCATCTTTCCATTGTATCTCCACCTTGATTGTTTCTCCATCTTTACAACCTCTGCTGTGAATAAATAGGGTTATACAAGTGCCTCATCCCTCTCTCTGTCTCTCTCTGTGTCTTTTTTATTTCTCTGCCTCTGAATCCTTCTGTCCTACAAACTATCTTACAGCTGAACTCTGCTGCTGGTCACTCTTTTTATTGCTCCCCCTTCTCCACTGTCCTGACCATCTCTGCTCACCCTTCTTTCCCCTCCTCCCCGTTCCCCCTTCAGTATTTCTTCCAGAAGGGAAGTGCCTTTCTAATTACTCAAACCCTTTTGTTGTAAACTTTAGCTGCAGTCTCTCTGAGGGGGGTCTGTTGTCCCTGGATGGAGTGGCTTTCAGCAGCTGTAATGGCTTTTACCTCTGTGTGTGTGTGTGTGTGTGTGTGTGTGTGTGCCATAGATTGATCAGACAGCATACACAACACACAACTTCCCCAAACAGTGATCAGCCGAACTGGGAACAAGAGGAAGTGGAGGAGGTGAGGAGAAAGGTGGTGGTCGGGTGGGGGGTAAAAGCAGGGATATCAGCACTTATCTCCTCTGGCTGAATCTCTTTCTCCATCCCCAAGGGCGGGGGAAGAGGGTGACGCACGACCTTTGTGTATGGTCGGGGGTATGATATGTAGCAGGCCATGTCAAAAGTCACTGCAAGGCCCCTGGGTAGGGGGGCAATGCCCTGCGTCCTTCTGGAAGTTTTTCTACGTGTGCGGCCGTGCGTGTGCATTGTTCAAAATTGAGTATTGGCTTCTCCCTGTGTTTGGGAGATAATGACCACAGGGGCCATAAAATCTCAGTAAGAGAAAAACACACACACACACACACACACACACACACACACACACACACACACAGTAACCCAAAACAACAACAAAAACTTCTCATTTTTCAGGACCCGGCACGAACAAGAGACGACCCTCAGAGAGAGCTGTGGGCTTCACCACTGGTCTTTATTGTGTTTTAGGGCTGCGTGAGTGTCCCTCTCTCAATCTCTGGGGTTTTGTCCATCACCGATTTTCTAATACAATCAGCAGAACCACAGCTGCACCACCATGATGGCTAATTGCATCATGGAGTCAGTGATAAAGTCTGGAGTGGCCTGCTGTTCCTTTCTGGGAAGATGAGGCACTTTTTTGTCATTCAACCCCCCCCCCCCCCCCCCCCCCCCCCACACACACACACACACACACACACACACTCCTTGCCTTCATCTTTAAGTTTGGCAGGAAATCCAGTAATGAGTTTACAGTCAGTGTTTAGGTCCAAGTAAGATTTGTATAAATACAAAGACACTGTGTCTTTTCAGCACAGACAAATGTCAAATATGTGGCACTGCAGTGATTTATCTGAACACAGTCAGTCAGTTTGATTTATTATTTAAGGCTCAGTCAGTTTTTAGTATAGAGACTCAAACAATGAAAACATTGTATGAGTGAATGGATGAATATTAATGACACAGGGTAGAATCCTCTTGATACAAAAGTGTTTCCTTCGTTCTTGAATTTAAATATTCATTGCAACATATAATACAGCAATTAATTGCACTTCAGTTCAAATGTTCAAAGTTTTTAATACTTTTATTCACATGGGAGTGGACATTTCAAAACAATGACAATCCAGTTCAGTCCAGAATGTTCTCCAACTCTTCTCAGCTCAACACACTTTGGGCCTGCATTACTCAAACCCTGGATTTCCACTTCCATTATAATCAATGTGAGCATTTCCACTGGACGTGGTGCGGAACGTCTCAGCGGAATGTCTCAGCAACGTCCCAGAAGCGGCTCACCACGTTGAAACGCTTCTGATAGGCCGCTGCCGCTGCTGAGCCAGGAAGTGCGACACAGACTCAAAGTAAAACACTTCTGCCCCCTTTCAAAATAAAACACAATACCCAAGTCATACAGCCTGTCACAACTACAGATCTACATTACGTCGTGACCGGTGCTACCAGGTCAACAGTCAATTAATCAGATCGTCTCGTAGAGTCATAATGTACGACGAGAGACTGATTGTTGAAGTGGAGAAACATAAAATCATTTATGACACCAGATCAACAGTTATTCCACGTCGGAGAATGAAAGAAGCTGTGTTGTTGTTGTTTCCTTTATACACACAGTCTAACGCGGGATTTCGCGAACTCGCGTCAGATCGGGATTATCACGTGATCTTCCGTGAATACCGATGGCTCCCAAGGCACCGCGCCGCAGCTGTAACGCGCCTGGTGGGGATTGCTGCTTTGCAGAGGTCGAAGCAGAACCGCGGCACGTCAGCGGCGCTGTAATGCGTCCAGTGGAAATCCAGGGTTCTCAGGAGCTGGACTGTTTTTTTTCTTGGATAACTTCCCTCTGACAAAATAATAACTAATGTAGAAATGCAATTGAATGTCTTTATGTAGGTCTGGCTGTAACACAGATGCTTATTTTCACTCCTTTTTAATGACCACTGTGAAGTTAATTTGAAGAAAGCAGATGCTGCTTCAGCTGATAGAGTCAGTGTTGAAACTAACTTCCCAATTATTTACGTTGTATTTTCCTGTTGTTAAACTGTTGTTTTTAACCTCAAGGAAAAAAAAATCACAATCAAAGAACATCCATGTGTTAATTGCAAAAAAAGCCTTAAGCTAGCTTTATGGTCGCCGTAGTGTGCCGGGCGTGCAACAAAAATGAAGTCATGTCTTTTTTCGGACCGGGCGCGTGAGCTCTATAAGGTGTCGTAGCTCTAAGACGCGCACCTCAGAATTTTTGTAACTTTGTTGGCTGCGGCGCGCCCAACTCGTCATTTTCAATGGAAGAGCCCATACTAAGAGTGGTGACCCAGTGGGAAAAGCCCTCCTGGTGATTCTGGTGGAACTGGGATGTTTATCCCAATACGTGAAACACAGAGAGACGAACAGTAATTTTGAGACCAATGTAAGTGATATGCGGAAAGTTGTTGTTTACTGCTGTTGCTTGGCAGCGGACGTTTATCCGGCAGCACAAGTTGAACATTTAGGTTGTACCTTGCTTCCATGCATGCTTGTAGGTCATGCGCCATCTGCGGAGCCCTGCGCCACAGTGTCACACACAAGCATAAATAAGGCTTTTGAAAGCACACATAATAACGTTAGATTATTCTGCATTAGATAATCCAATCCAATCCAACCAGAGGCATATGCACTCACTTTATTAGGTACATGATAAAGAGACAAAAAGACTGCGTAAGAATGTTGTATTGGTTGGGTTAAATTGATGGAATGTTAAAGAATACATGCTTTATTTTGGAATAATCTTTTACACATCTTTTGTCAGAACTTGTCAGCAGCAACCGGTGTGGCCTTTTTTCGATGGAAAAAAAAATCACAGTAGAGTAGTCTCCTGTATTATCTTGGTTGTAAGAGTGGTGATTTTTTTTTTTTTTTAATTCCTTGTAAACCCAACCCCAGTCTTGGTTTGGACTTCAGCAGCTTCAGATTTTGACCATGTGCACATAAGATGTAGACACAGGACCTGACAAAGTGGCCACATAGTGTATTTGTCAATTTACTAGGGCTACAAGATTGACGAGTAGCAACAGTAATGTTTAAGACGATACATTACTGTATGTTTAAAGTAAAATATCTTGTGATTTCAGGCAGGGTTGTGAAGGTGTGAGAGCTTCTCTCTGACCCTGTCAAATAAATAGAGAGGGTGCGTGATGTTGGAGATGTTGATATTCCACCCTGGGCTGACGTGTGAGCAGTGGGAGGCCAACGGGCAGGATCAAATCAGGAGATGTATTGATCTGGTCAGTAGGGACAGAGATCTGGTCTCCTTCTAATCATTGAGAGAGGACGTCTCTTAAGGCTATAGCAGTTCTAATGGGGGGAACGTGGCCAATGGAAAAGCGGCACAGCCTCATATGAAATTCATCTTTAATCTTTATGAATTATGAATCGACTTCTGTGGTTGAAGGATAAAAAAAAGGCATTTACATAACCCCTCTGACCACTATTTCATGTTGTATGTGTGCTCCTCACTACACTTTACAACAGAAACCATTTTCATTTAGATTTCTCTCCTTATGCATACACAATCAATACAATGCATACAAGTGTGGACATCTTTACATTGGAAAACATGTGTATGTGTACATGTGTACAGCGCTCGTGTGCCCGTGCTCTATGTATGCACATGTGAGTCTTCCATTATAGTTGCTCATCCCTGTTAAATCATGCAAGTCGGCAGGGGGAACTGAAGCCTTCTCCCTTTGGGGCAGTATTTATGGCAGCGCGTGTAAAGGTATTTTCAGACACACACACACACACACAAAAAGAAGGTGCTTTAAATTTCAAATGGGATTCTAAAGTGGGGCTGAAAAGGAGAAGAAAGCAAATCTGTGGAGGGCTTCACTCCTCTCTCCTCCTCCTCTCCGTCTCTCTTTTTTTCTCTCTTGTCAACCTTTTCAAAAAGCATCTATATTCTCACACCAGGCTGTAGGGGCATGTTGTCATGTTGCTATGCTACCTGAATGTCAAATAGAATGTCAGAGTGATGGCAGAGTGTGAATGTATAATAAAGATGGAGCTCCTTCTGACCACAGCTGGCTAAAAGAAGATGAAAGAGAGAGAACGACAGAGGGAGAGAAAAAAAAAAAAACATATGAAGGCAAAGAAAGGTCATAATAATTTAATTTTTTTTATAATTAAGTGTGTGGCTAATTATATATTTTAATCATCACTGTGTCTACTTAATGTTAAAAAATTAAATACCACTGAATACGTATGTTCTAATATTTAAAACTAGAATAAGATCCGAGAGCATCTACCTCCACCTCACACTTTTATTGAGCTTTTCATAATTATCTCATTATCATAGCATTACTTTTCCCCATTTATGTTAGAGAAAGAGACAAATAAATCATCTCTCCACCTTATTTATTTATCTGCGCCACCTACTAGCACTCTAAATATTATACTAATATAATATATGT
The DNA here is from genome assembly GCF_963457635.1 of Microchirus variegatus. Lineage (NCBI taxonomy): Eukaryota > Metazoa > Chordata > Actinopteri > Pleuronectiformes > Soleidae > Microchirus > Microchirus variegatus. Next base: position 24,508,309 of record NC_139807.1, read on the forward strand.
GTGTATTATACACAATTACGTCATTATTATTACAACTTTTCCAAAAGCAGTTCAAGAAAATGTGACTAAACTTAAAGCGGAACGTTACAAGTCTGGTGGCTTTTTTGGTCCTTTTTTTCTACGGAGCTCCCCCCTACAGAGTACACTATGACACCACTGTAAACATCCATCCATTGTCTACCACTTTATCCTAACAGACGTAAAAACTTGCCACTGACACTCCCCCTCCCTTCCCCTCTCCTGGCCATGTGCGTTTGTCTGCAAACACAAGCCATGGAGCTATGTCCACGCTGGTCAGCATCTGTTTTTCATGCTACTTTTTTCAGTTCTCAGTATTTACTCACTTTGTCAGTCATTGCCTCACTTTCTCTGCTTCTTTTTCAACGGATCTGCCATGATGAATGTCTAAAATAACGTGTGACCCAAGACTTTGCGAGATCTCCTGATTCTGTGGACTCCGGGTCGGTGGCTCTGACCTTGCAAGGCTGGTTTTCTGCTAACAGATGGTATGGGGAGTGGAGACAATCCCAAATCGCCCCGTAACAAGACATTCAACCATCACAATGATCCGAATCTGTTAAATTGGGGTAAAATCCTGCATAGTTCTGCTTAAAAACAAGACAAAACAACAACCTTTATCCAGATACTTTCTCTGATGCTAGTTCTATGGCAGTGATCCAACTCTGTCATCATTCGGGATCTTGAAGAATCAGGTAAAGTTACACGTAGATTTAAACAGCAAGGCTTCCTGCCAAAATGGCGTTGTTTTGGTTCAGAGTATTGCCTTCCTATCAAGTGGAGATGTGGATGGTGTTGAGGTTGACAGTGATTATACTGACATTAAAGCTGATGATTATTGCCATTAGTGTTATTTATATCTCCTGATTCTCTTTATAAGTCCAGTGAGCATCTTGCCATGCAAGCCTACGCATACCCTGTGATATTAGCTTCATTCAGTTTGGACTAATTGTAATTGAACTGTAATGAGTTCATGGCCAGTGAACTCATTACAGTTCAGTAGAATGGCCCTCTGACAGGTTTGGGTATTTAACATCTCCCAATAACCTGCCATCACACCCCATTTTGCTCTTTCACCCCTTTTCCTCCCAAAAAACTTATCCTCCTCTCAGCCTTCCCCGTCTCCTCCAGCTGCTTCTACAGCTGCCCGGGCTGAGTGGAGCAGAGGTGTCGTGATCAGAAATGAGTAGGAGGATGTGGAAAGTACGTGAGCAGCTTCTGTACATGACAGCTTGGCCTGAGAGGTTTACTGACAGATTCAGACTGATGGAGATAAAGAGAGGTGGGTTGACGGACAGAAGGCTTGACAGTTAAAAATGATGGTGTGAGAAGATAACGGCAATATTGGTGTGGAGGCGGCGGGCGGAGTTAGTGATGGAGTGGTGTGATAGGATGGTGGTTGACCACAGGTTGTCAACATTTGTGCAGGGATGGAAAGCTATTGTAGCACTTCACATTGAGAACAAAGTTGTCCCTCTGAACACACACATTAATAAAATACAGAAAATAGCTAAATAAATTAAATTATTAATATTGACAACAATAATAATAATAATAATAAGTGTCTAGTGCAAGTGCTGTCCTGATTCTCAGAAAAATTAAGTTGAGGGCCAAGTTTGAGGGCTGTATCACCCTCAATATTGAGATTTTCCAAGACCACCCTTGGGAGCAAGGGCTACCCAGAATGCATTGCATGTTTTGACATAACAAAGATGGCGCCAAAAGCAGCGAAAAGAGTAAGCTACAAATTAAGTATTTTCTTTGTTAATAGACATAAAAATGATGAAAACCATTGTATTATCTTAGTTAAGGCCCATATTATGGATTACTGACGTTATTGTTGCGAAACATTTATTTTTATTTTAAGATCTTTTGTATATATATAATAGTCGGCCGGTGCGCACACGCGATCGTTTGCTATCGTTTACTTTTCAATAAGCCGTGGTGTGTGGTAACTGTCAGCTGAATATGTCCGTGGTTGTGGTATTTGTATGAGTATCATCTTATAACAAACTGACAACCTAATAACTTGACTGACAAATGGGTCGTAATAAATAATCGTGACATAAATGCGTTCTTCTTCTTCTTTTTTGGAGTTGACAGACTGGACGCAGCTTTCGCGTTATTCTGCCCCCTACAGTCTGAAGACGTATCTGCATTTAAGGGGTGTCCCATTTCTAAGTGACAAAATAACCCTCAATGCTTGGTTTTGAGGGCCGGTTGAGATTAAGGGTTGCGCTTGAGGGTTAAGATTGGAATTGGAATTGGCCCAGTCTCTTCTCATGCTGCTAAGTATTACTGTTCTTAAAGGGATACTTCAACAACTCAGTGAAAAACTGAGGGAGGGAAGCACATTTTCTAAAAAATACTACTGCTATTCTAGCAATACAAAGCCACATTCAAATCGGTGAAGTATCCCTTTAACCTATTTTTTAAATACTGTTTTTAATTATTGTTTATACAAATATGAGCAATGCTGTGCTATTTGAACTTTCTGAGAGAAGCCAACCACAATTCCATTGTTCACCTGTACAATGACAATAAAGATTCACTCATTCATTCATTCAAAAACATAAGGCAAGACAAAATAACAGAAGCATTTAATGGTTCAACATTTAGGGGAAACTATTGGCAGTACGTGAATACACTACCCATAAGTATGTTCGTATAAGTGTAAAACAGTGTGTCGTGTTTTTACAGTGGCCTTAACAATTAAACCAGCCAGAGAGTGCATTTTACGCGTGGAGAGAGTAAAGGCCACATTATACTTCTCCGACTGCGTATGCGTTATCCGTCTGCGTCACCACGGAGACGCCTCGAGCATTTATACTTCTGCGTCGTGGTGACGGACACTCGCTGCAATTTTCCGCCCGATCAGTAGGGGTCGCTGCGCAAGGTTGTTGTGCTTCTGGCTACAGTGAGCAATGGCGTCCGAGAAAGAAAGAGAGAGAAAGACTGTTGTTGTTGAAACAGTGGCCGTTTCTCACTTTTCTGTGTGACGGAACGCAGTTTTAAGATAACTTGAGGCGAGAAATTGGCCATTTAGAGTCTAAACATGTGCTGTGTGTGTATAGATATGACGTATTTATAGTTTGGCAGCGGCGTTATCGGCGGGGATCAGCTCCGCCTCTGTCAGGACGCCCGGAGTGCACTGAGAGCCGGCACAGAGCAGCTTAGCTCGGCCTGTCCTGAGGACCAATCGCAGCTCTTGCCGTCTCCGTAGTCCCTTGACGGAGTGACGGACACTTAAAAAATATTCCGTGCACCCGGAGACGACGCAGAGGCTCTTCGACAGGTTCTGCGTCGACGCAGAGGACTCTGCTTAGCTACGCAGAGCACTTTACGCAGAAGTATAAATTGGGCTTTATTTATCACGGAACACCAAGAGGAACACATCTTTTCTGGTATGCAAAGGCCACTGTAGTTCTCTGACACTCTTGGTGAAAGTTGGTGTGAGCAGCAGAGTTCCTCTATTTGTTACAACCTGCAATCTAAATATTAGATGTCGCAAAGTCCTACACACTGGACCTTTACGATTTGGTGTGCATCATTACGTCATTGAGAAAGTTCCAACTGACAAAAATATGCTTGTTCAATGGATTGTGGATTGTTTTTCTGCACTGAGGATACACAACATGCATCCACTGTTGCCAAAAATCCCTAAAGCAAAATATATAAACCTTCAAAAAGAACCATTTTTCGCACCAAAGTCTCCTGAAGTCACATAAGAACTTTTGCGGCTCCTGTAGAGCTGGACTATTCTGGATTTGCTGAGGAATTGATTGAAAGCTGCTTCTTCTCTCTGTGTCTGTAACATCTTCCTATTATCCCTGACTAATTATCAACTCCTATTTCACCTCATGGACAAAATTAGAAATTGGTTTTTCAATCTTGTCTCAGCCGTTTCAGTCTTGTTGTTTCTTTTTGGGGAGGGGTAGTGTGGGTGGGAATGTGTTTTTCTGTAGCATCAAGGATCTCAATCTCATTTTCTGCTCTGAATTACTGTCTAATGAATGTAAGGTTTTGGATTTGGAGACAGGCAGTCCAGCTAATGGGTTTGTTAGTTTGTTGAGTAGCATGCCACACTCATTATTGCTTTCAATGCTGTGATTAACTTGATTTGCGGGGCAAATCCATCGGAGAGAAGATGATGTGCTCACATATATAAATGCACGCATGCCGTAATGAAATTATCCGATTTAAGAAGTTATTAATATAGTTTGGGAGCTCAGTTGGAGATAGAAAAGTGGACGTCTGAAAATACTAAGGCTGATGATCATGTTGTGATTGATTTAATTTAATTTAATTTAATTTAATTTTGTGAGCGAACATGATGTTACAACAGTGACTAACTGAAAAAGAAAGTCACTTGGGGGCACCTCTGTTGAAATAAAAAGAAAAAAAGATGAGCTATATTATTACCTCCTTTTAAAAAGCCTCCATATGATTTCTCATTACTTTTTTAAAGATTGTTTTTATGGAATTTCTGCTTTACAAGCAGGCCATAAAAGAGGGAGGCAGGTAGATGGGGAAAAAAAAAAGGATTTGTTGCAGGATTTCAGCTCTCGCAGCCTACTGAGCCTCAAGGACATCATATATAATAAGCACAGTATAATCATTCTATGACACTATTCTTTATTTTTTCCCCCTTTTTTTTTTAGACATTTTAAAGTGAGAATGTCACCGCAACAAAAGCGCCTCAGAGACTTATGAGACATGCATCCACAATCTATATATAATATTCTGGGATGAAGCTTTGCTTTGTGGATGAAGGGTAGGAAACATCCACAGAGAGACAGATATGAGTGAGGAAAAGCATGAAGTCATTTAAGTGCTGTTGAGAGAGAGAGAGAGAGAGAGAGAGAGAGAGAGATGCACACTATGACTGTCAGAGGTGTTAGTCAGAGTTGTGTTTGGGAAGACAGTGATGTTACTGTTACCAGCTCATGGATTTAAACAGTGTAAGTTAAGCAACGCTTCAGTCCAAAGAATCCAAAGATCCGGTGATGAGGGAAAATGCACCGACCCTGGTTACTGGGCGCAAGTGGAGACCAGCAAGAGCAGTGGAGGAGGCAACAGCAGCCCTCAGACATGCGGACATCGTGGGGAATGTTCAGCAAGGAAGAGGAGGCCTCGGACTGTCAACTAGCCGCCCAGCCTGGAGAAATGCCACTGCTCCAGCACGGAGGAAAATGGTGGTGGAGGAAGTGCGGCGGCAGGAGGAGACGACACGGTGGGCCAAGGCAGTCTCCCTTGGCAAACAGGGACTGTGGACACGGTGGGAGAGTGTCGAAAGGAGGAGGTTGAGCTGGAGGGATGTATGGGCCATGGAAGCAGGGAGTTTGAGCTTTGTCATCAGAGCCATATACGATGTCCTTCCAACACCAACTAACCTCCAACAGTGGTTTGGCAAAGATCCTGCGTGTGTCCTTTGCTCCAGGCCAGCCTCCCTTCGGCGCCATACTCACAGGGTGTAAAACCAGCCTTACCCAGGGACGGTACACTTGGCGGCACAACCAAGTCTTGAAGAGCCTTGCTTCCACACTGGAGGGGAAACGAACCAACATCAACACCGTACCATCACCAATATCTAACCCCTCATGGGCAACTCCCTTTGTCCGTGAAGGGGCTTCAGCTGCCAGGACCAACTCCACACCATCGGAAAGAAGCCACCTGGGCTTAGCACGCGACTGGAAGATGCTGGCAGATATTGGCAAACAGCTGGTGTTCCCCTCAGAGATTGTCACCACCAGCTTGAGGCCGGACCTGGTGCTCTGGTCCCCTTCCTTGAAGAAGGTCTACATAATCGAACTCACCGTACCCTGGGAGGATTCCATGGAGGAGGCATATGAGCGGAAACATCTACGGTATGCTGACTTAGCCACTGAAGCACAACACGGTGGCTGGAACGCAGAAGTCCGCCCAGTGGAGGTTGGGTGCAGAGGGTTTGTGGGAACATCGACCACAAAACTGCTGAGGGACTTGGGACTTAGGGGCCAGAGCCAACGCACAGCCATCAAAGCTGCATCAGAGGCAGCAGAAAGAAGCAGCAACTGGCTTTGGCTGAAAAGGAACGACCCCAGTTGGGCCCCCAAGTAGCGTGTCAGGAGGTATGTGGTCAGCTTAAGCATGACTCAGGGAACAGGACATCCCTGCCATGCATAGTCCCCTGAGATGTCTGCCACTTGACAACAAGGTGACTCTCATGGTCAATTGGGCTTGGGACGCAAGCTCAGGCCTGATCAGCCTGTAGCTGGCCGCCTCTGGTGAGGGTGTATAGTGTGTAAAGGCCGAAACACCCCATGACCCAGAGGAACACTACTGATGATGTGTCCCAAAACTCACCTCTTTCCCAGGAATCCACCATCCACCATTCACCGGCAAGTCCATCAGTTATTTGCATGTGCTTGCACAAGGATATCAACATCCCATCCTGTGTTTTCTGAAATCAGTTGGACTATTTTCCTTGACTCAGTAGGGAATGGATTTATTGAATTAAGTTATTATGTTTCCCATTTTACTGTTTCTTTTTTGTGAGTGTGAAAGTATCTATCTATCTATCTATCTATCTATCTATCTATCTATCTATCTATCTATCTATCTATCTATCTATCTATCTATCTATCTATCTATGCTAGGTTGCTAACATCCATCCATCCATCAACTTTTCACGTTGACGTTTTTTTCTTCTGATTGACAGATATTGTGATGTATTGCTAAATTATCGTCTTGCAAAATATTGATTATCACAGAATTCTTGGATCATGAGATTATTGGTGTCATGTTGTGATGGGATCGGCAGTTCATTTGAGTGTAAGGAATCCCTAGAATCCATTCATTAAAATGATTCGTTCAAAAGATTCGTTTCACAGAATCGTTCAGTGCCCTGCTACGTGACTCACATCCTCCCTGAGTGCAGTACGTTAGCAGGTCAGCGAGTGACTGACAGCACAAACGAGGATTCACATCCTGAGCCACAGTTCTCCAGTTCTCTGTGTGTCAGTTCATTCGTGAACCAGATTCACGTCCTCATCCACAGTTCTCCAGTTCTTTGTGAGTCAGTTCGTTCGTGAACGAGATTCACGTCCTCAGCCACAGTTCAGTTTGTGTCAGTATGTGTGCGGGTCAGTGAGTGAGTGATGCGCGAACGAGATTCACGTCCTCAGCCACAATTCCCCAGTTCTCTGTGTCAGTTCGTTCGCGAACGAGATTCACGTCCTCAGCCACAGTTCAGTTTGTGTCAGTACATTCATGGGTCAGTGAGTGACTGCGCGAATGAGATTCACGTCCTCAGCTACAGTTCTCCAGTTCTCTGTGTGTCAGTTCATTCACAAACGAGATTCACGTCCTCAGCCACAGTTTTCCAGTTCTCTGTGTGTCAGTTCATTCACAAATGAGATTCACGTCCTCAGCCACAGTTCTCCAGTTCTCTTTGTCAGTTCGTTCACGAACGAGATTCACGTCCTCAGCCACAGTTCTCCAGTTCTCTGTGTGTCAGTTCGTTCGTGAATGAGATTCACGTCTTCAGCCACAGTTCAGTTTGTCAGTACGTTCATGGGTCAGTGAGTGAGTGACTGCGCGAACGAGATTCACGTCCTCAGCTACAGTTCTCCAGTTCTCTGTGAGTCAGTTCATTCACAAACAAGATTCACGTCCTCAGCCACAGTTCTCCAGTTCTCTGTGTGTCAGTTCATTCACAAACGAGATTCACGTCAGCCACAGTTCTCCAGTTCTCTGTGTGTCAGTATGTTCGTGGGTCAGTGAGTGAGTGACTACAATCACCTGCCCTGACTCCTCCTCCCTCCGAAGTTTTTATATAAAAGTCCAGTTTAATTGCAAAACAGTATTAGAATATTGATGATAATACAAAATAATAATACTTAAATAAAAAGTAAAAGTATAAAAGTATTATTATTATTATTTTTAGTATTCATATTATTATCGAGGCACATAGAGGATAATACTAATATGCACATATACATTTGTTAATATTTTAAATCTTGCAGCTATTGATGAGTCTCTCTTCTGTGTCTCCTCTGCTCTCATGACTTTATGTGTACCTAAGTCTGTTAATGGGGCGAGTGTGTGTGTGTGTGTGTGTGTGTGTGTGTGTGTGTGTGTGTGTGTGTGTGAGTGCGCGCGCTTGTTTCCAAGTGGCTTAGCTTGGCTAAACATTAGCCGTTAGCTTGGAGAAAAGGATGCCAAATTGTCACCCGTTTCTGTAGAAGTCTTCTAGACACACAGCAGTGCGCCACCTCGACTGTTTCGCTGAGGACGTGAATCTGTGACAGTTCTGTGTTCGCAGAATCAGTGCGAGCTGTGAATGTGATTCACGTCCTCCTCGGTGACAGTTCTGTGTGTCAGTACGTTCGCGAATCATGAGTGAGTCAGTGACTGACAGTGTAGAAAAATCACAACCTCCAGGAGTTAGTGAGTGCGGCAGACAGTTCTTCTTACTTCGGCGAACGACTTCACGAGTGATTCACAGAACACGGCAGTTTGACTCCAGGCCGCCATGCTCGCTGCTGAGCTCAACTCGTTCGTGACCAACAAAACACTAGTGTCATGGAGCATGTATCATATCGTGAGGTACCCTGTGATTCCCAGCCCTAGTTGTATGCAAACCTTCAAATCTTCAATTCTCTAAGCTGACATAGCAAGTTACTCCAAAAACGTAATGCATTATTTATTACTGTCATTTCAAAGTAATTTGTTACATAATAATATTACTGTATTTGAATTGTAAGGCATAGTAGCTTTAGGCTTATTCATATTGAAATCAATAGAGCTACAGCCTACCATTGTATATCGTATATAGTTTTTGTGTATGTTTTATCTGGATACAGACTGGTGTGATACAGATTGTCGCTGTTCTGGTGGTCATCTTCTCCTCAATCAATAGTTCTCTAGCACTGACAGCAAGTAAACGTTTTGGTCAAATTTTTCTTCTTCTCTGCTAACCTTGCGGTGTTTGGCAAATTTGTTTTTTGTTGCTGTTATTGTTCTGTGTACTGGTTACTTCTATTTTTTGGGTTTACTCTTGAGTCTGTCTCCGGTCTAACTGTATGTACACAGGCAGTAGCAATGCGTTAAGTGGGAGAAAAAATAACAAGTGCCAGTTCTCCCCTTATCCATATGAAGCATGTCTGCCTGTCTGCTTGTATTACTGAATCAGTAAACACTAAATTATGAAAATCTTCAGTAAATAAAAGATACTAGAAGATGTGAGTGATGCTCACAACATCTATTTATTTAAATATTTAGTCCACATTAAAATAACTGGACTTATGTTTCAACATTTAATTTAAATGTCAGGGACACAGTCCTGTTATTACGCTGTCCTGCAGGGCACAAATGTGGCAGTGAATATAACAACAGTGAAAATATTTTGATAGATATTGTTGTTCTTCCTTTTTCGACTTCTCCCTTTAGGGGATACCACAGCTGCTCATCTGCCTCATCGATATTGTTTTTGTTTGACAATACAAATAAAGACTTTAGACACTAGAAACAAGTGTCACAAGAACATGTGAATGCAACATAAAAGTGAACTGGAGGTGACGGCAGAGGCAGAGCTAGAGGAGAGGCAGAGGTGGCACTGGACCCCCCCTGAAAGCCACCCCAATGATTGTGATACATAACACTGCACATCTTGTTGAAAAGAGCCAGTTGCATTTTGAATGTGATAGGACAAACTCGCTAGATTTTTTATCCAGAAAGTGAGCTGATCGAAAGCATTGGTTTTTGGCAGACAGCTGCTGTTTGAACGGATGGAGCGATCCATCCGTTCAAACAGCGGCCGTTGGAAGCTGACACTGGTCCACGTCTACATTTAACTCGGGTTGATTTTAACTTTATGTGTTTCTCCAATGATTTAAGAGGAATGAAACTAGCAGACTGTGAGCCAGCTAGCTGATTCACGCCAGCTGAAAAAGCTAGCCAGCCTAACTAGCTGAAAAGTTTGAATATTAAACATACATCTACAGTGGTCTATTTTCCCTGACATTTCTTAATAACATTGTGTAATTGTGATGCTACAAATAACAAGACTGGCTTATTTTTCCATAGGCTCAGTTGAGAATGAAAAGACAGGACCGACAGGACACTGGCCTCTCTCTCCTGCTCAGGAAACAGTGGAGGTTGGTAACCAAGTGAGCACTGGAAGGGAGACAGGCCAGTAGCAGAGCTCAAGAGGGTGTTGTGGGAATGCTCGACCCAAAGTAGATGTTTCGACCAGGAGGATGGGTTCTGAGATGTGATGCACCTCAAACCAGGAAATGGAAGGCAGCTTCCATTTCCTGGTTCATTCTCTCCGTTTGACCATTAGATTGCAGGTGATATCCAGAAGATAGACTGACTTTGGTTCCCAGCAACTGGCAAAACTCTGTCCAAAAATGAGAAGTGAATTGCGGCCCCCTGTCTGAGACTATGTCGCACGGGAGGCCGTGCAGGCGGAAGACATGGTAGAGCCTTAGCTCAGCAGTTTCCTTGGCTGAAGGTAATTTTTGTAGTGGAACGAAATGTGCTGTTTTAGAAAATCTGTCCACAATGGTGAGTAAGGTTGTGTTACCTTCAGAGGGGCAGGCCGGTGACAAAGGGCCAATTCCAATTCCTATCTTAACCCTCAATCTTAACCCTCAAGCTCAACCCTTAATCTTAACTGTCCCTCAAAACCAAGTGTTGAGGGTTATTTTGTCACTTAGAAATGGGACACCCCTTAAATGCAGATACGTCTTCAGACTGTAGGGGGCAGAATAACGTGAAAGCTGCATCCATTCTGTCAACTCCAAAAAAGAAGAAGAAGAACACGTTTACGTCACGATTATTTATTTATTATTTTATTCCAGTCAAGTTATTAGGTTGTCAGTTAGTTTTAAGATGATACTCATACAAATACCACAACCACGGACATATTCAGCTATTCAGCTGACAGTTACCACACACCACGGCTTATTGAAAAGTAAACGATAACAAACGATCGCTTGTTCACACCGGCCGGCTATTGACAAAAGATCGTAAAATAAAAATAAATGTTTCGCAACAATGATGTCAGTAATCCATAATATGGGCCTAAACTAAGATAATACAATGGTTTTCATCATTATCTCTATTAACAAAGAAAATAATTAATTTGTATCGCACTCGCCTCGCTGCTTTCGACGCCATCTTTCTTATATGAAAACACGCAATACATTCTGGGTAGCCCTTGCTCCCAAGGGTGGTCTCGGAAAATCTCAATATTGAGGGCGATACAGCCCTTAAACTTGCCCCTCAACTTAATTTTTCTGAGAATCGGGACAGCACGGGACAGCGGGAGCGCACATTTCTGAGATTGAGGGTTAAGATTGAGGGTTAAGCAAGGAATTGGAATTCACCCAAAGTCCAGAAAGATGTGGGACCAGGGGCGATGAGGAACAGGCAGAGGGTGTAGCAGACCAGACGGAGCATGGTGAGAAGACTTGTTCTGGGAGCAGACAGGACAGGCAGCGACAAACTCCTTGAGATCCTCCTCCATAGAGGACCTCCAGAAGGGGTGCTTGAGTAGGGCTAGAGTGCGTTGCACCCCAGGGTGACAGGCGAGACGAGAAGAATGTCCCCACTGGAGGACCTGGGAACGAAGCTTAGCGGGGACATACAGGCACATTATTAGGACAGGCACTGGGAGTGGGTTGATTTACATGGGACTGTTTGACTTTTTCTACGATGTCCCATGTAACGGTGCCGATGACCATGTTGGAGGGGACGATCTCTTCTGGTGAATTGGGGCTGCTGTCTGACTGGAACTGGCGGTAGAGGGCGTCCGGCTTGGTGTTTCTGGACCCAGGGCGATATGACAGGGTGAACTTGAATCTGTTCAAGAACAACGCCCACCTGGCTTGTCGAGAGTTCAGTCTCTTTGCCGATCGGATATACTCGAGGTTCTTGTGGTCGGTCCACACCAGAAACGGTTGTCTGGCCCCCTCCAGCCAGTGCCTCCATTCCTCGAACGACAGCTTCACCGCCAGCAGCTCCCGATTTCTGACATCGTGATTTCTCTCCCTCCGCAGGTGAAAGCTTCCGAGAGAAGAAAGCACATGGGTGGACCTTCTGGCCCCCACCCCTGAATCTGAACCATCGACTTCAACCATGAGACTCAGGATCTGGAATGGTAAGTATAGGAGCGGCAGAGAAACGTGATTTTAGTTCATTAAATACCATTTCTGCTGCCGGTGACCAGTGGAAGGCGGTCTTGAGTGAGGTGAGGGCTGTTAACGGGGCTGCCACAGAGCTGTAGTTTATGATGAAACGCCGATAGAAGTTGGCAAACCCCAGGAATTGTTTTTTACGAGTAGTGGGGACTGGCAACTCCTCCACAGCCTTGACCTTGGCTGGATCCATCCGAATGCTGTTTACCAAGTTGATGTAACCTAGAAAGGTGACTTCAGATATATGGAATTCTGATGGACGCTACGTACGTATAACACATGTTCTTGCTCAGAGCGTGAAAAGATCAGTATGTCGTCAAGGTACACAAAAACGAATACGTTCAAAAAGTCTCTGAGAACGTCATTCACAAGAGCCTGAAATACTGCTGGGGCATTGCTTAGTCCGAATGGCATGACCAGGTACTCCTAGTGACCCCTAGGAGTGTTAAACGTCTGTGTGGGTTGTGTCTGTTAAGCCAGGTAAAAACCAAAACCAAGTACAACGGGTTGTTGTGGAGCATCGATCAGGTGGAAATGTATGAGTTCAGTGTGATTACCTGAGATGCTTAACTGAAGTGGAGCTGTGCGATGGGTCACTGTACAAAGCAGACGACCGCCCAGTGCCGTAGCCTTGACCGGAGTGTCCAACCTTTCACGAAGCACACCGAGCTGCGTAGCGAGTTGCTGGTCCATTAGGTCGGTGTTGGCTCCGGAGTCGAGGAAAACGGCAACTGTGTGCGCGTCTGTCCGTTACAGTTGAGTTGTGCCTGAAGAAGCGGGCGAGAAGGCAGTTCAAGGTTCATAATGCGGCTCACTAGTGCCCTCTGAATTTCTGGTGAGCCCTGTTTTTTAACGGACAGGAAGATAAGTAATGCCCTCTGCCTCCGCAGTACATGCAGCAGTTTCCTTTCCGACATGTCTCCCTTTCAGCCGCTGCCAGTTGGGTTCTGCCTAGCTGCATGGGCTCCGCTGCGTTGCCGTTACCCCCAGGAGCAGAGCGGGGATCAGTGCTACGGTGCAAAGCCGGAGGACCTGTGAAGCTCCGGGGAAGCTCGGAAGCCGCTCTCTCCCGTCGTCTCTCCTGCAGACGTCCATCAATCTGGGTAGCAGTGGTGATGAGAGCGTCTAGCCCTGCTGGAGGATCTCGAGCTGCCAACTCGTCCTTGACGTCATCTGCAAGGCCATTGTAGAAAACGTCGGTCAGAGACGCGTCGTTCCAGCTGCTCTCTGCTGCGAGTGTTGGAAAATTAATGGAGTAATCGATCACTCTCAGCTTGCCTTGGGTCAGGTTGAAGAGTCCCCGTGCAGCCTCTTGACCAGGAGTAGCGTGGTCAAAAACATTCTTAAAGCGGACCTAGACCGGAAGTTCCAATTAAAGCTGTTTTTTAGTGTGTCTCTGCGTCAATTACCTTGCTGAGAACACTGTGTTGTATTGTAATCTCGGGCTCAGCGAGATCTCTGAAAAAACCTGGTCCGGTTACGTAAACAGTGGTTCTCCGGAACAGCAGATCCTCCTGCTCCGGGCACTAGTCTGGGCACATCCGGTTGCGTTCATTGAACCGCAGAAGAAGAATAACGTCCGTTGTGGAGGTGTTTCAGGAGCGTCAGTGTCTTCTGACCCTGGGTCTGATTCAAAGTCATGACTGCGGTGGGGAGTCGTGACGAAGCTATGTTTGTATGTTTTGATAATGAGTAGCAGTGCATCCACCATTCCAGAGGGGGAGCTGCGCTTCTGAGAGCTGGTGTGCAAATTATGTCACTTCCGGGTATTGGCCAATCACAAGACAGTTGGGAAGGCTCTACGCTGGCTGGCCAATCACAACACACTCTGTCTTAATGTATGAAGTTCATATATGTAAGTAGACCTCCATAACTAACATATGTGCAACAGGACCACTCTATGTGAACTTTAGGTCCGTCAGCAAATGCCGCTACTGAGGAAACTGTAGTCGATTGTTTCTCCCACTCTGCTGTGCACCAATCCCGAGCGCTTCCTGTGAGCTGGGTAACCATGAATGCTACTCGGGATCTCTCAGAGGGGTAAGTGAGGGGCTGAAGCTCAAATGTCAATGAGCATAATGTGAGAAATGATCGACAGGTACCTGGAGCTCCGGAGAAGCGTTCCGGAGCACTGAGGCGAGGTTCGAAACCAGCACCGGCGGGAACAGGCGGGAGAGCTGGTGGTGGAACCATCTGTGGTGGCTGGACCTGAACGAGCTGTTGGACCTGCCCGCTCAGAATCTCCAGCTGTCGACTGTGTCGCTCCGAGAGTCACAGCCATGGCGGCGAGTTGTTGCTCTTGGTGGTGAATAGCTGCGGCGTGCGCTCTCACCTCGGCTTGCAGCGTGCGCTCGGACCTCGGGCTGCAGCTTCTCCGTGTCAGCTGGGTTCATATTTGGCCAGATTGTTCTGTCAGGCTCTAACAAAACTTGCAGGCGTGAACCCAATAGCACGACAGAAACGAAGATGTAATGCGTCAAGTTTATTCGACAAAGTTTCAAACCAGGAAGTCAGTCCGTGTGGCAAACAAATCAGACAGGGAGCAGGCAGGCAGGGATCAAAAACCAGGAAGACAGTCAGCGTGGTAAACAAATCAGGCAAACGGGATGGTCTCAGGTCGAAGGCAGGTTTTCAGGCAATAATCAGGCAGATAGAAAATAACGCTGGACTACTAGGTTTGAAGCTAGACAATCTGGCAGAGTACAAGGGGAAATGGGCTGGTATATAAAGGGGCTGGGTGATTAGCAGATAGGGAATAGGCGTGTGGCAGGGGCGGAGCAGATCAGGTGACAGGGAGTGGCAGGAGAAGTGAGACAGGGTCTGAAATGACAGACGAGTTAGTGATCATAATTAGAGAAATGTACTGAATTAAGTTGAAAACTATGTGACTATTCACATTAAAGATGAAAAATGGGTGGCTAGGCTGTGTTGATAGACCAATGGAATACCTGATGGATCCGCAAGAATATCACTGGCTAATGATGAAATGATCATTCAGGAGGAGGGCACGTCTCTTCTCCCTGAAGTGTGGTGCAATGCGCCATCGGCAAGTCGAATAAATCATGAAGTCTGTTTGGAGTCGCTGCCGTGAATCATGAGTGGATCAGCGTCACTGGCACGTTAGTCTGGTTCCGGTGCCGATGATCTTCGCGGTCTATTTTGGTTCGTTTAGAACTCTGCATATGTGAAAGCAAACCGTACCCCGTCTGTTTGCTTCATTGTAACGTTTTTCTGAGTGGTGTGGACCAAAGCAATCGAACTATAGGTCTGAAAGTGCCCTAAGACAATAATCTGTTTTTCTAATGTCATGTAAACGTACCACGTGACCACGAGGGTTGCAGTTTAGCCGCTGAGAGGATATGATGACGTGTTGTATTTCACTCATCTCTCCTTTCCAGATAAATGTCTGAGGGAGGTCCCTAAACGTTGCCTTAATGGTGTCACTGAGGCGATTACGAAGCGTCGCTGCTCCTTTGTCAAGCTCGGGGCTGTCATCAGAAATGTCACATGCCTCCTGTGTTACTAGTCATCAAGAGAGTTACGGCAGAGAGGACAGATGTAGAGTGTAGAGCCTTTAAGGTTAACCATCTGGCCAGAGACCAAGTCACTATGTTTCTCCTGCATATATCTGTGGGTGTCTTAGACTATTATTCAGAAAATTGGCCACTGTATAATTTAAAATCTGGTTGTGTCTTGCAGAAATGTCTTACTGTATGTAAGACATGTTCATTTACCTCAGGGATTCTTCTGTTTTTTTGCAGGTGGCAGACCAAATAGAACATTATCTCTTCACTTTTTCCCTCTGGGCTTGTTCAAAAATCTGTAAACGCACCATGACTTATATTCAGGTCCAGTGTGTAACATTAAGGGGAATTATTGGCCAACACTACCCTTAAGTATGTATGCATAAGTGTAAAATAGCTGCAAAAAAAACCCCCATTTGTTTTACTTACTTCTCATTACCGTAACTCCTAGACCATTTATGATTTCTAGAACATTTAAAAAATATGAACTGGCGATCTATCCAGGGTGTGACCCCACCTTACCACCCTATATCACCTGAGATTGGCACAGTACCCTCCTGTGAGCCTCATGTGGAGGTTGAAGTGGTAGAAGATGGATGGATACCGGAAAGCGGAGAAATAGAGGTTTGCACCCATATACTTGTCATTACGGTAGAACCTCAGGACTTCCGTGGAACAACGCCCAATCACAGACAAGATTCACCAGTGTGTCACAACCGTTGTTTTGTGATGTCAGCTTCTCAGTATGGAAAGTGAAACTTATCTTGGAAAAAGGGGCAGAAGCACATTTTTTGACAATTCTACAGCCATAAAATCAAAAATAAATCTAGGCGACCCGATTATCATGATGGTCATAAGAGGGTTAAAGTTGTTGGGACCAGACAAAATGCCCTTATACGGTCAAAATGTCCTCAAAAATATAGTTTTGTAAATTTTTTGGACATCACAAAGATATTAATACAATTACACACAGACATACACGATTTAGTTTTTTTTTGTCAGTATTCTTTCGAAATATTAACGTAAACGCTTTGGTATCAAACTAGAAGAGACATTTTCACCATCGCAGTTGGACTGGTTTAGCTACTGTCCTGCTCTCTGTTGCCCTCTTTCTCTATCAATAGAGAAAGCAGGAGGAGTCTGCTCTTCTTCATTTCTACTTCATTTCATACTTTTTAAGGAAGTGTGAATAAATATCATGATGGTCATAAGAGGGTTAAGCGAGGGCCTTGCTTTACAGAGGCTACTATTGTGCTGCCAGGTTTCTACAGCTGCTTGAATAGACAAACGAGCCCGAGCATTTATTTAGCATTTTCAAGTGGAAGCTTTCTACGCAAAAAAGAAGAATGTGCCACCATAGTTCCTTGACACATACGAAAGAGAGTCCTCTGTTTCTTACAGTTTCATCATTAGAACCTTCAAAATAAAAACTAAGGATTTTCTTGCTAATCATTCAGTACTAGCCTCATGATTTGGAGAACTGGGTAAAATGGGAAAAGCAGCATCCTGGAAGGTATTGTTCCACCATGAGACCTCATCTATAAAAGTGAACATTGCTTATTGGATACATGTACTGAAAATACTCTCCAAGCTTCTGCAATTTTCTGGGAACATTACACTCTGGAGTACTTGTGTGACTGAGCCAACCAAGATTTGGCACATGCAAAAGCCATACAAACACTAAGATATTACTCAGCAAGGATTTTGATAGTGTATAATAGCTTTTTTGTGATCATTGGAGTATTTTTGCCTTAAGCTGTAGAATTAATGAACTAACTATATAGCTAAATTAATCACATTTGCCAAAAAAAAAACAAGGAACAAAAACAGTTAAAAAGGCCAATATGCAATATTTGCAGTGCTGTATAATCAGCTTTATCGTTGGAAACACATCATTGCTTAAAGGGGAGGTAAGGAGTTTATAGTGACATCTAGAGGAGAGGCTGAAATTTACAACAAAGACCTGCTGCTCTGCTCACCCCCTCCTTTCCCTGAGCGCTACCGTATCCGCAGCTGATCAAATGTCATCCTCGTTGTCTTTCTCCTTGTAGCAGATGAGGTTCGTGAGGTGAGGGAGAGGGTGAGCTACCGCGGCCGTAGCAGACGAAGCGGAGAGAGTGGAGGCGGGACTTCCGCTACAAGTAAAGAGACGCTTGATTTGTTCTCTCGCGTTTGTCCTTACAGGCTCCGGCAGAAACATGGCGTCTCGCTGCTAACAGTAGCTATGCGACCGCGGCCCGCGACCATGTTTTTTTAAATGACTTTTTGAAACACTACGAAAATGAAACAAAGAATATTATACAGCGACTAGACAATGCAGGAGCACATAATATGTATACAAAAGTGGATTTTGGGTAATATAAACCCATAAATACTACATATTGTCACTTTAAAGCAACACACGAGCAAAGACAGGAACAAAGGAGAGTGCTGTGTCAGGTCACAAAATGTTAATCAAAAAAGGGGCTCATCAAGGATAAGAGGATCGTCTATTCAAAACTCTAATGACTGTCCTTTTAATCTTAAGAGAAAGTTTATAACGTTTAAGTGGCAGAATGTAAATGTATCCGAGGCACTCTGATATAGAAAAATAAAACACCCCTTTAATGATTAATGGAGATGTTTGGGGTCAAAGACAAAAGTGTTTTGACTTTAAAAAGAGTAGATGAAACTACAAGACTATTAAATAATATCAGTAAGTAAGTAAGTAATATTTTGTGTACTGTTTTATATCTGTTCAATCTGTTAAATCATTGTCAAATCAGCTCCACACGACTCTCTCTGTGTTTGTCAGTATGGAGATGCTTAGATCTCGTGTAGCCTGGCAAAATTACCGTGCTACACACAGGAAGCGATTTGTTTTATATCAAGACAGATGAAGGCAACAGCAACACTGAGGTTGTATAAAGTTAAACCTGCACCACACAAGAGGATAATTGGCTAGATTTCAGTTGCGATCTGGCCCTCCCGACAATCGTGGGTGTCTTGTGATTTTAGACTGATTTGAAAAGATTATCAGGCCAAAATGCCCTGTAGTGTGAGGGATGGATAAGGCTTCATCGGATGCATCAGAGTCTTCCCGATTTCAAATCATACAGCGATTGGTGTGAGTTGATCTTGAAACGGATGCTGCATACTTTTGTTTGTAACCATAACTTGTACTCAGCCAAGTTGACTCCGCTATTAAAACAGCTATTAACTGACGACGTCGACGATAGTCCACCTCCATGTCTTTCTATTTCATCCTTACTGACCGCCAGAGGCGGTGCTTAAAGCACTGGATATCTCCACCTCGCGCATGCGCATTTCGAGTACCTAATATCAACATAGTCACTTGTGACCCTCCCCGTGACACCGGGAAGGCTATAACTTCCGGTGTCATCGGAGGCTCAGTTCCCTTTAATCTTCTCGCTGCGCATGTACCGTCTTGCACTTTGTGCTGAGAAAAAAAAAAGGAAAAACTTCGTTTACAGCTGGCCGCGTGCAGCTTCGCGACGACAGTCGGAGCCGCGGGGAACCCGTCCTCCAGAGGCTGTGGCCAGCTGATCATCTGAAACCTGACGACAGAAGAGAGTAGCAGGTCTGTGTCGGTGTTTGTTGGCGAAGGCAGCGTGTTCGCGCCCTCTCCCAGCGTTCGCTGTCCTCATTGCTCTCAATGTTTGGGTTATCGAGTTGGTGTGTTAGCCGTTAGCTTGCTCGGTTCTAAAACACCGCTCTGTGTATCTTACTGGGACGGTAGTGTTCTCGCTCCCGCCTCCAGTAACGCTATCATTTATTGTTTCTATTGGCAGCAGCGCTCACGCTCGGCCTGATTGATATGCTTTATCGCCGTAGTTATTGGTGACGGCGGTGTATTCTCATAGCATTTTGATTTTGCGTTAGCGGTTTAATACTACCGCTTCAATTATTTAATTGGTCTTTACCTTACCGGTGATAGTAGTGTTTTCGCTCCCGCTCCCGGTAACGCTATAATTTGTTATTTCTGCTGGCGGCAGCGTTTGCGCTCCGCCTGTTTCTATACTTTGTCACCTCCGATTGCTGGTGAGGGCAGTGTGTTCGCTCCCGCTCCCAGCGCTTGTAGCGTTATTGATTTTGCAGAAGATTAGCGGTTTAAGACTACCGCTTTGATTATTTATTTGTCTGTACCTTACCGGTGATAGTAGTGTTTTCGCTCCCGCTCCCGGTAACGCTATAATCTGTCATTTCTGTTTGCGGCAGCGTGTGCGCTCCGCCTGTTTACTGTACTTGTCACCTCCGATTGCTGGTGAAGGCAGTGTGTTCGCTCCCGCTCCCAGTACTCGTTGCAGATATTGATTTGCGTTAGCGGTGCTAGGCTACCGCGTTATTTATTTATTTGACCATACCGGTGACGGTAGTGTTTTCGTTCCCGCTCCCGGTAACGCTATAACCTGGTTATATTCTGTTGGCGACAGCGTTTGCGTGTAGGCAGTGTGTTCGCTCCCATTCCCAGCAACGCTGCTTCGGCTGCCTTCTTGATGGCCCATCCTTGTGTCGCCTGTGCGGCTCCTCTTGTTCCCGAGGACGGTCACGACCACTGCCCTCCTTGCCTCGGTCTCGAGCATTTGAGGGAGGGCCTCACTGAAAGCGCCTGCATGAACTGTGGCCTCCTGCCCTGGGGGCTAAAGGTGGCTAGGGTGGCGGAGATGGAGCGGGCGATGACTGACGACCCTTCCACCTTAACCGGTCTCCCCCCACATCAACCCGACCGTTCTCGGCGTCGGCGTGAGGGAGCTGCGGTGGTAGGTGCCCCCCCCAAGAAAAAGGGGAGGGGCGGGCTGTCCTCCAAGGTGGACGGTTTGGCGGCTGACATGGAGCAGATGAAGTCGCTCCTCCTGGCCCTTCAGCCTGGGACTACTGGGGTGCTGGCTGGGCTACAGCCTGGCCCTCCCTCGGAGAATGCGCCTATGATTGATGATGCCTTATCACTGGCCGCTTCATCCGGTCTCTTCCATGAGGCTGTTACAGAGGACGATGCCTCCCGCACATTGGGGGAGGCCTCTTGCTCTTCTGTTCAGAGCTCTCTGCAGGGGACAGCAGACACTTCCATGGGGGCCATCATGCGTATGGCTCTTGCTCGCCTACAGCTTGACGTTCCGCAGACTGACTCGGCGCAGGCTAGCGCCTTCTTCAGGCGCAACCCTGCCCCGACCACTTTCACTGTTCCTTCTTCAGGGGAATACCTGAAGGAGCTTCATGCCTGTTGGAGGGACACGAGGGCACTTTCTCATTTAACCTCAGATGCCCGAACCTTAGCCGCCATGCAGGATGCAGCACAGGTTGGGCTGGGGCGTATGCCGTCCGTTGAGCCAGCCATTGCCTCCCTCATTTTGGCTCCTGATGAGGCCTTGAGGCCGGATGCCAGATGTCCCCGACCACAGTGCAGGGTCACAGACGACCTTCTTTCGAAGGCCTATGATGCGGCAGCACGTATGGGTCGTATTGGGAACTCCCTCTCCCATCTACTGCTGAGCCTGTCAACCTCTCTGCAACAGGCTCAAGTGGATCCTTCACTGCAGAGTCTAAGCGATGCCTCTTTACAGGCATTCGCTTTCATGTCGAGAGAGTTAGGACGGACAATGTCCACTCTTGTCCAGACTCGCCGCCAGGTTTGGCTTGCTCAGTCGCCCCTGTCTGAATCATGTAGGAAGGTTCTTCGTGCTGTGCCAGTGGAACCAGGGGATCTTTTTGGCCCAGCTGCCTTGGAAGCACTGGAGAGGGCGGCCCAGGCCACGCAGACCAGGCAGCGGCTTTCTGGCCTTCGCAGAAGAGTCTCCACTCCTAGCAGGTCTAGGGGCCCCGCTGCTGTTCCCCGGCAGCACTCTCAGCCACCTGCTGGTGGCCTACGGAGGTCTCAGCGGCCTGCTCAGCGGCCTGCTCAGCGGCCTGCTCAGCAACCTGCTGACGGGTTTCGGGCCCCTGAGCGCCTGCCGTCTTGGCAGCCTCGTGCGCCGCAGCCTATCCGCCGTCCCCCCAGAGCCTCCGGAGGCCGGGGGGGCAGGCGCTAGGGGTGCGGGGCCGGCCGTCGGATGTTTTTCCCATCAGCAGCTCAGTTACTGGGCTGCCTGTACTTCAGACCCGTGGGTGGTTTCCACCTTGACCCGGGGGTACGAATTGCAGTTCCGACGCCGGCCCCTAGCCTTCGGCCGGGTCAATATGACTGTTGTCAGCGACCCGGCGAAGGCCTTAGCTCTAAGTCAGGAGTTGTCTGCCCTCCTGGCCAAGGGCGCAATCGAACCAGTGGACCCTCTGCTACGTCCCGGGGGGCTCTACTCAAGGTACTTTCTTGTGGCGAAGAAAGATGGCGGATTCCGTCCCATTCTCGACCTGAGGGGACTCAACAGGTTCCTGAAGGTTCTGCCTTTTCATATGCTGACTGTGTCAGACACGCTTCGTGTGGTTGCCAGGGGAGAGTGGTTCACCACTGTCGACCTGAGGGACGCATACTTCCATGTCCCAATTGCATTGCACCACCGGCACTTCCTCAGGTTTGCCTTCCGCGGACAGCATTTTCAGTTCAGGGTACTTCCCTTTGGTCTCTCCCTTTCCCCGAGAGTTTTCACCAGGGTTGTAGCAGCAGCTCTGGCACCCCTGCAGAAGCAGGGCATGAAGGTCCTGCCGTATTTGGACGACTGGCTGGTATGCGCACCGTCCCGACCCCAGGTGGCTCAGGATACAGCCCGGCTAATTATGCACGTGGGCCGGCTGGGCCTGAACGTGAATTTTCAAAAAAGCAGCCTGGACCCATCCCAACGGGTCATATACTTGGGGATGGTTCTGGACTCGGTAGCCATGATAGCCTCTCTGGCACCTCGGCGTGTGGACGATATCCTCCTCCGCCTCCCCCTCTTCAGGGTTGGCAGGATGGTGCCGTTTATTCAGTTCCTCCGGCTCTTGGGAAAGCTGACCGCTGCTTCGTCTGTCGTTCCCTTGGGCTTGCTGTCTCTGCGCCCTCTTCAAATGTGGCTGAACAACCTCCACTTGGACCCCAAGTGGCACGGTTACCGGAAGGTCAGGGTGTCTCGGCGGTGCCTCCTCTCTCTGTCCCCATGGGGACAGAGGGAGTTTCTGTCTATGGGCGTACCGATGGGAACTATTCCATCCCGCCGGGAGGTGGTCACAACCGACGCCTGCCTCTCGGGGTGGGGCGCGGTGTGGCAGGGCAGGACTGTCCAGGGTCGGTGGCCGGCCCAGCACCACATGCACATCAATACACTGGAGCTCCAAGCTGTGCAACTGGCACTCGTTCACTTTCTGCCTCAACTGGAAGGCAAACATGTGCTTGTTCGATCGGACAACAGGTCCACAGTTGCCCAGATCAACCACCAGGGGGGCACCCGGTCTGCACAACTACTCCGGCTATCTCGGAGCCTGTTGACTTGGGCATATCCCCGCCTGGCCAGTTTGCGAGCAGTCTTCATTCCGGGGGAACAGAACCAGGTCGCAGATTTTCTGTCACGACAAAAGCTCCCACCGGGGGAGTGGCAGCTCCACCCGCAGGTGGTGGAGATGATATGGGGTCTTTTTGGCAGGGCGGAAGTGGACCTCTTCGCCTCGGCGGAGTCGGCACATTGCCCCCTCTGGTTCTCCTGGATGGAGGTGACCAGCCCCCTCGGCCAGGACGCTTTGGCTCACGATTGGCCGCAGAGACCACTGTATGCTTTCCCGCCACTGCCCCTGATTCTTCCTACGCTCCAGCGGGTGCTTTTGCAGGGCCACAGACTCCTTCTGGTGGCCCCCTTTTGGCCAGGGAGACTCTGGTTTCCACTGCTGCGCAGCCTCTGCTGCAGCTCCCCATGGCGCCTCCCCTGCAGGAAGGACCTCCTTTCGCAGCGGCGGGGTCAGATTTGGCATCCGGATCCCGGTCGCCTCCAGCTCTGGGTTTGGCCGCTTCAGGGCCCGACCCTCTACTGAGGGAATGTACTGTGGGAGTCAGGGGTACTATTCTGAACGCCAGGGCCCCATCTACCCGGGTTCAGTATGAGAACAGGTGGAAGCTGTTCTCTGACTGGTGCAGGGATAAGACAGAAGACCCAGTGCGTTGCTCTGTGGCGACTGTTCTTGAGTTTCTGCAGTCTCTGCTGGATCGTGGTCGTTCTCATTCCACTTTGAGAGTCTATACAGCTGCTATTTCTTCCAGACATGAAATGGTCGAGGGTTCTACAGTAGGGTGCCACAGACTGGTGTCCCTCTTCCTTAAAGGGACACTGAGGCTGCGTCCTCCAAGGACCCTGAGGGCTCCAGCATGGGACTTGCCCCTGGTGCTGGAGGCCATGCGGTCACCTCCCTTTGAGCCTCTGACCCAAGTGGAGCTGAAATGGCTTTCTATGAAGGCTGCTTTTCTGCTCGCCATTACCTCCGCGAAGAGGGTCGGGGAGTTACATGCCCTGTCAGTGGCTGATACCTGCCTGCGATGGAACCCTGATGGTTCAGGTGTGGTCCTGTGGCCGAATGTGGCGTTCCTGCCCAAGGTGCTTTCACGTACGCATCTCAACCAGCCTATTCAGCTCGCACGCTTTGGCTCCCTGTCTGAGGAGGGTAGGTCGGAGCTGCTATGCCCGGTCCGGGCACTAGAGGCTTATGTTGCTGCTACGGCCGGTATACGGCGGTCGGAGCAGCTGTTTGTGTGTCATAGTGGCCCTAACAGAGGTTGTGCACTTTCCAAACAGAGGCTGTCCCACTGGGTTGTCGATGCCATCATGCAAGCCTATAAGGCCAGTGGCTGCCCCCCGCCATCCGGGGTGAGGTGCCACTCCACTAGAAGTGTCTCTACATCATGGGCGGCGCTGAGAGGGGTGCCCTTGGAGTCAATCTGTGCTGCGGCATCATGGACGTCGCCTGGCACATTTGCACGGTTTTATCGTGTCAACGTCGCTGCTCCCCATCCGATGGATGTGATCCTGCGTCTGAGCTCTACTGTCTCTGATGAGTGAGGTGGGTGTCGGATTCTTTGTGACCTTGTTGGTATGAGTCATCCAGTGCTTTAAGCACCGCCTCTGGCGGTCAGTAAGGATGAAATAGAACGAAAGTTACGAATGTAACTACGGTTCTATGAATCCTGGATGACCGCCAGAGCGTCCAGTCACTCAGAATCCTTGTGTTCTCGCGAGAAGATTCTGGGAACTGAGCCTCCGATGACACCGGAAGTTATAGCCTTCCCGGTGTCACGGGGAGGGTCACAAGTGACTATGTTGATATTAGGTACTCGAAATGCGCATGCGCGAGGTGGAGATATCCAGTGCTTTAAGCACCGCCTCTGGCGGTCATCCAGGATTCATAGAACCGTAGTTACATTCGTAACTTTCGATTTATGTTCTGAAGTCACGTTAAATGATATGAGTTTCTTTGAGATCCCTGGAATGTCCTCCCTGAAATCGTTTCTTGCTGTGTGTGATCCTGCGCCCTGACTGCATCGTCTCGTCTGTGCTTTCTCAGGATTAAAACATTGAAGTAAACAGATTGGAGAACAACTGAAAAGTGTCCTTAAAAGTGTATTCTTTTTTTTTTTTTTTTTGTATTCTACTGTGCTCCTGTGCCGAAACACTCCTTCAATCAGGCCTGATAGTATTGTCAGATATGGCCTGTTTTTAGATGAACGCCAGAGATTACTCTGTAAGAAAAGAGGCATTGTTGTTCATGAAGACCAAAAAGAGGCAGAATAATAACATCATCAACAAAAATCAACCAAAGGTTTTACACTGCAGCTTTTAACTCTGTTCACACAGACGATCTCATTAGACGTTAGGTCTTATTTTGAAGAGAGACCCGAGAAGGTCATATACACAGTAAAAGTCAAACAAGTCATACAGTACAATACAAAAAATGACATGCAGTATCAGTTATGGGTTTCACTGAGTTAGTGCAGAACACATGGTACCTGTAATGCTAGAACAGTGTGTGTGCCGAGTTACCTGTAGCGAACAGTCATTCATCATGCCTGGACATGCTGATAAATAAAGCCGCTCTATCTCCTGTTGGCCTCTCAACTCAGCCCCTACAGCCTTAACACCTGCCTGCCAGGAAGTACACAAAGGTCACAGGGAGGGCACTTCTCTGCATGTGTGTGTGTAGGTAACTTACAGTAGGCTGCAGTGCAGTTGTGATTCAGAAAAGCACACAAACACACGCTAAACATGTAAGTTTAATGTGTAAAGTGTAGTGTCTCTTCTCACCTGTCACCTCACATTAGACTGCAGCATGGCGACTGACCTTGTTTGTCTTTCCTTTGTCCGTGTGTGTGTATGTGTGTGTGTTCATTCAGGGACTATGGGCTGCCTCACCCTAATGATGTGGCTGTGAAATCGGGCCGGAGCCCAGCGCCGCTCTCATTTCGCCCCTCCAAATTCATTTGCCACGTCGGTTCTGCCCGTTCATGCATGCGCCAATCGCCACTTCTCCTGTGCGGCTTTACTTGTTCCTGCTGTTAGTTGACATGCAGCGCACAAGCCAAAACAGAAATAAACATTAAATTACCCTTGGACCTCATAAACCTTACTTTCTTTGGTACTTTTCTTCAAACTTTATATGTACAGTATGAACAAGTGACCTATTTATTAGAAAAGCTTAATCAGGGACAAGAATTGCAAATCAGCTACACCTTAAAATCCTCAATCATGTTCTTATGCATAGTCCCTGTCCAATAAAGACATATTTAAAAGAAATACATTTAAAAGTGTTAATGCAGAGTTTTAACATCTGTGTCTTTTACATTAACCACCTTCTTAGATAGTTTTTTTGTGTGATTGTATGATATGACAAAAGACAAAATATAAAAGACATATTTTAGTCACTGAATAAAAATACTCAACTAAAAACAACTGGAAACGAAAGTTTGTTAGCTGCATGCTTACCCTCCTGCACCAAACTCCATAGCGGAAATCTGTGCTTTCAGCACGCAGGGATATGCTAGCTATTTCTGTCCTATTTGGTAAGCTTGTACAACATAGTTTATTATTTTTTAAATAAAAATTTATTTTAAATGTATTATTGTTATTATTATTATTATTATTATTATTATTGAAACACAAATAAAAACTAGAATGCATTTCTGGGGGAACTACAGAGTGAGCTTGCTAATGCGATGTCATTTCACTAATGCGAGCAGCTTGTAACAGCTGTTTCTGGATTTACAGACACAGAACATATTTCTATACCATAATGTCTACAGTAATTGTAATGATTTAACCGTATTTAGATGTGAAATGCAACAACAGTGCCACCTAGTGTATAAATGCATTAACATTAAGTGTGAGCTGAACCTCTTTTTTCACTACTGACAGGTTCAACATGTAATCTCAAATGTTGCCCAACAGGAAAGCATGTCTATGGACATATAAATGTGCCTGTTTTACCCAGTGGATGCAAAGCAACTTAATAATGTTTGTACGGGTAATAGTAAGTCCGTGAAATGGCCGCTGCCTACCCAGAATGCATTGCTAGTCTTTAAACACTGCAAAACAACACAATAATACATAATCTTCCGTAAACATATTAATTTGTATGCTTTTATAGATGTAAACATGGTTTTCAAGGGTTTTCTAATCATCCAATAGCCTTCTTACGTGATTAGAAAACACAAGTGTGTCCAGTGTTACAATGGAAATGGACCTCTATACACCTATGTAAATATTCATTTAAGTACATTTACTCAAGATGTGTCAAATTTGTGGTTCTCCACAATTTACATCTGTGATTACAATTACTTTGCAGGCTTGATTTCCCTGTTAATCAGCTACATCACAAAAGTATTATATTCAAATAATCCTATCCATATAGCTCCCATTTGTAGTTAATTTGTGCTTGTACTTTCACACAAAACAACTTTTTATGTCTTGACATTTGTACATGACGTCCTACCAGCCATGTGTCAAAATGTAATGTGTTGTAGGCTGTGTCCACTAATCTTAGCTGACTGGTTGTATATCTTTTATTTTCCTCTTGTCTCATGTTGGGTTTACAAGCAGAGCTTTGCTCAACAATACATGAAAAAAATCACAGGGAGGCAGGAGTGTCCTTGTCTACATGGGGGATGGGATTGACTGACATCCGCATCAAGTAACTCCGCCCTTGTGACCTTGACGGGTATGTTGTGGTGTGGTATTTAGAGTGTGTAGTCAGAAGAAAACTGTTGTCCTCTGACTGCGGGGACACAACAGGACACAACAGGAGTCCGGACTCGTTCTGCACTTTAGATGTGAAACACACTGCTGCCTGTGTAACGTGTCACAACAATCACCTTGACACTTTTTGTACCGGAAAAAAGCCTGCATTAAAAATGCAACAGGATGAATGTGACGCGCGTGCGTACAGTTTATATATACCATGCGCTGCGTAAATGTCATAGGTTCTCTACGCGTTATCTGATCCATGTCTGTCTCGTGTGTGTGTGTTTATGTGTGTGTGTTGCATCTGTCATTGCTGCAAACAGATGGTATCATAATGACATCATTGCACACTGGGGTTATATTCTGCGAGGTTTGGGAGCAGGAGGAAGAAATTAGGAGGAGCCATCAGATGAGTGTTTGTCAATTAATTTGAAAGAGACAAAAAGAGAAAATAGAGAGAAAACATACCCGGAGAGATTTTCAAAACATTTAGCTTAGGTTTGCCCCACTGATTACCTCGCTGTTACTGCTGTTAATATTTTCAGATTTCCCTGTGTTAGACATTGATGGAGAGCACAGAAATCAGAATCTGTAAATAACTCCAAATGTCCCTGAGCCTTCCGTTTTTTCCCTGTTTTTTCCATGGCTGGGCACAAATGTCAGAGCTCCTTGTTAACTGGACTTTGAACAACCCCCCTCCTCCTGCTCCTCCTTGTTCTTCCACTCCTTTTCTCTATCGTGTTTTCATTCATGTGTTAAGGATGCCCTGAACACCTGAGTTTCCTTTTAAGAACATCTCCTTTTCTCATCCTCCTCCATCTCTGTTTTCTCTCTCTCTCATCTTACAGAGCAGGGGAGAAACCTGTCACCACAGCATTAGTATGCTCTTTTCATATCTGTGCCTCTTCCTCCTCCCTCCCTCCCCCCTCTCTCCTTTCCTCCCCCTCCTCCTTTACCCCCCGCAAACATAAAACTAGTTTATGCCGCTGACAAGAAAATGCCTCTAATCCTGAGGTTTGTTGGAGAGCAAACAGACGCAATTGGCCACTTATTATTCTGTGTAGAATTTTCTATGTGGGGTGTTTGTGGTATCCATGGCAACAAAGTAGGGTGCACATATCCCCTCTGTCACTGAGTGGAATGGGAGGGGAGAGGATGAAAAGAGGCGATAAAATAACACACTTACTGTGATGCACGGGGCAAGCTATAACCTGTTAGTTTATTGCCTGGTGTGTGTTGTGAATGTGTGTGTGTGTGCCTCACTGAGTGTGTGTGTGTCACTGATTGTCAAGTATATGATGGTATTTGTGCACCTGCATATGTATCTGTTAGCTTTCACACAATTGTATTTGCATTTCTCTGATTGCGTACTTGTCTGAGTGTGTGGAGCCTGTGAGGAGAAGACAGAGCGGCGACGCAGGTGTGCGTTTGTGCGTTAATGCATGTGAAAATCCACAACCACATATAGATTCAGGTGCCATTACAGCAGCAGCCTCCTCTCTCCAGCTGGGCCGGACGGCCTGTGCGCCTGTGTGTCACAGGGAGATAATCTTTGCCCATGTGCACCTTTCTTTTTCTTTTTTTTCGTCCGCAGGCCCCTGCCACTCAGTCCAACACCATGGAAATCAATGCGAGCCAGTCAGAGTGGTGTGAAGATTGAGCTGCGGTCAACATAGTTTACAATGCAAAAACACTAACGTGAGCAGGGAGGTGCAGCGAGGTGGCGGGTGGCAGGGTGTTGCTGGGAAGGATTTGCCTCGGGATTTCATACATTTGAATATATTGTGCCACTTTTTCTGTGTGTTTGTGCAGATGTTCAGATATATATTTAACTGACTGCTGTGTTCCACTTTTCTGCCTCTGTAACCGTCATACGTTTCTTCTCTTCTCAAATTAATTAATTAATCAATTTGAGTGTTTTTGTGATTTTTCAGTTTCTTAAATATGAATATTTTCTGGTTTCTTTGTTCTGTACAACCAAGAAATCATTACAACTGAAAAGTTTTGGTTTGTGGACAAAACAAGACATTCGTGAACATCATCATTTCCAGGTTTGGTGAACACCAATCAGCATTTTTCAATATTTTCAGACATTTTCTGTACTCGATTAATGGAGGAAATAATCGACAGACTAATCAATTATGAAGCCCTAAAATACACATAAATGACAAAGATCAGAAGGCCGAAATATTTCGAAACAAGTCAAGTATTTTCTTACCGTCTAACTGAATAACACAGAAGACAAGACTGTTGTGTTTGTGTTTGTGTTTGTGCAGATTCAGATACATATTTAGGTGAGTGCTGTGTTCCAGTTCTCTGAAACTTTTCTCCTAATTTTTCTGTTTCTGTTTCTCCATGAAGACATTTTTGATTTGATTTATTTTTTGCACAATAAAATACACACAAAAATGACAAAGATCAAAAAAAAGGAAGAGGCAGAAAGTCTATTAGCCCTTCTTGCCTCTGTCAAAATATTTTCATGCAGTTTTAAATAAGGTTAATGTGTATAATAATACAGAGGTTAATATGCCCACACACTATTGATTACAAAACAAATATAGTTAGAATAATAATGCAGTAATGCAGTCTCAAAATGAATTTTGATTGCTAAATGAATAGAAAATATAGTCAAGACATTGACAACATTAGTAATAATTATTTTTATTAAAAATAATAATTTTGCCCTTCAAACTTTGCTTTCGTCAAAGAACCAGCAAAACGGTTTTCAGCTGTGCTAACATTGCACAAGGGTTTTCAAGGGTTTCAGGCTGAACGTTGACCTCCTGGACTCATTAAAGTCCCCACACAAACCACTTGGTGGTTTTCCCTTAATCTGAGATTATAAGTCTCACTTGTTAATAATACATTTACTGAATACACATGCTTTTAAGAATCATAGTGGATCAGAACCTTTCATTTCAGTCACTTAAAATTGAACCTTAAACTAAATTGGGGTTCTCCTGTTTCTTCTTGAAGACAAGGAATAAACAGATATCGTTGCAGCTTTTGAGGAGAAATGGCCGCTATTTTCTAACATATATAATGTATGAAGAGGAGAAACTCTGCATTTGCTTTTACACACACTTTTTAATTAATTATTTATTTTATTTTTTTAAATATTTTTTATGCTTTTACACACAAAGACTCCTGACAAATGTCTGAAGAGGTTGAATACTACGTTGTAATTAAATTATTCGCATCACTGTGCTCTGTTGCTGTTTACTTATCTTAGCAGAATTACACGCTTGGTTTGATTCCTGCGTATCTGTGTCTGCTTATGTACAGAAACCAAAAGAAATAAGGCCTGCGCTCAAATGTCAGTCCCCAGAGTCACAACTGTTTATTATGTTTTAACTTTGCTGCTCCAGGATTTTGGAATAAGGAACTTGAACTCTCACAGTTGGTTACTTTGAGTGATTTCAAATCAGTTTTAAAGGACAGGTGAACCATCTCTGTGGTTCTTGGTATTATTGTGCCTTTTTTATTACTGTTAGTTTAATGAATATTGTGTATACACACACACACACACACACACACACACACACACACACACACACACACACACACACACACACACACACACACACATATATACACACACTGTACATATTTACTGTATACACACCCTAACCCACATACAAACTACCATTCAACTCCCTTAGAAATGTCCTTATTTTTGAATAAATGTGGTTTCAATTAATATAATATTAAATGAATCAGAAATACACTCTATACATTGTTAATGTGGTAAACGACTATTCTAGCTGCAAACGTCTGGTTTTTGATGGAATATGTACATAGGTGTATAGAGGCCCATTTCCAGTGTTCTAATGGTACATTGTGTTTGCTAATGGCATTAGAAGACTATTGGATGATTAGAAAACCCTTGTGCAATTGTTAGCACAGCTGAAAACAGCTATTTGCTTATATTCATATTATATGAATTTTCTATTCATTTTGATCATTCATCATCAATACAAGTGTGAGTTTTAAAGGTCACATAGAGTGGTCCTGTTGCACATATATGTGAGTTATGGAGGTCTACTTACATATATTAAGTTGTTTTTATGGTCAAAATCCTCCTAGTTGATGTAAACGAGCCGATTGAAATCTGTCCTTTTTGAAGCGCTTGTCAGTCGCGCTATTTTTAGCCATAAATCTCGCCCGAGAAGACAGAGTGTGTTGTGATTGGCCAGCCAGCGTAGAGCCTTCCCACCTGTGTTGTGATTGGCCAGGTATCTGGAAGTGACGTAATCTATCACGTCAGCTCTCAGAAGCGCAGCTCCCTCTCTGGAGCGGTGGATGCATTGCTACTCATTATCAAAACATAAAACATTTAAACACATTAACAGTGTTTAAAAATAGCTTCGTCACGACTCCCCGCCGCAGTCCCTTTATGACTTTAAACCGGAGTCAGACCCAGAGTCAGAAGACACTGTCGCTCGTGAAACACCTCCACAACGGACGTTATTCTTCTTCTGCGGTTCAATGTACGCAACCGGATGTGCCCGGACTACCGCCCGGAGCAGGACAATCGGTTGTTCAGGAGAACCGCTGCTTACGTAACGTTTACGGGATTTTCAGTGATCTCGTTGAGCAACGAGATTACAATAAAACACAACGTTCTCAGCAATGGCTGAACTGTTTGTTTCGAACCGTCAGGCTTCATAAACAAGGTAATGATGCAGATACACACCAAAAAAAACAGCGATAATAGGAACTTCCGGTCTAGTTCCGCTTTAATGAAAAACAAAAAAAATCACACAAAAAATAATTGTATATTACTTTTGAACGGTAACGGTATACTATTATATTAATAAATTGTTTTACATTTATGCTTTTGGGCCTTCATTAAAAAAAACAAAACAAAAAAAAAGTACTTTTCTGGAGTTGTCACGCAGTTCCACACACTTCCTGCCACAGCAGTAATGTTTTTTTATCCCCTGAGGAACATATATGTATTTGGAACATGTATTTTACAGCAGAACATAAACAGCCATGAAAGGGAAGACAGAATGGTAACCATGACAACATATCTACATGCACACACACACACACACACGCACACACACACACACACACACACACACACACACACACACACACACCCCACACACACACACACATACAAACAAACAAAAAACAAACCCTTATTCGTCACACATGCTTATGATCCCCAGCATGTATAGAACCAGTGTATGAATGCATTCAATACTAAAACTTCATGCTAAACAGTTTGCAAGATGAGTCACAGTGAGGATGTTTCCTTTAAACACATTATTCCAGGTTGGAGGCTGGGGAACGCATGTGTGTGTGTGTGATCGTACGTTTTCCGTCTGTTTGATGAACGTGAATGTGTGTGTGTGTGTGTGAATAGCCTAATCTATCAAGTTTAAAAGCAGCACCATGCAGTCAGGAGGGTGCAGGTAAAGTTGGATCAAATATGAACAGAAAGGAGGCATCTGGGCTTTGGCTGCCGTCTGATCTCAGCGCAGCGATTAGAGAACACAGCACATCGCCTTTGAATGTGACATCGTGAAAAATCAGACGCTGGTGTTATGTCGATGCTCCCAGGTGATTTCCTCAACTGTGTCTCTTATCCAGGATCTGCACGGCATGTTCCTCTCCGTTTCCTTCTCTTCTTTTTTCCCCCTCCCTCTCATCCTCTCAGCATTATAATTGAAGATTAATAGAGCCATGAGTCCTGCATCCAATGAATAGTAAATAGCCCGGGATTATTCAGCACTGACTTTTCTCTCCTGCCATCTGTTAGTGGACTGTAACCTGGGCCTGCAGGTGAATGCAGAAGCCTTAAAGAATATCTTTTTTTTATTTTTTATTATCATTATTATCATTATTATTATTATTATTATTTCTCTTATATTCCGCTGTACCACTGAGCTCTATTGTAATCCAAACACTATTAAAAACACATCAGTGAGCTGCACTGTTCCACTGGCTGACATGTTCCTTCATTACAATAAACACACACACACATAGACGCTGCAGTTTATTTTGATTCAGTTTCTCACACCATCCCACTGCTGTAATTACTCACTGGTGTGTATGAATCTGTGGTTGAAAATAGTCCCTTGCTAATGCACATTTTTCTCTGTTTATTACCATGTTTGCTGGGAACTACACTTAGCCTTTTCTGCAGAGATAAAACCATACTGTATGTGTTTGAGAGCTGTTTTTCTCCCCAACTCTTCCTGTCTCACAAATATTGCATTGCCACACAACTAAACTGCACTCTGTAATTACATCTAAAGATTGTTAGATACCACTTTGTTTTTGTATCCAATACCAACCTCTATATCATTACCTTGGGTATGAGTAAGTTTAAATATGTTATCTTGTGACTGTTGCTTGATTGTTGATTTGTAAGCAATGCAACAGAAGTAACCAAATTAGACTCAGACTCAGACTGCAGCCATAGCTCAATTGAGTCAGAGTCTAAATGTGGACGAGAAATTACATTTATTGACATGTGTATGTATAATAAATTCCCATTTTGGGTTCTTCGGCAATCTGTGAATATTTACTTCCTTTACCAGCCAGTCCAATAGTGGGTCTTCTGGATCTTTTTGCTGCTGTTTGTTCTTTTCTGATAATAGGACTGCAGTTTACACGTTGTCTCTTTCTACTGGAGGAGGACCACTCAAAGTCCAACTCCAGTCCATTTAAATGTATACATGCCAGAGTAATCGGACTTTGAACTGAATATATATATTGGTCCAAATTAGAATAGTTTGATTTCACTCACATTAGCGTGTTTACATGACTCTCAGAAAGTGGCTAAAATCGTGTTTTTCTGTTTTTTCTCTCACAGCAGCACAGAAAAAGGTTTCTTGATCAAGAAAGTCAGCATTGCAAAAAAAATGTATATGGTTACTCATTAATCATGTAGTTTGCAACAAAACTCAAATTTATTTAGTTTGTACACTGACAACATTCAAATGTTCAGATACTTTATAAAGTGTAATCAGTATACACACTTGACCTTTACATTTGTGAGCAGGTAAGAACTTTAACTTCCCACATGTTAAAAAAGTGTTACATTCCTTTCAATGTATTTACTCTGTGGGTTTAAGAAACAAACTGCAGCAAACATCCTGCTTCATCTCTTATTTAGCCTTGAATCTTTCACCTCCTGATTTGTGGCTATAAAATACACAAACCAGCTGATCCGGTTTCATACGGTCTTTGAAGCACTGCAGGTAAAGGTCAAGGTGAAGTTTATTTCTTATAGCACATTTAAAGGTGCATTATGTAATACATCTAAAGCAACTGATCGTAAAATCCTCCTAATATGTCACAGAGACTCAGGAATAATGTTCATATAACAAAGTGAACTCACCAACAACAACAGCACAGCCAAAATATTTGCATTAAAAAAAATCTTTTGCAGACTGCAAATCATGTTTATGTTTTGAAATCATGTTTTGGCATGTGGCGCCACCTACCACCGTCTACCAATCATTGCAGTCAGTAGAGTCTCAGCTGCCGAGCAACCATGGGTTGCCAGTTACAGTACGTCTGAGCTACAATGGCGGAGAAAACGAACCTAAAAGACCTCGGTATTTTGAATTTGAGTGTAGTAGCCGTTTTTGGCATTATTCTTACATATGGTACCTTTAAATATAGCAACCCCAAATTGCTGTACAAGTGTAAATGAAGTTAAAATAAATAATAAAAAAGCAATAAGGTTAACACAACATATGATAGAAAAGAAAGAAACACGGGAACAACATAACTTGTGCCCATTAAAATAATAATGAATGTATTAATAAAAGGGCAGCTCAGCTGGGATTAGAGGCCAAAGTGAATAAATGGATCTTCAGCAAAGACTTTAAACTCTCGAGGGTCTCAGCAGACTCTTATATGCTCTGACCGACTGTTCCAGAAAAGCCTTTCTCCGCAAGTTTTAAAACAACACAATTATGATTTACAAGTAATAATATGATCTTCCTATCCAACTGTTCACATTATATATCGCAAGTGATCAGATCCAATCTGCATGTGTCCATATTGACATCGTCAAGTCTAGTCCTTCCTCTCCCCCAGATTTTCAAGGACCAGTGAGAGGTCACCAGACACCAGAAAAACAAGTAGGTAACACTTTATAATAACTATTCGTTATAACTAGTTAATACATCATTAGTAAACTGTTGAGTAATGAGTTGCTAATGACTTGTTAAGTGTCTGTTAACAGGTTTGTTAAGGATTTATAACGATGCCTTATAGATAGCCAATAGATATCTTACAAGCTGTTAGTTAAGTGAGTTATAAATTACTTGTTACTGTATGTTAATGATTTATAACTATACCTTATAAAGTAGTAATAGATCATGAACAAGTTATTAGTAAACTATTTACTAATGACTTGTTCAGTAACAGTTATTAGTTTGTATATGTTATTGGGACGTTATTCTAAAGTTGCAACTATTCCTCATTTATTAACCTTTAGTAAATGAGGAATAGTTGCAACTTTAGAATAACGTTCCAATAACATACATAAGCTAATAACTAATACTTACCTAATATATTTACTCACACATTACAGTTCAGTTGTTAATAGTTTGTTAACCATCTACTAATACCAGTGTAGAACAGCAAATGGGTGGAACAATTCAATCTACAGAAATTTGATATGATATTTCAAATATCAAATTTTTGTACCTCAACCTTGTTCTTCCCATAGGCTTTTCTGTGTACTCTATTTTACCAAAGAGTTTTGAGGTACAAAAATTTGATATTTGAAATATCATATCAAATTTCTGTAGATTGAATTGTTCCACCCATTTGCTGTTCTACACTGGTATTAGTAGATGGTTAACAAACTATTAACAACTGAACTGTAATGTGTGAGTAAATATATTAGTTAAGTATTAGTTATTAGCTTATGTATGTTATTGGAACGTTATTCTAAAGTTGCAACTATTCCTCATTTACTAAAGGTTAATAAATGAGGAATAGTTGCAACTTTAGAATAACGTCCCAATAACATATACAAACTATTAACTGGTACTGAACAAGTCATTAGTAAATAGTTTACTAATAGCTTGTTCATGATCTATTACTACTTTATTAGGCATTGTTATAAATCCTTAACAAACCTGTTAACAGACACTTAACAAGTCATTAGCAACTCATTAATCAACAGTTTACTAATGATGTATTAACTAGTTATAACAGATAGTTATTATAAAGTGTTACCAACAAGTAGTCAAAACAAAATAACAAAAAACAAAAATGTATGTCAAAATGGATGACATAAATCTGTGCCTGTTTCTGTCCTATATGTTTTTTGTGGAGCTGCACCACAAACTTTCTTCTGAGTTTTAAACAATTGTCTTCCAATATGATGGTTATCTTACATGCTTTTATTGTATAACCCCCCCCCCCCAAAAAAAAAAAAACAGTACAAACCGTATATGAACACTCACATTTACTGCGGGAGCAATGGACTCATTGAACAACTGAGCCAAACCGAATGTGTCACAAATGATAGTCGGTGGAAGCTGATACATTTATTATGTTGGATGCGATTCAGTCTACTGGGGGAAGCTTTGGAAAAATCAGATCTCAGATGTGTTTTTTGGCTGCCCAGAAAAATCAAGCTAGTTACAATCTGGATATGCTGATGTCTAACACAAGGCCATGTAGGTGATGCAGACCTGCACAGGCTTTGCCAGAGGAGCCATTTACTGTTCTGGGTTGATCTACCATCAATATATAATATATACACTACTGGTCAAAAGTTGTTACACCCCAATTTTTACAGTTGTATTGAAATTCAAGTCAGTCAACTCCAATGAATAGCTTGAAATGGTACAAAGGTAAGTAGTGAACTGTTATAGGTTAAAAAAAAGGTAAGGGTACCCAAAACGAAAAGAAGAAAGTCAAGATGTCAGGGAGTACAGTTTCTTTCACCATCAAAAGCCACTCAGAAACTGGGAGAAACTCTGACAGGAAGAGGTCTGGCAGATCCAAAGCAACAACAGAATCAGAAGACAAGTTTCTGAGAGAGTCATCAGGCGTGGTTTTGAGTGCCTGTCTCTTTAAATGCAAATGAGACACAGGAAACTACATCAGCGTCACTGAGGCTCCGGCATCTAACAGCAGTTAGCATTTGGAAAAGCGATCATTTGCAGACTTGCCCTCAATCCAGAGGATTTGTGTCCAGTGGATTTATGTAGAACTCTGTGCTGCACTGTGGAGCCAAGAATAGCATACTGCAGACTTCTGCTCTTCCGGATACTATTGCCCTCACCAGCACTCTCACGTGTTTAGGGACAAAGCAGAGCTCCGTGAGACAACAATTCCAGGAATTTATCAGTCTGACGTTAGATTGCGTGCAGTAGTCAACATCGCATGTTTTACTGTATCTCCTGTACTTAGACTGAGGCAGACCACAAAAATATGAGTGAGTCTTTTTTCACACTTTGCCTACACATAGGGCCTCCAGAGTCCCAAATATAAATATTAAAGTGAACCTCGACAGGAAGTTCCAATTAACGCTGTTTTTTTGGCGTGTATCTGTGATTACCTTGTTTATGACGCCCTGAAGATTCAAAACAAACAGTTCAGCCACTGCTAAGAACGTTTGTATTGTAATCTCGGACTCAGCAAGATCTCTGAAAGAACCCGCTCTGGTTACGTAAACACCGGTTCTCCTGAACAGCGGATCCTCCTGCTCTGGGCACTAGTCCGCGCATATCCGGTTGCGTACATTGAACCGCAGAAGAAGAATAGCGTCCGTTGTGGCGGTGTCTCACTTGCGACAGTGTCTTCTGACTCTGGGTCCGACTCCGGGTAAAAGGCGTAAAAAAAGGACTACGGTTGTGACAAAGCTATTTTTAAACATTGTTTTGATAATGATTAGCAGTGCATCCACCGTTCCAGAGAGCTGGTGTGCTAATTACGTCACTTCCAGGTATTGGCCAATCACAAGACAGTTAGGAAAGCTCTCGTTGGCTGGCCAATCACAGCACAGTCTGTCTTCTGGGAGTGAGATTTCAGTCTGAAACTACACATTTTTCACTTTTTGAGTGAACGAACTGACTGGGATCACTTCATGAACTGATTTGTTCCTTTCTCAGTTCAGTTGAGCTCAGCAGCGAGCATGGTGGCCGGGAGTGGAACTTCCGCGTTCCGTGAATGACTCCTGAAGTTTTTTTCGCTGACGCCGTCACTCACTCGTGAATCTTCGGCAGACATCAGCCAACGTGCACCGAGCGGTGGAGGGAGTGACTAGTAAGAAGAACTGTGTCTGCCGTGCTGCTGTGATTTGTTCGCGCTGTCAGTCACTGACTTACTCATGTCTGCGAATTAAGTGACACACAGAGAACTGGAGAACTGTGGCTGAGGACATGAATCTCGTTCGCACTGTCTCTCACTCACTGACGGTGAACAAATCTTTTGAACAAATCATTTTAATGAACTGATTCAAGTGATTCAGTACACTCAAATGAACTGCCGATCCCATCACTATCTGAAACAGCAAGGCTGACGAGAGCTTCAGTGAGGAGAGATTTCTAGGAGGTTTTTGACCATAAAAACAAGTTAATGTATGTAAGTAGACCTCCATAACTCGCATATATGTGGCCCGCCACAGCTAAAGGGGGCACAAGTCGGCCCAGCGCAAAACGAGTAAAACATGAATTTTTTATTTGATTTTTTTTTGTTTTAAATGTTCAAGTTAAAGTTTGGAAGAACCCATTACCTTACATGCTTCAAATCACAGTATTGTGTCTTAAGACCATAAAATTTGTTTGGTTGATTGATCGCCTCCTAGTTTGTGTGTGGCGATATCACATTCCAGAGATTTTGTTGTTTTTTCGGCCAATCAGCTGACGGTCACGGAGAAAACACATGGCTACTTAATATGCACGTACCGAGGCAGCTGCCGCTGCTGCTGCAGCGTGTGTATGTGTGTTCACCGTTGAATGAAGATGGACAAGGAAAAACCGCAGAAGAACTAAACTGTGGCTGTAGTTCTTAACAAAAACAGAGTTCCCCGGGATCCTATGTTCCCCGATCGGGGAGCATCAGACCTTTTTTTTTTTTTTTTTAAAAAAAGGTCCTATGTTACCCGCTTTTCTTTAACGGGTCCAGCTCCAACCTGGTCTACTCTGTGCAAGACGAAGCGCAGGCGGTACTGTGATAGTTGACCGGGGCACAGTGCCCACGTCACCAAAACCTCACAGGCAGGTTTCCACAGTTACAGGCACATTTAACTGCAAGGCATAATTACAACAGCCACTATTTTAATTGTAGCTATCTGAATCAGCACATAGATTTCTATCTATATCGATTGTCCCATCGCATCTGATGTCTGATCAAAGGCTGTTGGCACGCCTAATGGATGCTCGGCCTGACTGAATTAACACAGATAAAACCAGGGACGGACAGGGACTAAAAAGCAGC
This sequence comes from Microchirus variegatus, assembly GCF_963457635.1. NCBI lineage: Eukaryota > Metazoa > Chordata > Actinopteri > Pleuronectiformes > Soleidae > Microchirus > Microchirus variegatus. The sequence continues at coordinate 24,548,590 of NC_139807.1, forward strand.
CGTTACATTGTGATGATCCGCTTTATTTATTTACTTAATTTGCGGGCGACACTATTATTCAGATCATTCAGATCATATATATATTTGACCAAAGTTTTTTCTTCATTCTTCATTAGGTTAATGTTTAGTTAATTTGGTGATGACAAAATTGTTCATGACAAAAAGTGTTCACACATCTATTGAATAATCACTTGGCACACTTTCTTTCAAAAACATTATTTTAATGGTGAACTTGTAAATAATCTCTGGAGGGAACACCCTGTAAAATAATAGTAATAATAATTATTATAATAATAATAATAATAATAATGATAATAAAAAAAACTGGGTCAAAAACTGAAAACTCGACTTAAAGCTTTACATGAACAGCATGGTTATTTGTCACATTTGTCTAGTCACTAGTTCCCTCCTCTCTTCTCTCCTTTCGGGTGAAAGTGGGGAACATAGGACCCTTTTCTATGTTCCACTAGTTTGATTTGATATTAGAAATATGTGTCTATCTTTGATCCTTCTTAATATATTTTGTTTTTCATTTTTATGAAACAACAAAAAACATATGATAGAAATATGACTACACGGGTGTAAGGACAAGAATAATAATAGAATAAGCCCCCCCCCTATATATTTTTTCAAATCTTAAGAGGTTATTATGCCCAGTTTTTTCATGTATTGTATATATATTGTTCTATGTTGCAATGTAGCTCACAACAATAGTATCTGTGCTCATACAGAGCAGGGTGCGGTTTCACTGACAGCTTAGACCAGGAGGGGGTTGTTCTATGTAAATGTGATGATTCTGTCTCTTGGCTCTCAGAAGGTGTAAATCTTTGAGGCTAAAATTCTCCCTAAAGCAGTTTGAGGAGTCGCTACATTCAAATGGCCATATCTTCTTCAAATATTATCCATTTTGCATGTGTGGACATTATTGAAAAGCTTAGAAATCACACTTTCAGAATCTGTAAATAACATAAAATGTCCCTCGGTAGACTTGTGCCCGGTTTTGCCATGGCTGGCCACATATGTGCGATGGGACCACTCTATGGGAGCTTTAAAATGACTAAAAATGTATTTTGCATAATAGGTCCCCTTTAAAAACAAGTAAGGACATTTTAAACTAGAGGGAAGGCACATAATGCAAACTCACTCTGACCCACCTGTGAACACCACAGACCACCATACCCTTATTCTCACCCCTGTCCCTCACCCAGAACCACCCACTGATTAAAGCTGTGAAGTATCCTGCAACACAGGACATGAATCAATAAGTGAATTAGACTCCACTTTCAGCTTCCTCTCCAGCCAGCCGGCCCCAAAACCAGCTGCCTGGGGATAATGGGTCCTGCATATGGGGGAGAGTGGGTCTGAGTGGGGGAGCCTGGGTGGACAAAGAAGCTTTAAGGTAGTGGGATATACCGCTGTGACACATTATCACTTCACACGGTCAATATCCGACAGTATATGACACAAGCAGTGATGTGCTGCTCTTCACATCACATAATGTTTTTTAAAGTAGAGGAATAAATTACAGATACATGTACTTACCAGCAGGCTCTCAGCAGGAAGCTGCTCACTCTCCAGTAAATAAAAAGGAGAAAAAAGAAGAAGCTTTGTCTGATTTATTTATTACTTTATTTACTGTATATACGGGAAAACCTTTGCCGTAAAGCACTCAGTCCTGAAGATCTTTCCCAGAAGCCGTTTGTCAGGCAGCATTACGTGTTCTGTGACGTCACTGTACTCTGTCCTGTCCGGTCAGTGATGGACACATAATGTTCATTCTATTCCAAAAATGGATGGATGAGGCAATTATGCGTCACTTACAGCATGTTGCAGAACATCTTCCAGGAAGTTTTCTTAAAGCTTCTCCACGCAGCTTTAATTTTAGATGTTAAAAGTCACTTGACTTAGATTGAATTGTACGACTGAATGTTTCAACCATGCTTTGATCTCTCTGTCTTTATCAAGGCTTAGCACCAGAATCAAATAAAGCTATGTCTATATCAAGGACATCAGCAGTTGTGCATTAATAGAAAGCCATTTTATTTAGTCATTTATTTTTGCTGCTAATGGTTTTCCTTTAACATGTTTTCATTCCCTTCTTGTGTAAAATGTAATGTCATGTCATGTGGATTAAAACATTTGTTTGAATATTTCTCAAAGTGTTTTTATGAGCTTGAAATATGTAGGGTTAAAAAAAGCAATCCATATTGTGGCTCAGTAAGTAAAGCACCTTCTAGTCCTCTGGTCTACAAAGCGACGTGTCCTTGGGCACGACATTTATCTCCTGAAACGCTTTGAATGATGTGTGATAGAAAATATGCTGCATATGGAGTAAGGAAGAATTTGTGAATGGGTGTGAGTGGCAGAACTGTAGTGAAAAGGGCTTTCAGTGGTCATCAAGACTAGAAATCTCCATTTAGCACATGGCCTTGTTGTACAGTTTACAGTCAGAAGACTTGAAGAAAGGCTACATCATAGCCAACTTTGCTTTCATTGAAAAAATATCTAAACACTACATTTTGTTATAGTGTTTTTGTGCATCCAACCAATTGCTTGGACAATGATGTCATAGCCCCGCCTCTCTCTTGCATTCACAGTTTGAGTGAGTCCTTACGTCAACTTTTCATTCTCAAACAAACATTTTTTCACTTTTTGAGCTGCACTTTTAGATTTAGATCAGAGTCAATTATAGGCCAGGACTGGAATGGAATACAAGAGACAGAGAGAAGACGATGAGGGAGAAGGAAACGCTACATCTCCAGTCTCTGAGTCAAGGACATCATTCTTGGAAATTTCTCAGACTTCACACACACGCACACACGCACACACACACACACACACACACACACACACACACACACACACACACACACACACACACACACACACACCGGCCTCTGGAGATTGTAAAAAGCTTGACACAGCTTTTTTCAAATATTCAGCAGTACTTCCCTCCAAAATACAGACTGCTGTGTAAAATAAGTAGAGCTCCCCTGTCATACTTTCAGCTCATTGATTTAGCACAATTCCCTCCCCAAGTAGCACAATATCATTGTGTCCTATTACTTGATATTACTTTTCAATATACTGTGTAGCACAAGGATGGAAAACACTGATCACTCAATCAACAGTTCAAAGTGTTAGAGGAATTATTGTGGCACAGTAATTAAGGAATTAGAACGTATAAATTAGAATAATATAATTAAATGTATGTTTTGAATTTATATACAGTAGTAGTCACCTGTTAGTTAATTTGCTTTTCCACTCAGTCTGACACTTTTGCCCATATTCAAACATCAGGGTAATCATTTGCTGAGACATTGACTTCTCTCTGCAGATAGTGCTGCCTGCTCTGTCTTATATCACCGCAACCTTTGTGTTTGTGTTTGTGCAATGTGCCTCTCTCTGTTTGGCAGCAGAGCGCTCGTGTTTGTGCCATACTCTTAGCGGGGGTGTGATGTCATATCACAGTGCCATGTTCTTCTGCCACAACGATGCATCTGCTGTTGATCTTGGTTTAACTCAGGAGTGTGTTGCCAAGTCAGGCTTGAATTAACGCCATCATCACTGTCTCGTATCACGGCTGATGGGTTGTTTGCATCTCACTGTTGTCGGGGGAAACACTCTCATACCTCATTGGTTGTTGTATTCAGCTAAGTTAAGTTTTTTGGTACATAGCTCTCTCTGTAGTGAGTTGAGCTGAAGACGCTGAGATTTTCATTGGGAGTGTCCAGGATGGATAGGATTAAAAAAAAAGGGAAAAAAAAGAGTGCATATTTGAGGGACAGCTCAGGTTGAATACATATAGAGAATCAAGGTTGAGATGGTTTGGTTTGTGCGGAGGAGGGCTAGTAATTAAATTGGACAAGGGATGCTGAAGATAGAGCTGCCCGGGCAGGAGGAAAAGAGGAAGACCATGGAGAAGGTTCATGGATGTTGTGAAGGAGGACACAAGGGACAAGATGGAGGCAGATGGTCCGCTGTGGTGATCCCTCAATGGAAAAAGTGAAAGGAGAAGTTACAGAAATGTACTTTATTGGTAAAATATCAGGCCAACCTTTTTATTTCACCATTTATTTTGAACATTTTAAAACACATCATACTCAGGCTGCAATACGACTGAGTATTAGTGCCAAAAAAGTAGTAATATTAGGAGATTAAAGTCTTAATATTATGAGAATAAAGTTGTACAATTATGAGAAGAAAGTCATTATTATTATTCAAGCAAAAGCTGCAATCAGCTGCAACCTGTGTCAAGGTGAGGAACACGGAGCATGTCATGAAGTTACATTTTGATTTGGGCTTCACAAATAAAGAATTACTTCATCTTTTTTTTTGGCACGTCAGCTCCACATTAAATGTGAATATCTTCGTTTTTTTTTTTGCTCCATTTAACCCTCAGAAGTTCGTTAAAAAAAAAATATCCCTAATTTGTTCGCCACCTTGCCAAAAACTTGATTTTAACAGTCAGTTTGTTTACACAACTTCACTATTTTTATTGAAAAAACCCCCAAAAAACAACAACATTAATTTCCATAAAAAAAACATTTCAAGGAGAATTTGATAATAATTATTATTAGGCCCTGGGACGGGTCAATGATTAGCAGAAACATTTATTTTGAAGCACTGTTATTTTTTTGCAGTGTCAGATTTTTCAAAAAAAATACCTTACTAGCTCCTTCTGGCAGAAAACGACCCCCTTCCCAAAAACTAATATAAATACATTTCCACTTTAATTTATCAGTCTTTCAAAGCGTCTTCAGCCTGAAATATAGATATCTAATATTAATAACATTTTTGATATTTTAACTTTTTAAAGGCCATTATGTTTACACAACTCCACTTTTTTTTTATCAACACCCCCCCCCCCCCGCCCCAAACAATAACAATAATAAAAATAATAATTTCCAATCCTTTCCAATTAGAATCATAAAATACATTTTAAGGAATATTTGGTTATTATTATTATTATTAGGCCCTGAGATGGGTCAATGATTGGTAGAAACATTGATTTTGATACATTGTTAGTTTTGTGTAGTGGCAGCTCCAATTTAAAGCGGACCTAGTCCGGAGGTTCCAATTCACGCTGTTTTTTTAGTGTGTATCTGCGTCATTACCTTGTTTAAGAAGCCCTGAAGGTTCGAAACAAACAGTTCAGCCACTGCTGAGAACGCTGTGTTTTATTGTAATCTTGGGCTCAGCGAGATCTCTGAAAAAACCCTTCTGGTTACGTAACCATCAGTTCTCCTGAACAGCGGAACCTCCTGGTCCGGGCACTAGTCCGGGCACATCCAGTTGCGTACATTGAACCACAGAAGAAGAATAATGTCCGTTGTGGAGGTGTTTCACAAGCGACAGTGTCTTCTGACTCTGGGTCTGACTCCAGGTCAAAGTCATAAAAGGGACTGCGGCGGAGAGTTGTGACAAAGCTATTTTTAAACATTGTTAAAACAATGTTTTGATAATGAGGAACTCCTCCTTGAACTGCCACCTTATCGTGGTGGAGGGGTTTGAGTATCCGTATGATCCTAGGAGCTATGTTTTCCAGGGCTTAATGCCCCTGGTAGGGTCTCCCATGGCAAACTGGTCCTAGGTGACGGATCAGACTAAGAGCAGTTCACTAACCCTTATGAAGCAAAAGAACAGGAAGACGTTTACGTCGCCCGGATTGGCGTCACCGGGGCCCCACCCTGGAGCCAGGCCCGGGAGTGAGGCTTGCAGGCGAGCGCCTGGTGGCCGGGTCTTTGCCTGCGGGACCCGGCCGGGCTCAGCCCGAACGAGCGACGTGGGCGCCTCTCCAAGTGGGCTCACCACCTGCATGGAGGGCCATAAGGGGTCGGTGCTGTGTGATTTGGGTGGCAGTCGTGGGCGGGGGCCCCGGCGGCCCAATCGCGGGACAATAACCTGTCACCTCGCTGGCGGGGAAAGAGCCTGAGCTTGTGCGGGAGGTGGACTAGAAACAGTCGGGCTCACCTCCACGCACAGTCTGGGCTCTGGAACCTAACTCCTTGAAAGAGGCTGGACTCTCTATTACTCTGGAGTTGCCCAAGGTGAGAGGCGGCAAGCTGGTGTGGGCTTGCTCATAGCTCCCCAGCTCAGCCGCCATGTGTTGGAGTTCTCTCCGCAGAACGAAAGGGTCGTGTCCCTCCGCCTTCGGGTGGGGGGGAGGTATCTCACTGTTGTTTCGGCTTACGGGCCAAACAGCAGTGCAGAGTACCCGGCCTTTTTGGAGTCTCTGGAAGGAGTACTGGAAAGTGCTCCAACCGGGGACTCCATAGTTCTGTTGGGAGACTTCAACGCCCATGTGGGCAATGACAGTGTGACCTGGAGAGGCGTGATTGGGAGGAATGGCCTCCCCGATCTGAACCCGAGTGGTGTTTCGTTACTGGACTTCTGTGTTAGTCACAGTTTGTCCATAACAAACACCATGTTCGGGCATAAGGGCGTCCATCAGTGCACGTGGCACCAGGACGCCCTAGGCCGGAGGTCAATGATCGACTTTGTGGTCGTGTCATCTGACCTCCGACCGTATGTCTTGGACACTCGGGTGAAGAGAGGGGCTGAGCTGTGAACTGATCACCACCTGGTGGTGAGTTGGATCCGCTGGCAGGGGAGGAAACTGGACAGACTTGGCAGACCCAAGCGCGTTGTGAGGGTCTGCTGGGAACGCCTGGCGGAATCACCTGTCAGGGAGGTCTTCAACTCCCACCTCCGGGAGAGCGTATGAGAGCGTAGTCCTGAGGCAGCTGACGGGTACCGACAGGCCAAGCGGACGGCGGCTCGAGCAGTCGCAGAAGCAAAAACTCGGGTCTGGGAAAAGTTCGGGGAGGCCATAGAGGAGGACTACCGGTCGGCCTCGAATAAATTCTGGCAAACCATCCGGCGCCTCAGGAGGGGAAAGCAGCACTGTTTACAGTGGAGATGGAGAGCTGTTGACCTCGACTGGGGACACTGTCGAGCGGTGGAAGGAATACTTCGAGGATCTCCTCAATCCCACTGACACGTCTTTCCTAGAGGAAGCAGAGGCTGGGGACTCAGAGGTTGACTCATTCATTACCCAAGCCGAAGTCACTGAGGTAGTTAGGAAGCTACCCAGTGGCAAGGCACCGGGAGTGGATGAGATCCGACCTGAGTACCTAAAGTCTCTGGATGCTGTAGGGCTGTCCTGGTTGACATGTCTCTGCAGCATTATGTGGCAGTTGGGGACAGTGCCTCTGGACTGGCAGACCGGGTCGGTGGTCCCTCTTTTCAAAAAGGGGGACCGGAGGGTGTGTTCTAACTATCGGGGGATCACACTCCTCAGCCTCCCGGGTAAAGTCTATTCCAGGGTACTGGAGAGGAGAGTTCGGCCGATAGTCGAACCTCGGATTCAAGAGGAACAATGTGGTTTTCGTCCTGGCCGTGGAACACTGGACCAGCTCTATACCCTTTGCAGGGTTCTCGAGGGTTCATGGGAGTTTGCTCAACCAGTCCACATGTGTTTTGTGGACCTGGAGAAGCCTTTCGACCGTGTCCCTCGTGGTATTCTGTGGGGGGTGCTCCGGGAGTATGGGGTCGGGGGCCCTTTGTTAAGGGCCGTGCGGTCCCTGTACGACTGGAGTAGGAGCTTGGTTCGCATTGCCGGCAGTAAGTCAGACTTGTTCCTAGTGCATGTTGGACTCCGGCAGGGCTGCCCTTTGTTACCGGTTCTGTTCATTATATTTATGGACAGAATTTCTAGGTGCAGCCAGGGGCCGGAGGGGGTCTGGTTCGGGAGCAACTGGATTTCATCTCTGCTCTTTGCAGATGATGTGGTCTTGATGGCTCCTTCGAACCAGGAACTCCAGGGTGTGCTGGGGCGGTTTGCAGCCGAGTGCGAAGCAGCTGGGATCCTCCACATTGAAAGGAGCCAGCTGAGGTGGCTCGGGCATCTGTAGCGGATGCCCCCTGGACGCCTCCCTCGGGAGGTGTTCTGGGCATGTCCCACCGGGAGGAGACCCAGAGGAAGACCCAGGACACGCTGGAGTGACATATGTCACTCGGCTGGCCTGAGAACGCCTTGGGGTCCCCCCGGAGGAGCTGGAGGAAGTGTCCTGCGAGAGGGAAGTCTGGGCATCCCTTCTCAGACTGCTGCCCCCGCGACCCGGCCCCGGATAAGCGGATGAAGATGGATGGATGGATGGATGGATGGATGGAACAGTGCATCCACCATTCCAGACGGGGATTGTCCAATCACAAGAGAGTTGAGAAGGCTCTACACTGGCTGGCCAATCACAACACACTCTGTCTTCTGGGGGTGAGAGTTCAGTCTGAAATATCGCAACTGACAAGAGAGTCAAAAAAGACAGATTTCTATCGGCTCGTTTACAGCAATTAGGAGGTTTTTGACCATTTTTTTTTGACCAAACAAGTTAATGTATGTAAGTAGACCTCCATAACTAACATATATGTGCAACAGGACCACTCTATGGGAGCTTTAATAATCTTATCTTGTGATATATGATGGATTTTTAGCTAGGTCTCCTACTTCAAGCAAAATGTGCATGTGTGCATGTGTGAGTGTGAGAGTCCAGCTCAGGTGGAGCAGAGACTCCAAATGTACAGGCTGTGGTCTTTGCATGTAAACTCCTCACATTTGCAGCAGGTGTTGCCAACTCTTCTCTTTCTATCATTACAAAAATGCAGCAGCACAATTAGCCATTTTAGGCTAATTTAAGGCACTGAGATGGCAGTTCTAAACTTTACCAAAAATTAATATCCTTTTGTTTTTTTAATCCTTTGGAAAATTTGAGATATATTCATTCAACACAGACAAAATGGCTTAACAATTAAAAAACAGAAAGCCATAAAATGGTCCCAGGAACTATGGAGGGTTAAGTAAATAAGGGAAATTGAATAACCCTTGCTCAGTCTTTAGTGTGACTCGCTCTCTCATGGTCTTCCACTTCATCCTGCACATGAAGGTCAAGGGAGCTGTGTAGAATTAGATTTGTGTCAATATTTTCAAACAACATTTTTCACAATTCAAACAACACTTACCATGATTCAAAAAAGAAAGAAAGTGTTGCTTTTTTCGTGAAAAATGTTGTTTGAATCGTGAAAAGCGTTGCTTGCTTCGTGAAAAGTATAAGAAAATATTAACAAATCCAATTCCATAGGGCTGGAGCCAATCCCACCTGACATAGGATCAAAGGTGGGGTACAGACAGGTGGACACTGGACAGGTGACCAGTCCATCACAGGGTAAACATGGAGAACATGCAATCTCCACAAGGAAAGGCCCTTGATGGAACCGATTGATTTGAACATTCAAGAGAGCGCCACCAGCTGGACTGGGAAGTCGGCACATATGGTTTAGCACAGGGTCTGCAGACATCACTGTTGACATGGGTAGATGTTGATGTACATCACAGGGACCTCCGGGGACATACACTGTAATAAAGTACACCAGAAAGCTTTTGACGGTGGAACTACAGAAGGCCACTAGCAGTCACCGTAAGTTTTTAAACATAATGTTTACTGTAAGGATGATTTAATGATTCTCTCCCGCAAGTTCACATTTGAGCTAAAGAAAGCAAGCAGAGGTTTTAGTCCGAGTGACGTCTGACAGGTGCGATGTGAGATTATTTTTGTTTTTGCCTTCAAAAACCTCTCTTCATTTATAATTCATGCATTGAAAAACATCAGGCTTTGAGCGGATGAGAAACAACCAGCACGCACACACACACACACACACACACACCGCAAAGTGTTCAGGATCTGTAAGCTGGTCAACATTTATTCACAGCCTCATCCCTGTGTTTTGCATTTGTTGCTGGAGAGATCACAAGAATATCTTCAGCAGCTTGCATGTTTTCCAGAATGTCAGCCACGCCAAAGCTTTTATATCTCACCACTGTGAAGTCTGAATGAGAGGGGGAAAAAAAACCTAAATGGACTGACTGACAGGATGAAAGTCAACAGAGGTGCTAGTGTGCGCCGCTTTCTGCACCGCCTGCTGCGCTCTGCAACTCAAAGTGTACGACCCCAACAAGTGTACTAGAACTCTGCTCACTCTGCTTTTTATTTACATGCTGTTTTCAATATTTGTTTCCTTCAATATCCTGTGAGTGAAAATCTTGCATATTGGACCTTAAAGTGGCACCTGCAGTGTTTGACGGCCACATGAATGATTTTAATTACAGCATAATAATCACAGATTATGCCACTAGGTACCCTGAGGTAGATAGTGAAGGCTAGAACGGTAGCCACCTGTCTTGTGCAGCTATTTTCAAGGGTGGGATTCCCTAGGGCTATAATCACTGATCGGGGTCCAACTTTATGTCCAAGCTCCTTAAGCAGGACTATGGGTTCTTAGGGATAAAAGGCATACAGACTACACACTATCATCCACAGACCGATGGACTGACTGAGCGGTTCAACCAGATTCTCAAGCAGATGTTACGCAAGTTTGTGAGTGGAACTGGTGCAGACTGGGACAACTGGCTCCCCATCTCTTCTTTGAGTACCGGGAGGTCCCGCAAGCTTCAACTGGAATATCCTCTCATATGTTCTGCATGTGAGAGAGAGGCTAAAGACTATGTCGGAACTAGCGCAACAGAACCTCGAACAGTCACAGCGGCATCAAAATTCTTGACCCGAGAGCTCGAGTTATGCCGAAGGCGACAAGGTCGTGGTGATGCTCCCAAGTGATTCCAGTAAATTTTTGGCAAAATCGCAAGGCCCTTATGACGTTTCTCGCAAGCTGGGGTCTACCACTTATCAGGTCGCAAAGCTGGGGCAGAAGCACTCCAGAAGGCTCTTGCACATCAAACTCCTGAAGGAGTGGCGGGAACGACCAGATGCTGAGGTGCTCATGATCCGACGTGCCAGAGGAGGATGAGGTGGAGGAGCACTACCTACCCTTACCAACAGGGGGCACCCTTGACCTCAGCCATATTTCCCCTGCTCAGCAAATAGACATCCATCATCTCTGTGGTCCAGCCTTGTTCAAGGCACAGCCACTGCACACCTAACACATAGTGGAAACAGTGCATAATCAATCGCGTCATCTTGGTCCATATTAACATAAGCAGCCTTAGCCTTGCCTGTCAGGAGGGGCGCTAATCTAACTGCCTAGTCAATTGTCGGCCACTGACACACCACTGCTATTCTCTCAAACATGAACAAATAGTGTTCGATGTCATCAGTGTCACTCAAACATTGCAGTCTCGGTTCCCTCTCTATCTGAGCTCTCACGTGACTACCCACTCGGGGGTTATAGACTGATGATGATGGACGGCCGCCTATGGCTGAGGTCCGCTCTGGTGCCTCAAAGGCACCAGCGCCTTTGACAGCAGCCTCGGCAGGTACCTCCGGGTCTGTGCTGGTGCTGGTGTACACCTCCCACTGCAGGAGGCCGAACTGATGTTGAATAGACTTCCACCGAGTCTCCTGACTTGCTGCTAGTGATGGGATCGGCAGTTCATTTGAGTATACTGTATCATTCAAAAGATTTGTTCACCGAATCATTCAGTGCTAAGCAGGAGTCCAGTGCCCTGCTTACGTGACTCACCTCCTCCCTGAGTGCAGTACGTTCACGCCCCGGGTCATAGAGTGAGTGACAGCGCGGGTGAGATTCATGTCCTCAGCCACAGTACACCAGCTCTCTGTGTGTCAGCTCGTTCGCGAGATTCACGTCCACAGCGACAGTACACCAGGGGCCTCATGTACAAAGACTTGCGTGGATTTCCTACTAAATCTTGGCGTATGCCAAAACCCAGAAACTGTCGTACGCTCAAATAAATTCAGATGTATCAAAGTGTGCGTACGCATGGATCCAAGCATGTTTCCTTTGTACATCCCAAATCAACGTGGAATTGAGCGCACATGCAGAGGTGCCAAACTCCTCCCTGTCCACGCCCCATTTACATATGCAAATCAATTTAAATAGGCCCTGCGATTCACCTCTTTGATCAAATAACGCACTGAACAAAGAAAAGTAAAGGAATTTCACACAGTCTGAGCAAGAGATACTAGGGAATGAATGAAAACGCGCAGGAAGATTTTGTTTGACACCCTGTCAACAGGTATAAATATGACAAAAAAGACGTGAGTGGGAGTGTGTGTGTGTCTGTGGGATCAGAGCAGCGCACACACGCACGCACGCACGCACGCACGCACACACACACACAATACACTCACAATACACATTGCTTGTGCGTAAAGATGGCAGGACATTAAACACTTTGACTCATGTTACATTTTTTTTTTATTATTTCTCACAATTAAAGAATGCAGAAGTGCGCCGCGGCTGACATTTGCAACTTTACGCACGCTTTTACTGACATGAATACTGAACACAGAGAGACAATCAGGGGCTTGTTAGAAAGCTCTGTAGCTCTAATTTCACCAGCAGAAAAAAGCAAAGTAAACCAAAAACATGATATGTGAATGCGCACATGCCCAAATGTGCATGGCGCTGGTTTTCATCATACGGGACAATTAAAATAAGAAACTATTTACTCACCCAGAAGCCACCCATCGCGCACTGTTCCAGCCTCCAGCCTGTTCAATTTGCGCATCACATATGATTTGAACATTGATGGAATGAAAATGTTTCCTATTAACGTAAACACATTCTGTGACGATGCTTTTATAGCGATGTGTGTGCAGTCAATAGCTCCGATTACATTAGGGAAACCGGCTCTCGCTGAAAATTGCGCTTTAATGTTGGCCTGTTCAACAGCATTGTATGGGAGTGTGATGTACCTGGATGACATTCGGATGATTCCATCCCACACAGCTAGCATGGCTCGGCACAGGGTTGACTGGCACACTCCTGACCGCATCGGCTTATGAGCCAATTATCATTGTTTGCAAGTAAATCCTCGCGTTCCCTAAATACTCGCTCACGTCAGATTGTTCATAAATGTGTCTCTGATGTGCACATGATGACTACATGTTTTCAAATTATTAACAGTTTCCCAGCATCACCACTAAGTGTCGCCAAAGGAACAATAGCTGGAGAAACGGGCGTACGCCAGCCATGAAGTTGCCGTGGGCACCGCACATTTCCACGGTCATTTCACGTTTCATACATCTGAACGTGAGCGTGGAAAAGGACGTACGCCACGTTTTTGTGCGTACGCAACCTTCGTACATGAGGCACCAGCTCTCTGTGTGTCAGTTCGTTCCACAGTCACAGTACACCAGCTCTCTGTGTGTCAGTTCGTTCCTCAGCCACAGTACACCAGCTCTCAGTTCGTTCGCGAGATTCACGTCCACAGCGACAGTTCACCAGCTCTCAGTTCGTTTGTGAGATTCACGTCCACAGCGACAGTTCATCAGCTCTCAATTCGTTCGCGAGATTCACGTCCACAGCCACAGTTCACCAGGTCTCTGTGTGTCAGTTCGTTGGCGAATCATGACTGAGTCAGTGACTGACAGCGCGAACGAATCACAGCTGCACGGCAGACACAGTTCTTCTTACTAGTCACTCCCTCCCTGCTCGGCGCACGTTGGCTGGCGTCGTTTGCCGAAGATTCACGAGTGAGTGATGGCGTCAGCAAACGACTTCACGAGTGATTCACGGAACGTGGAAGTTCCACTCCCGGCCGCCATGATCGCTGCTGAGCTCAACTGACCTAAGAAAGGAACGAATCAGTTCATGAAGTGATCCCAGTCAATTCGTTCACTCAAATGATTCGTACTTTCGAACGAATCACTCCTGACCGACACAACACTACTTGCTGCTTCCTCCTCCAGATAATTATCTTGTGCCTGCTGCCGTGCCATATGGGACCAGAACATATTTCTTAGCTCCTGCAGAGAGGCATCCTCCGCTCCCTGGGCCAGTTCCGGTTGAGGACCACCTTCAAGATCGCCTCCAAAGGCCCCAATCTCCTGCAGACCAAGCTTCTTCTCTGTGGTAGCGACTTTCTTTGGTGCCATAGCATCCACAGCAGAGACCACCTGATGATCCACTGGAGAGGGCAAAGCAGAAAATTTCACCCGCTCACAAAAATGAAAAAAAAAACAAAAAAAACACTGTGTTTATATGCCTGGGTGGTGACATCCACATAATGGCGGCCCTGAAAAGCAGACCGCAAATTGCCTGTGGTGCATCCTTTAAGTCTATTGAGGTAAACCATTCCCCTCTGGCAACAGTATGCAGAACCTCTGCAGTACTGAGCATGTGGAACTTCAAGACCTTCAGGAGCCTGTTGAGTCCCCTCAAGTCGAGGATAGGGAAGCGTTAACCGTCTTTCTTTTCCACGAGAACTTAAGTCGAGTAGAACCCCCCTGGAGACAGGGGGTCTCCTGGCTCAATGGCACCCTTGTCCAGGAGGGTGGACAACTCCTGGTTGAGGGCGTGGGCTTTTGCCGGGTCGCGTATAATGGTCATCCTGACCCAGCCATAGGTTGGGGGCCAGCGTCGGAAGTCTGTACCCGTGGGTTAGGGTGGAAAATCACCCAAGGGTCCGTGGTGGAAGCAGTAGCTGAGCTGCTGCTGGGAAAAACAGCAGACGACCGGCCCCGGACTCTCAGCGCCTGGTCCCCCAGCCTCTGGGGGCTCTGGGCGGACGTCAGGCAATGTCAAAGGTCTGAGGATGTCTAGAGGGCAGTCTAGAGGGGGCCTGAGGACCTCATTGAGCCAGCTGTTGAACCGGTCGCCGAGATCACTGGACATCAGGGCTAGGAAGAAGGAAGGTCTTCATCTGGTTTAACTTCTCAGTCAACTGGTCCACCCTGGAGGCCAGTTTAGACTCCTTGACCCTCTTCCTGGAGGAGCCAGCCAAATTGACAAGCAGTTACTCACTGATAACAGCAGTGCAGATGTCTGGAGAGGGAGCGAGTACACTGGCTTCACTGACATGTAAAACTTCAACTGGAGGCGGGTACTACCAGCTGTGTAACGATTACGCAGACGCTAGCAATGGTAACCGCTAAGCGCCTGTAATTAAGCACAAATGTCGGGAGAGAGAGCGCACACACTGTCTTCACTGACATGGGAAAAGTAAAAAAGAAAAGCAGTACACGTTGTACAAATACTCACAGATATAGCAGAAGTAAGGATGTTGAGAGAGGGCTCGAGTACACCAACATAAAACTGCAATGAAAGGCGGGTACAACCAGCTGTGTACAACGCCTTCACCGTCCTTATTCAACAAAAGAAAGTTATACTCAAAAGGATGCGTAACACTACGCCTGGTATACTCAGCAGGATGTAGCTCCGGCTGATCCAAAGGGGTGTCCACAGCGAAACCGCGACGGAGCGGCAATGAATCTACCTGCTTTTAGTTCAGCTGGAACTCACTAACGTGTGTCTGCCTGCGAAGCGAGAAGATGAAAAGGAACAGATCCTCTGATGTCACCGGAAGATATAGGCTAGCCGGTATCATCAGGGGTGGGTATAAACACTCGACCTGCGCATACGCGAGATGGAGACATTCGGTGCTAAAGTACCGCCTCTAGCAGTCAGTATGAAATAGAACTATATTTCGTGATTTAAGGAAACTGAACTAGATATATTTTGGCTGATTTTAAAAACACTCATGTATCTATAGGAATAAGTCAATTTGAAAGTGAGTAGATTGAAAGGGAAAACTTAATTGGCGGTTGGTTTTGGCAGTGAGTGTATGTTAAATCACAAATTTGGGGTTGGAATCACAGGGAACCTCACAATACGATACGTGCTCCAAGATATCAATAATATCACAATACAACAATTCTGTGTTAATAAATTGCAGGACAATAATTTTACGATACAATGCGATATCAAAAATGTCAAAAATGTCTGTGAAAAGTTAAAAGTGCCTTAACATCTTAAGCATCTCTTAATATAGCTTTCTCCGCCATTATCCTTCTGTAAACTTTCACCCACGTTTCCTCTCATTCATTTGAGCAGCGCCACCGTGAGGACATAATTATGAAGTAGCGATGTTCGATGAGTGAAACTGGCAGGGAGTGTTTACTTCAGTGCGTCTTAATTTGTTTATTCATATCTGTATTTGCCCGAGCGTATCGGTTATCACGAGGAAGGACGCCGATATATCACTAAATATTTTCACCCACCACTAATTCACATTGTGTGTGGATGTGTGTGAAAGAGAGAGTGTGTTGGTTTGTGAGAAAGCCAAAAACCCTCTCACACACACCTGTCCCTGTGGAAACCTGCAGGCCACTCAGGAGGACTTTGTGAAGGACAAACATGTTCTTCTGCCTCTGAATTGGTCATGGAGGAATTGACAGATTCACGGAGGCACCTAAAAGCCCACACACACGTATACGCATCGTTTTCTTTTTAAATTGTTTCTTTCTTTTCCTTTTTTTCGCCCACAAAGCCATTTTTATTCCTTTTCATACGTCTGCCGTGCCCTTGTGCGGCTGTATAAATATTAGCATGCATCAGATGTTTGCGTTTTACATGTTTGCTTTGCATGCGTGCACACACAAGATTGTGAAAACATGTCAGTTTGACGCACCGTTAAAATTGCAGTCATCAAGTTTCTCAATAATTCTCTCACATATCTGTGTTTGTGTGTTAGCACCACCTATCTCGCACTGCTTTGTGTGTGTGTTTGTGTGTGAAAGCTGTTTCTGTTAAGTGCTCTGTAATGTTGTTTATTTGTCTCTCCCTGGGGTGTGTCCATTGTGTGTTTGTGTATATTTAGCTCTTTTTTGTGTGTTTATGTACACATTATTACTAATTTTAACATGAATTCAGTTCAGAGCTTTGCTGTGTTACTTTGTCCCAAAGAGAAGTAAATTTGAAGGTGAAGTCGGGGTTAGTGCTTGCAGCAAAAAGACCTGGAAGAACTGCCGATCTTCTTCCGGGGGGCTGGGGGGCGGCGACGCGGTTTTCACCACGGATTCCCGACCACACCAAGTGACAACCTCCGCACATACATATACATGGATGCGCGAATGCACAGACATACAGATACCCACACAGACAAACTCTGGTTCATGATAGAACCAATATAAACTGATACAGCCGTTATAAACAAGATCACCTTTTCTATATGTGGTTGTTAACGAATTCTAATGGTACTGTACTTATACAAATGCATATCAGTGTTATTAATGTTGTAATGTTATCATTATTTCCTTAGTGTGTTATGGTACTAATTTCTATCTAGTGTCTCTCTCTCCCTCTCTCCCTCCCTCCCTCTCTCTTTCTCTCCCTCTTTCTCCCCATCTCTCTCACACCTCCCTTGTCTGGGAGAAAAAACGAGAGCACAATTTTGGCCACACTTCAATGGCTCCCATTTAATTTCCGGATTGAATTTAACATTCTTCTACTTGTTTTTAAATAAAGTGTTCTTTGTGGTCGAGCCCCAAAGTATCTGTCCGACCTGCTTCTGCCGTACACTCCCTCACGCTCTCTCAGGTCGGCAAATCAGTCACTGTTAGTTGTCCCTAAGACAAAGAGGAATCTGGCTGCACATTTTCAGTCGCTGCTACAACACTGTGGAATGAGTTGCCTTTGCACACCAAGCACTACCTGTTATTAAGTCCTCTCTTAAAATAATTTTTTTTCTTTGAAATGTTGGCTATAACTATTAGTGTTACTGTCTTAAGTGTTATATAGGCCTGGCAAACTCGATTATTTTTAAGGATTCGGGTTATTCTGAGTCACTCACTCAACTGATCCAAGTTATGCGAGTCACTTGAGTCAGCATTGCTAAATTGCCAAGAACACTCAGTCCTAGTTTATTTATTGTATTAACTTAGTGTAGCATAAACAATGTATAGGCTTTCAATGTAGACATAGAAACAGGAACGCATAACTGCCCACAGTAAGTAAATTATTAGGCTATTATTATTATTATTAGCCTATTATTATTATGATGATGATTATTATTAGTCTATCTCTCTAGGTCGTCCTCAGACGAGCCCTCCATCGTTGCCTCCAGTCATCCCTATTCTCCATACATTTGGCCAGTTCCTTGGTATTCTGAGCTCCTGCATCCTTCTTGAGTATGTCCACGTATGTTATTGTGGTACGTCCTCTTGACCGATGCCCGTGCGTTGGTTCCCACAGCACCAATTTGCTGGCTGGCAGCTCCTAGTGCCTTTGGCAATGTCCTGCGAGTCTCATTCTCCTTGCAGCAATCTTCTTGCTCACCCTTGGTATTCCTTCGTACAGGCTTCTGTTTGTTACATGCGCACACTTGTTGATGTTAAGCACTGCACGCAACATTCTGGTGTAGCACCCATCCAGGGACTTCTCCAGGGTTGGCTTCAGGGCCAGCATTCGCTGCCATAGAGGAGAACGGACTCAACTGTCGCGTAGAAGAAGCTGAGTTTGATTTGACGGGGGAGATTGGAGTTCCATACACTGGGCATGCCATTCAGGGCCCTCCATGCAAGTGCCTTCCTCACTTTCAGATCTTGCTCAGTTGAGTTGACCCATGAGCCCAGGTACTTGAAGTCCTCGACTTCTTTCAGCACAGTGCCTCCTGCTGTAGTTAGAGTTTGGTGTTCTGGTGGTTTTCTTGGCGTTTAGCCTAAGGCCAACCTTGGCGCACTCTAGCTCTACCCTGTTCAGTAGTTATTGTGCTTGTTCCACGTTGTCAGAGAGCAGACTGATGTCATCTGCATAGTCGAGGTATGTTAGGACCACTGCAGGATGTCGTCTCGACCTCCTTGGTGTTAGCTTAAAGCCAAGTTCCTGCTCTCGCCCACTGATTGCCTTCCTGAGCGCATAATCAAGGACTATGGTGAAGAGGAAGGGGGCCAGCGTGTCTCCTTGCATAACCCCAGCCAGGATGTCAAATTCCTCGCTGTTGCCATCTGGGGTCACCACCCTGGCCCTTGTTCCTGCGTACATGGTCTCTATTGCTCGGAGTAGGTTGGGAGGAATACCGTATTATTATTGTTATTATATGATTATTGTTAGCCTATTATTATTATTAGGCTATTCAACAACTCGGCCGACGTAATTTTTATATGCTACATTCTATACACCAGGGCTATAACCTAACTTATAAGCATGCTATTTCAGAAGTGAAAGTATGGCTTTTGTTGTGGATTTGCTGTACAATCTGACTCATGGAGAAACCTACCTCTCGTAGGTAAGTGGATCTACTTATGACAACGTAGCCGGCTCGCGCGAGTCGCGGCTCGGCGCTATTTCCGGCTCTGCCGGAAGTTCCTATCTCGGACTTGTGGAGTTGTGGTTGCCTTCGAAATTGTAAGTTATAAAACTTTTGGCAGCTAAGATGGCTAGGACTAGTAGCTAATGTTGCAAGATGTTTATGTGTTGCGCTGTTTAAATTAAATTGTTGTATGACTCAACTGATCCGGGTTGATGATGCTAGAGACTCGCGACTCATGGATTAATTTAAAGACACAGGTGAAAGATCCGATTGAATCAGGACTCAACCAGCTCTCATTTCATGTATATGTAGACCAACTGTGTTGTCTTTAAAGGGCTTTATAAATAAAGTTTAATTGAATTGGATTGTATCAGATATGAAAGGATAAAGTGGAAGTTGGATGGATGGATGAATGGATGGAAGGTGCCGTCCACAATTCAGGAAAAGCCTGCAGATCACGCTGAATTTTGAAAAGCTTCAACCATCAACTCCTGCCCCCTCCAGTTGGTCCTCTACAGCTCAGTGAGAGACTAGAGCGAAACACACACACACACGCACACACACACACACAGCATATTTACTTGTTAAGCAGAAAAAGGGGCAACATCAGCGTCGCCTTTCAATCATTTCGTGCCCTTCATCACTGAAGAGCGACACTGATGTTCACCCTGGTTTTTGCCTCATCTGCTGTTCGGCTCTTTTTTTGTACAAAAATACAAACGTTCTTTCCTAAAAAGGTTTTCTTCCAGAGGTCAAACGGACTCTGAATTCTGGCTGTTGTTTCTCTGCCACGACTCATGTGCAGTGTCGAGTTCTGTTTTGCCAAGTCAGGTCATCTGTGGTCACACACTGCTGTGGGATGGCATCCCGTTCTTCAACCAGCATTTGTTGCAAGTCAGCCAATGTGGTTGTGTTGGTCACTCTGGTATGAACAGCATGCCCAAGCTTATCCCACGAGTGTTCAATGGAGACCAGATAAACCCCCAATGACGTTGTCATTTTGTTGACCAACATAAGGAGGAAGAGCCAGGCTGTTGTGGCTGTGTATGGTTCTTCCACATGCTATTGAGGCCCCTGTTTGTTAACTTAATAAATTAACATTATATTAATTAAAAATGAATATGTCTTGTTTCTTCAGACTTCTCTCATCCAATCCAATAAATGATACCAAACAAGAGTCAATAGTGGAATAAGCTGTTTGGCATTGGCAGAGAAGATTTGGCAAGCTTTTCATGGGCGCAACCCACACACTCAACTCTGCTCCTTACAAATGTGGCACCATTTAAAAGGGAAACAAACAGGCTTTCCTACTGTATAATATATTGCCAAGAAGCATTGTTACAGCAAAGAACTGATCAAATTTATAAATAACATTGACATGTGGTTTTGAATGATTTGACTGAATGTTGGTCTTATATAATAACAAGCTGTCTAATGCAACGTGTGTCTTGAATAAACGTGGTGTATTAGACCTTTTTCCACAGCAGATATTTGTTGACATGAAATAGTACACAAACACAGGTTTATAACCAGTAACATTAATTATGGTTCTCCTCCAGTTTTAAGTGAACCAGTGTTGTGCTATTGTTCAAGTGTAAGAGTAGGTCACAGTAAATACTTGACACTTATTCAGTTTTTACTGAAAAACTGAATAATTCGTTTTTTGTTTTGTTTTTTAAACTGCACACACAACTGTTTCCCATATTTTCTGGATGTGTTCCAATAAAGTGGATTAATTATGCTGTACTGTTATTATAGCATTGCTAAAACAACAAATCTAAGACTCACAGTACAGTATTGTATATGCATGAGACTCGCCACGCACGTGTGTGTGCTAAGCAGTGTGTGCATTTGTGAGTTTGTGTCAATCTGTATCTGTATTCTGCAAGCTTGTTTATCTTGCCAGTCTTGTTAATAGTTCAGAGGAGGGAACCAGTGCTGCTGGCTGTATCTCTGTCAGTCCACCACCCCTATTAACACCTCCATTAATACTAGATCACAGATGGAAAATCATCCTCTCACCCTGCAGATGCTTTTACATTTTGATGAGCATTTTTTTTATTCAACTCCCAGCGAGAGGAGAGCTGCAAAACAACGTTTTATTGACAACATTGTTCCTCTTCTCACTTATTTCCCCCCCCCCCTCAGCACACATGTTCAGTTTGCAGCAGGGCTGAACAATCATCATGTTCAGATAAAAATACAATTTAATAACACAATTAGTTCATCACAAAGGCTGTAGTTTAGGATAGCTGTTAACGCAGCACATCTGACGCAGGGTTTACACTTCAATCTTTACGTTTTTATCCTTGGATTTGATCAAACAGTGGTTGATATTTAAGTTATGGTTCATTATGTGGTAATCTTGTAAATCACCTTTTAAATTGTCTACAGTGTCAATATTGAACTGAAGTTTGACTAAATATTGCAGATCAAATCACAATATTTGTAAGGAAAATTTCAGTTGGCCATTTTTGGCCAAATTATTCAGCCCCAATTTGCTGCAAATGAACAATAGTTTTGTTTTGTTTTGTTTTGTTTTTAACTCACTTTGTTTCAGGATTGTCATTTGTTGCAGTTACCATCTTACATGTGTGTACATTCCATCTTTAAAGACAACAAAAGGGAAAAAAAAGAAATGAGAATGGAGGGAAAATTAAAAAAAATAATAAAATACCATATTCATAACAGATTCCGGAAATAACAAAACAAACATTATAAAGTGACCATGTGCAAATAAAAAGTTCTATTGCATTATGTTTTGTATACAGTTTACTGCACTGTATTTAAAATTATTATTTCTTATATGTGAACTTATAAGAATACGATTGCTTATAATCAGTTTTAATGTAGCCTATTTCTACATCCTATTTCTTAGGGGATAAAATACCAAGGAGTGGGCTGAGAGCCGAGTGAATGAAAGTAAGAGGGAGTTGTGAGAGCTGACACCGAGTTACAGCTGTGTGCTTATTGAGACAAGTCTCTCGCGACAAAGTGATCGGTCTGATGTTTATAAAAGGGGGGAGGAGTCTCGGACATCGTTCTGGTGACGCAAGTGTTTACTTGCTAATGTCAAAATACTTTGCACTAAACTGTGAAGATTTGAATCAACAACTTATATTATATAGTGGTTTACAGCTGACAAAGTGGTTTAGGGTTTTAGTTACTCTGCAAGTGGACACTAGTCCTCAAAACCTTTTTAAAACTCATGTATTTTAGAAATGACCCCTCCATGTCTGTGTTGTGTGGTGCAATTGCAGTGAAGCCTGTAATTTGCCCCCCACTCTGAACCTCTACCCAAGTTTGGTTGTGGTGACCGGGTACTCAACTCTTTGCTCTCCCTCGGAGTGTGAAGGGGGATTCAGTGTCTCCTATGGAGCACTTGGGCTGGTTCCCCTTTGTCTCTGCACCACACAAACTGAAAGCTGTTGGCTGGATCTCAGTCATGTTATTTTCCTTGGCTTTGGTCTTTTGATTGTGTTCATGCTTGGTCTGTATGCTGGTTTACGAGCAGTGTTGGGGAGTAACTTATTACATGTAACGACGTTACGTAATTTAATTACAAAATTTACGTAATTGTAATCAGTTACATTACTGGGAGAAAATATGTAATTAAATTACAATTGCTTTTGGAAATTGCAATGGTTACAACTTAAGTTACATTTGAAAAAAAAAAATCGCTACAAAAGCTCGGATTTATCAGTTTTTTCTTCCCCAGGGATTCATGTTTGTTTTTAGTTTTTTTCAAATCAACATCCTCCTTCCAAAACTGACGCTTGTGATTGGCTCTCTCTGGTCATGTGTCATTCGACTCAACCGACAAAACCGTACGGCGGCAGTCAGACTCAGCAGCAATAATGTCGGCAGCGCACAAGATGTTCCTGGGCTGGAAATACAAAAAACACTTCATACAGACAGAGCAGAACCTTGTCCCGACCAGTTTAATCATAACATCGGCTATAAAAGTGCCGCTGTTTCACTATTTAACTCATTTACAGCTGGCGTCACCAAAGTCCAGTGGAGCTGGATCAGAACGGAGCATTTGTACGGAGAGATCGCGCTGATCCGCTGCTGTTTACTTTCTCTGTGAGCGCGTTCGCCTACAGATGTTCAGCTGAGGGGATACGCTGCTCAGCGTTAGGAGGTCATTTATTAGGCTATAGCCTTTTTACCTTTATATACAGTCAGTAACCACTGAAAGAAGTTGTGCGCTAGCAGCAGGACAGATAATTTAACTTAATGTGGCCATGAATAAATTAATTACTTCGCCTGTTATGTGTTGCCCAAACGCAAATCTTGAGTAGGTCTACTCTGTTTTCTCACATTTAAAAAGGTCTTTGTACAGAGACAACATGAGATTTGCTTGTAGCTACATCACCTTAAAAAACACTGTCACCTATTTTCATACGCACACCCAGCCTCGCTTTCAATAAAACACACACTGGCATTTTATAATTGTGATCAGTGAAATATATAAAACAATATAAAACACAGTTTAAAACAACAGTTGTTGTTGCTCTAAAGGTTCATATTTAAAAGCAGCTCAATGTAGATCTGTCAGAAATTAAAATCAGCCTCTTGTCATATTTGCAGCAACACTGTTGCTTCAGGCTTTTTTGTATCGCTCATACTCTCTCCATTAAAACAACCTGCTCCTCTTGGCTGAAATCAGCCCATTGTCGCTCCATTTAGTGAGGAAGTGAGCCTCCTTCACAGTACAGACCTAAGGTCAGACTCATAATATATGGTTAAAAAAATAAGTATTTTATTATGTTGTTTTTATATAGTCTTAAGTACTGCTGAAAGGTTTGCCACACTGTAGGTCTTAAAATGTGAAAATGGTTAACAGTTGAGAGATTTCATTCAAAATTAGGAAAAGTAATCAAAATGTAATCAAATGTAATTAGTTACATTACTTTGAGAAAGTAATTGAAATAGTTACACTACTATTACATTTTCAACAGGGTAACTTGTAATTGTAACCAACTACATTTCCAAAGTAATCTTCCAACACTGTTTACGAGCACCAACTTAACCTGCAAAAAAAAACCTTCAATGGCAGCCTCCGCTCTTTTCTTTTTTCACGGGGAAAGAGGCAGAGAAAAGGCACAAAGGACACAAAAACCTGAAAAATCTTAATATCTCAGACATGTCAGTTCACAGGGGACTAATATTATTACAGGACCTCAGTGTCTGCTGAAATATGGTAGGTCATTTGCGGTGGAATTTTTACTTTACAAATTACAGACATGGTCGAGTCTCACAGGATTAATTATTACTTATTACCAGAGATCCCCAGGCAATACTAATCCTGTGCGAATAGAGTTTAAGTGTTATATGCATGGTTAACTTCCAGCTTCTCACAATTCCTCTAACATTCGGCTTTATGGAAGTGGGAAATAAAGGGGGAAGAAAAGGAGGAAACAATGATGACTGAGTTGACAGAGGGAGGAGAAAACAAGTATATTTGTCATTTGCATTCAGGCCTTTCAGCTCCTCAAACTTTTAATCTCTGCAGTTGCGATCCCCACGCGCGTACTTGACAGACGCGAGGCGAGCGCTTTGGAATACCAAGTGGCTCTGCATGTTCGTATTAGCACGCAATGTATATGCACACAGCACATGCACATACATGCTGATTCCATTACTCCATGGCTTGTCACTCACAAACATACATATTAACATTCATGCTCACACACACCCCCCCACACACACACACACACACACACACACACACACACACACACACACACACACACACACACACACACACACACACACACACACACACACACACACACACACACACGTCCCCCCTTCTTGCAGATAATCACTGGAATGCACAAACATACATGCGTTCACACATAAACAGATGCAAATTCCCCTTCAATCTCGCACAGATATCACAAACATAAACTATTCAGACGTGAGGCAAAAGCATTCTCATAGAGTACACACAAATGCACATATTTAAAGCCCTTCCATGCAAAAGGCGGACACACATGGCGCCACTGAAGTGTTATTGTACTGGATGTTCAAACGCAACCACACAAACAAGAGACACACATTGTGCTAAATGATTTGTTTCCTCCTCCTCCACCTCATCCTCCGCCTCCTCCACCACCTCCTCCCTGATGCTTATGAATAATACAAGATTCTCAGGGGAACTTTTTGCTTCACATAAATAAGAATTTAGATAGAAAATTGCATTATTAATCTGTGGCTTCTGGCCTGACGTCTGCTGTAAGGAATTCGCAGTGTTGCAAGTTTGCAGCCTCTGCAGAGGCAGAAGGCCTAAAGGGTCAGAGAGTGATGCGGTGGCTGGGTTTTCAGTGTCGAGCCTGATTAGGCTGATGGATTCTGGAGAGAGACTAGTGTTCCGCAGGAACAAGGAGTGGTGAATTATGCTGTTCAGACTGTGACTAAAATGTGTCACTATTTGTATATCTGAGCATAAAGTAAGTCGTTCAAGGGGCCCATTGAGGAATTGAGCCCATGTCTTTTTGTACTGTAAATTCACATTACAGAGGAAGAATGGACCATTTAGGGTAAAAGGAATGAAGGTGGGAAGGAGCTGTGGGCAAAACCAAACTAAAACATTGCAGCTACATGGTTTTGGAATACCTTAACCCTTAGTGCTCACGCTGCTCTAAGGGATCTGTGCCACAGGTGCACCCTTGGTAAATTGCCATGGGAATAATACACAACTCCTTATATGGAATTCCTGGGGGGGTGATTGATTTGATTTTAAAGGAGTCATATTATGTCTCTAAGTTCAATCACCCTGCCAAAACAGCCCTGTTTCAAAAAATATAAATAAAACAAAGCTTAAGGGACAGGAAATAACATCAGCCACAGAGGCTACTGGGAGCTAACAGCAGTTAGCATTTGGAAAAGTGATCATTTGCAGGCTCCAGCAGGCACATTGCTGTTATATATAACATGTCATGGGGTCATGGGGGGTGCTGTGCCAATCTCAGCTGACATTGGGCGAAAAGGCGGGGTCACACCTTGGACAGATGCCCAGTCCATCACAGAGGCACATTTTATTCAATTACATCAAATCATACATTATCTCAAGGCACTGTACATAGACAACATCATGGAGAGCTTAGAAACCCAGCAATTCACACAATGAGCTAGCACTAGGCATCAGTGGAGAGAAAAACCCTTTAACAGAAGAATAAATCTCTGAAAGGGGGGGGGGGGCAAAGGGGGGACCAAAATCTGCGAATGTCACTGTTTGTAACATTGATGTAAACGCTCCGGTCTTAAACCAGTGGTTTAACAAACAGAGTACTGTATTACATTATATGTGTATATGTGCTATATAGAGTAAAAGTAAAATAGGCTACAAACCAAAAGTATGTCTTTATAAAATCTGTTTTCTGCTGTTCTAGAACTCTGCGTATGATGTTGTACTTTTCTGCTCACACTCACAAAACTTGTCTGTCTCTTGTCGGGAGTAAGAAAAAAAAACAAAAAAACTGTTTAAATGTGTGAAAAATCTGAGGAGATCAGCAGTTTGTGAAAGGCTGACATCAGCAGTCATGTCAAAGTCACACAGATTTTCTCATTTTTCTCCATCCTGATATTTGACATGAGCTTTAACTGAAGCTCGTGACCCACAGTGTTTTCTGTGGGAGAGATCTATGGGATGTGTTTTCAACATCACGCTGCTGCCATGTGGCTGACTGATTAAATCACTGGGTTAATAAGCAAGTTAATAATCTTTCTTTCTTGGTCGACATTGGCAGATTACAAACGTTTGAAATAAGATATATATGATGATATATTGATGGCTTTTTTGGCCGCCATGCTTTGCTGCTTTTTTCCCCTCCATCTGATTTAGTATCTGCATTGCAGGTCAAATAAGATAATGTACAAACTAAATATTAAATACGTGTATATAACAGTATTTCTCACTTCGTTCTTTCTATATACGACAGGTGTTTCTCTGGCTGATGTACGATAAAATATTCATGATATACGGCGGTGGCTTTTCTTTGGCCAATATACTGTGTCAATTTAGTTTTACTCCATATGGTTTGGTGGCAAATACTATATAAAGTACATTTTGAATATAGACAGTGTATGTTGCATACTTTCTCTCATTTCTGGGAGCAGTAAATGTCTTTCTTTCTTTCTTTCTTTCTTTCTTTCTTTCTTTATGTAAGTGTGAGTGAATGGGTGAATTAGTGAATGGCAAAACTGTTGTGTAAGGCATCTTTGAGTGGTCATCAAGACTAGAAAAGCTCTGTATAAATATAAACCATTTCTTACTTTCCCTCCTGCGTGTTTGTGCCTTTGTGAGTCTCTGACATCAGGTGAAAAAAAGGTTCTCTCGTCTCCAGGTACAGCAGTCGCCTATGTGGCCTTGGCCCTTGGGGGCCACTATAAAGAACATGTCAGAGTATAGGAGACCATCTCCATTAATATGTCTCACGTGAGCGCTGCCACACTTTTACGACTGACAGTCCCGTTCAAGCATAAAACTATACTGCCTTCATTTGTGTGGAAATTCACACACATGCCCGCACAAAAAGGCCTGTGTCCATGCAGAGCGGCACATACTGGGCGTCACATATGAACATGTAAATGTAATCTGTGGGAGCCTCAGATAACAATGAACATAATAAAAAAGTTCCCAACACTATGAAGAAGGAAAGGGAGGCATGAAAAACAAGTCTCCCTGATGCACACAATGTATACGACTGATTCAATTTACTGTACAGTATATACTGTACAAATGATAACAAAAAATTTACTTCCCTGAATGTCATTTTTAGGAGATTAAAGATCCTCAGAATGTACAAATATTTAAACGGTCATATAGTTATAGTTAATGCCAAACTATTTGTTAAAACCGACAGGCCTTGAGATTTGCTTTACTGTGAAATAATGGTAGTTTTGGGGGTGGTATTGATTTTTGCTGCTGCAATTTTGTAATGTTCTCACTATTTAATGAAATGTAAATGATTTGGCATCAACATAATTATTATAATGCCAATTAAGCTAAATGGATTTAACAAAATATGACTGGTGAGCAGTTGGGAGAATGTCTGGAACAACTTGGCTTAATTCATACAGTAATTAATATCGCATTGGCCAAACACAGTATACAGAAGTACAGCAGGGGGCAGTGTAGAGTCAGGATGACGGAATGTTTTGACGATATGGTAACGGACCATGTCTGTAAATATCATATAGTAGTCCTATATGTCATGTTATCTGTCAGGAGAATCTCTGTAATAACTTCTGTGGACGTTCTTTGACCGTATGTCATTGATTTGTAAGCATATCGATCAGAATCTGACCAACTGTTCTGATTATATTATATGTATGTAGTGGTCAGATCTGATCTGCATGTGTCCATGTTGACTTTGGGTAGTCTAGTCTTCCATGTGGATTTCTATAGTTACAGGCCACGCCCAGAAAAACATAAATCTCTGCCTGTTTCTGTCCCAAACAGTTATGTGGAGCTGCGACAATGGGAGGAGACTGCTGGATTGTTGTCTTCCATGCTTTCTCCAATTAACCTCTGTCTCTCTGGATCTAAGTCACTGTTGTTGCCGTTTGAGTTACGCTGCAAGTGAAGCGCAGAAGAAACTTTGAAATCCTCTCTGAGTGACTGAGACATTCAGATTGAAACGGATCTATAAACATCTCCATATGTGGTTTTTT
Organism: Microchirus variegatus; assembly: GCF_963457635.1. NCBI lineage: Eukaryota > Metazoa > Chordata > Actinopteri > Pleuronectiformes > Soleidae > Microchirus > Microchirus variegatus. Next base: position 24,577,337 of record NC_139807.1, read on the forward strand.
TAGCTGTTCAAACTACAGCAAAAACTTTGATTTTTGACTTTGAACTTTGAAATACTATTTTTGCTAGAAATACCCATCCCTAATGAAGACCTGAAACTAACGATTGAGACCATAGGTAAACATTAACTGACAGAAAGAAGTAAGAAAACAGCTTTTCATTTGATTCTTTATACAGTTTGTACTGTATCACACAATGTAATACAAACACATGTATGTTTGTATGAATACATTTACATTGGTTCATCATACATATATTTATTCAGATGTCGGTGCACGTTTGTGTTTACTCTTGTGCAGCTCCACAGTGTGTGTGTGTGCGCGTGCGTGTTTGGAGACAGTATTTTGCCTTATTAAGTAACACAAAGCCCTCGGCAGGTGTTCTCTCTCACTGCCTTTGTCTCTCATGCTCTCTGCTGTTTATTTGTTCAACTCCTAGAGAACATCCACCCCTCTCTCTCTCCCTCACTTTCTCTCTCTCTCTCTCTCTCTCTCTCTCTCTCTCTCTCTCTCTCTCTCTCTCTCTCTCTCTCTCTCTCACACACTCACTGGGGGGGACAAAAGAGTTTACACACAAAGGCAGCCTTGCCTGCATCCTGGCAGCAACAAAGACAAACTACACACGTCAAGGATAGCATAGCATGGAATGGCAGGTGTTCCATGGACGGGAAAAGTGGAAGCCAACTTTGATTTGCCTTTTGTGGCCCCACCCCCCCTCGTTCACTCCCCTTCACATGAAGTCAAAGGACAGAGGCAGTCGGTGCAGAGGTGTAACCATTAACTTGTGTCAGATACGGAAAAGAATGTTCGTATCACTGTGCAGATGTAGAGCTGACCTGCCTGCTGAGGTAAAAGGTCAACTTCAACTGTAAACTGTAAACTGTAAACAAGACACACACCTTATCAAACTGTCAAATTTAACAAAAAATCTACAGTGTGTGAGCAAATTTTTTGTTGTTGTTTATGTTTTTATTTATATTTTAGCGTTTATCACGTCACACGTGATGAGTGACTTGGTTATTTAATATCATAACGGTCCTTTATCCCTCAATTAATTTATTTAACACATTTTAAGATCTGCCAAGGAAAAGACAAACAAAAAAAAGTACTTCTTTATTATTTGTCAAGAGCCTTTGCTCATAATCAGATCAAGCTAAGAAAATGTGTTCTTTTTTGTTTTAATATCCTGAAAAGCAGCGATGAATTCTGAAGAACAATAATTGTTCTTTATAATTCTTCTCTGCTTTTAAAATTATTTTAAGGTGTTTAATACGCATAAAAACACTGGTTCTGATGATTTCTCTTGTGCAGAACTGTGAATTTGCCTGTGTAGGTCCAATGTGTACGAAGAAACGACATCTAGTGATGAGACTGCAGATTGTAGTCATCCCTCTCTTTGCTACTACACTCTTAGAAATAAGGGTAAACCCCAGCCCTTGTAGAAGAACACTTTTGGAAAAAGTGTTCTTCTACAAGGGCTGGGGTTCAACCTGGAACCATTTGTTTTTCAAGGGTTCTTGGTAACACTAATGGTTCCAGTAAGAACCATTTTGATCCAGAGAACCTTTTAAAACCCCTTTCCTGAATAAGGGTTTTAAAAGGGTTCTTGGTAACACTAAGGGTTCTCCTATGAGGACAAACTGAAGAACCTTATATGGTTCTTCTTAGCACTTCTCGGTGCAGCCTAACCCTTTTACCCTCAACATGTCTGTCTGGACTTGTTTGCTTATTTCAACCATGAAAGGACCAGGATTATTTTGAAATGCACTGCAGTTGTACATGAACACCATATTTTGTGTGTGAAATGCGAAGAGAATGAAACAGTGAGTCATTGTCTCTCAAAGTCCAAAAGCAGGCCAACAAAATGGAAACTATATACAGGTGTTCTTCATTTTCTCTCCTCTCTGGCGACAAAAGACGCTGATTTTTCGGCTTCCTGAAAGAGCACGAGCTGAATTACTGTAAAAACCACAACATTGGCTTCGACGTGCAAAAACTTTCAGAAACTGTCGTAATTCTTCCGATAGCATAAACCGTTGTGTAATTACGGTAATGCAAAGTGCACTTGTGATACACACAGTGTTAAAGCGTTAAAACGCATTCTCTGGCTGGTTTGTTTGTCCGGGCTCTCCGTAAAGCAAGACCCTCACCTAAAGTAAATATAAAGTCTTATTTTGAAGCGATTATACACTAATACAGACATACTTATTAAAAGTCTATTCAATTCTTCCCAATAAACCCTCCCAAATGTTGCACACTGGACTTTTAATTAGGGCTGTCAAATGATTAACATTTTTAATCAGATTAATCACAGGGTAGCTGTGAATTAATCACGATTAATCACGATTAATTACCATTCATAAATATGCCAAAAAAAAATCTAATTTTCTCATTATATTGTAGGAACGGAGAGATAAATAAAGTATGTGAAAATATAAATGTAAAGAACAATAAAATACTGTCAATAACTTAAAAACCTATACACACTTAGTAAAAAAGAAACATTACATTGTAAACAACCCATAAGACAATATAAATAAATAGAAAAAATAAAATGCTGTAAATAACTTTAAAAAAAAAACTATACATTGCACTGTAAATAACTCACATTATAAACAAAATATAAAGTATAGAAGTTAAATAGTTTTCTACTAAACCCACAGCAGGAAATTCCTCATCAGCACCTTTGAAGCACTGCTTCTACTAGTTAGCGTTAGCATCAGCTAGCATTCTGACGCTAATGTTAGCTGCTGTCTGTGTCCCCGTTAGTTAGACTGTGACTGTTAATGTTATGATTATATCATTATCTGCGCCAGTAGCGCCACTTACAACTGTGCGTCTTTCTTTCTTTTTTCTTCATCCTCTTTTCTTCTTACTCTTCTAACTTCCTGATTGATAACTCCTCTTCATTTTCCTTCAGCTTCACACAGGTTAACGTGAGGAGACGTGGGGCCCCTTTAAACCCTTGTTGTTTAAGGGAGACGGGGATGCGGCTGCTCACTGATGCATTTAGGCTCTGAGTGTCGGGAGCCCCCCTATCGGCTCAGGGCCCCAAGCAGTTGCCTGCCTTGCCTGTTCATAAACTGCACGTCTACCCGTAGTGCGATGAAAGTGAGAAAGTGCGTTAATGCTTCAAATTAATCATCCTGCGTTAACGCGTTAATTTTGACAGCCCTACTTTTAATTTAAACATGTGATGGAATGTCACACCTTCTTTCCCCTTCTTCTTCCTTCCATCCTCCATTTTCTCTCAAGAGTAAAATCTTGAATTTATTAAATTTGCAGTCAGTCCCTGTTTATTTTTTTAGTTTGTGTTTTATCCAGTTTACGCCCCTCAGAAATTATGCTTTATGCTCACTTTTTCTTGTTCTTCCCTGTGTTGTCAGAGCTCGGAAACCAACATTTTCCACATTCACAAAGTTTCTCAGTGCTCACCTCAGACCCTAATTTCACCCACCTGATATTCCAGCAGGATTCTGTGACATCCAAACTTTAGTTCAGAACTAAACTGGGGTTCCTGTACACTGTAAATAAATTCCCCGTTAATTTACAGTAAAATACTGGCAGCTACAGTTGCCAGCATGATGCTGTTATTCTACAGTGTACCTACCGTAATCTACAACAACAGTATATTACTGTAAAACATATTACGGTAGTGTACTGTAGAGAATATATACTTTACAGTATGATACTGTAATATTTTTTACGGTAATATACTGTTGTTGTAGATTACGGTAGGTACACTGTAGAATAACAGTATCATGCTGGCAACTGTAGCTGCCAGTAGTTTACTGTAAATTAACGGGGAATTTGTTACTGTTATTTTACCGTTCCTACTGTAAACCGTTTATGGAGATTACCATAACCAGTTTATTACTGTAAATGCATGCAAGTACTGTAGAATGGGAATTTTACAGTAACACTGCTATATAGAAATGCCTCAGACAAGAGATGGTCTTACAACATTTGGCATTTTTTGAAGCCAATCAAAAAATTTTAGTCACTGAACAATTCCAAGTAAGCATTTTTGTAAAATAAAATAAATAAAAAATAAATAAAAGAATAAAACATTACATACAGTAAAGCCACTGCATCAAAGGACAGAAAATTTGAAATAATACAATTCTTATAAACTGCATTCTATAAAGAACAATCAATTATGTTAAACAGGATCCCAACAATCTGTATACAACCTGCCTTTCACTTAAGATCATGTGTAATGGAAGAACAAAGTGAACAAAGGCTGTGGAGAAGGAATTTCCCCATTGAGACAACTGGACTAATAGTGAACTGAACAACACATTTGAGTCCAAAATGGTGGACCAACAGACAGAGAGTCATCGCTTTCCCTCAAGCCACATATTCAAAAACTCGTATCTTTACCTCAGACTCATTAAAGGGCAAAAAAAAAGAAGAAATCACAAAAGTCACAGCTGAGAGTAAATAATCAACCTGAGGTGTCTGATTTATTTGAAGTCAACAAAACATAATAAGCTTGAACATAAACATCTGGCTGCTATATTCCTTTATGATATCCTGTGGAGATGTGCTGTGGGCTACATGAAGCCCCACTCAAAGTCAATGAGGTTTTTTATAAGGGTGGCCACATGGGGACTCACAGTTGCTGCCTTCCTCTGGACGAGCTTCCCTGTCTTCTTGGACAACACCTTCCCCTGGCTGGTCTTTGTTCCCCTCTCGGGATTTATACCAATGAAGCGCCTAAAAATGTAATAACAGAGATAGCATACAAGATTAGACAAGACAACTCAACATTATTGAACAGAGTTGGGAAAAGGAGAAACCTATCCAAACAATATCTAAAACTATCAGAGGATTTACCTTTGAACAAACTCTAGTGTTCTTGCAGCTTCCTCTTGGTATTCCAAGTAGAAGACGTAGAAGGTAGCAAAAAGCGCAGCAAGTCCTGAGATGAAGCTGATGCTGATGCCTTCACAGATGACATGACTTTCAATGCTGATCATCCAGCGTCCAGATGTGACGTTGTCACCAGAAACTGATGCAGATTACAATTATAGGAGACAATATCAAATGTGGGTATCAGGGAAATTTTGACCAATACCCCCAACCCCCCTTCCCCTCCCCCTCTCTTGCTCTCCCCCTCCCCACCTCTCTCTCCCACTCCTCTTTTCTCCCTCCCTTCTCTCTCCCTCCCTCTCTCCTTCGCTCTCCTCTTTTCTCCCTCCCCCTTGTGTTCTATACTCCAAAACTTGCTTATGTGACACTCACGCAGCAATATCAGTCGTGGACTAGTTGGGAGGGTCACTCGTAGAACACAGACTCTAAAGTTACTCTCCCACAGGTTAATACAATTATTACATCAGTGATATAACTTTAGTGCACATTACAATCAATTTTTTGGCTCCAATGCGCATCATTCTAAATAAAAAGCAACACAATGTCCTAAAAACTTACTTCACTTGAAATATTCACACAGCAAAATGTTAAAATAGAGCCTTGTCCCTGATTTGATACAGAAAATTGCTAATGACCAAACAAGCTAACGCTAGCAGTGATTGCTAACATCAAGCACTAATTTTGACTAAATAAAACGTATATTCAACATAACAGGGTTATGCTGACTCATAGGATTGCATTTACCTTGTTGGTAATCCACAGGAGCAGGATCATGGAGCAGGATGAAGCCAAGCAGGGAGGCAGCAGCTGGTAGAAATGCTCCAACTTGGAGGGAAAATCGTGTTCCGTCGTATCATATTTTTCTTTCTCCTGTCAAAAGATATACATCTCTCCTATTTTACACCTACTTCTAAATTTCTTTGATTGACTATGTGCTAAGTCAGATGATGGGACCTGATGCAACAGGATTTTGATTGTGACCAGACTAATGCTCAAGTTTGACTTGAGTTGCCTGAAAAAGAGAAAAATACTGTATTATACCGTAAAATTCTACACTTGCCGTTATTTTTTGTACCTCAAACAGTAATTAACCGTATATTTAAAAATAATGTTACACTGCCGTGGTTTGTCTCCAAAAGTATATAAATTTACAGTATTTTACCATATTTAAAAATAACGGTACATTACTGTTAGAATTTGGCTGTATTTTTACGGTAATTATTTACAGTGTAGTTAAACCTTTGACACAGAAACTATTACCATATTCATAGATTCTGGATGAATTATCCAGGGAAATTAGACTGAACTGCATTCACATGATATCTGCATTCATCATGATATCATGTGTTCATATCTCACAGAAGAAGAGAATAACCTTTAAACTATCTCTTTACAAAGCATTGTGTTTTTTTTATTATCTCTGTCACATTTATACACATATTGCAATAGTCACTTATCCCTCCTACATAAGCTTTATAGGTGCTTTCTCAGTTCACACACATTTCATTAAATGTGTTAGAGATTAAAAGAACATTGATTTTTTTGCAGAGTGACATCAAAGGTTCTTAAAGCATGAACAATGGGACGAGTAGAGGGTGAATCCTTGCCTCTGATTGGCTGTTGCAGCTCAGGGCAAACATGATTAATTCTATAGCCACTTGAGAGTTCTTAAAGGTTACTCCTATACTTTGGTGCTTGATGAATGTATTTTACTCTTCACTTTGAGCAAATAACCTCTTTGTCTTAACACTTCTCACAGATGTTAAGATGCATTTTTCATAAGCAGTGACTATATCTAAACCTGGACCGGTCACTTGATTTTGTTTGAAAAGTTTAATTTGTTTTGTCATTATTGCACTTTAATTAGTGAGTTTCTAACAACTCATTATTCGACACATGGACCGGAATGATATTCTTGGCATTAGTGCCGCGTCAGTGTATGGACCAATACACCGGGGATCAATACTCTATCAATATTTGTTTTTTTTCTTTGCATTTCTGTGTGTGTGTGTGTGTGTGTGTGTGTGTGTGTGTGTGTGTGTGTGTGTGTGTGCGTGCGTGCGCGCGCGTGTGTGTGTGTGTGTGTGTGTGTGTGTGTGTGTGTGTGTGTGTGTGTGTGTGTGTGTGTGTGTGTGTGTGAATAAAGAGACAGGGCTACTTGCCAGCTGTGCAATCTGTTCAGTAATCTCAGGTCTGGACTGTACATACACGCCACAATCTGCTCTGGTAACACACACACACACACCTACACACACACACACACACACACACACACACGCACACTCACACACACACACACACACACACACACACACACACACACACACACACACACACACACACACACACACACACACACACACAGCAATACAAGCCAACAGGAGCTCAGGTTTGCACAGTTATCCTCCACACACACAGACTTCCATTCAACACTCATTCGTGCAGCCTTAATAAAACCATATCCCGACCCTTAACCAGTTAATACCAGTTAATGCTAAACCAAAATTCACATCTTAAACCTGGATTCAAAGTTTTTTCTGAATGCTTAAGCGCTAATCGTGATTCTTGTAGCACAATTTCTAAAACTATTAATATGTATAGCAAAACACCCTTTTTGCGGAACTTTAAACCCAACTCACTCCACAATTTTGATATTGGTGAAAGGTTTTATTATTTGTGTGTAGAGTTTTGCAAAAATAGCCAATAGTTACAAAAAATGCGTTTAAGCAATCAGAAAAAACTGTAAGTAGTTGCTTGTGGGAAAGTTTTCTCCATGAGGACTGCTGATCCTGATAAGGTCAGTGTTGCCACAAAATAAGCAAAAATGCCTTGTTGATGCCAGAGGTCAGAGGTTAGAGAAGTATGACAAGGCTGGTTTAAAATAATATAGAGTAACTCAAACAAGTAAACAAATCACTGGATGCACATTATGAGCCAGGTCATGGACCCTACGTGGATACATCCACACACACTCTGTAGTACAACACTCTCCAGTTGGTGGCGCACTGATTTTCTTTTGGTCAAAACTGGCTTAAAATTAGGTGAGGAAGTCTGCTGGTACCCTTGTATATACAACTAAATTAGTGGAAGGCTACACTGACTGTGACCTTCATCTAAGTATGAACTGAACTGCAAGAATGTACACACGTGGCTTTTCTCCACAGGCGCTGGAACAAGGTCAAAAAATGACCCGGGACTTACAGTTTTTCTCGATTGTTTACACACATTTTCTGAAAGCTTGCCTCATGCTGTCAGAACTCTACACACAAATCCTAAAAAATACACACACAATGGGCAAAACCCCTCAATTCTCCTGCAAAATGAAAATTTACATTCAAAACAATGTTATTTCTTCTCAAAATGGTATTTTGTTTTCAAATGACACACACAAACCATCATATGAATAAACATGTATAAGAACCAGTTGAACACTAATGTGCTCAATGTAAAACACTATGATGAATGGAAAACACTTCTTCTCCATTGATCATAATGACTTAGGCCTTTTTGTTTAGTGTTACACTTATTACAGACACTACATACATAAGTGTGTTGTAAAATATTTTATAATATTGTTTTTATAGGCCCTGCGATGGACTGGCATACTGTCCAGGGTGTGACCCCACCAATCGCCCTATGTCACCCCGCGACCCTCCGAATGAAGTGGTAGATAATGGATGGATTGTTTTTATACTCAAAACACACAAAAACACAGTAACAAATATATTTTATTCCTATTTATTTCCCACAAAAACAACGTACACAGTGTCCATCCCAACCAACACAAAGTTGCACATACAGTGGTCTACATACAAAACAGAACCCTTTTATGCTAACACACTGATTGCAAATTGTAAACCTGTGTGACAGGTGTTTTCCCATGTGATGAGTCAGTTTGCATAGTAGGGAAATTAACTTTAGAATTTTGAATGACAGTGTGTTCCTTGTGAAAACAAGAGATTTTCTCCATGAAAAGTGTGCCAAATGCAGAGAATTGTGTGTAGTGTTTTGAAAAAAGTGTGTTTTAGAACTGCAATTTGAGTGTAAAGCAGGAATTGTGCTTGTAGTTTAGCAGAGTTGGTTCAGGGGGTTGGTGCATGAGTTACCTGTTGTGGTCATTGTGTCTCAAGTACCAGTATTTGTGTGTAAGCAATCGAGAAAAACTGTAACATGATGGTGTAAATACAAACGTAGTTCAGTGCATCTTTTTCAGGTTTTGCCCTGAAACGCTGAACTCCACCTCACCTTTGATTTCTTTACAGCCTCTCTTTTTTTTGAGTGCCGTCTCTTTCACACTGTTCCTGAAGAATATTAAATATTCGCCGTTCGCCATGTGCTGCCACCTCCCAGTAGCTAACCCCTTCTCTTCCTGATTCACAATAACCCTTATCAGCCCAATTTCCCTTCTCTCTTCCCTCACCCTTTTTAACATGACGCCCTGTTTGTTGTTTAAATGGAAGGGAGAGAAAATTGGCCACTTTTGCAGCTCGCAAACTCCCGCAGCTGTCGGTAATCGCCACGTGTGTGTATATGTGTGTGTCTGTGTGTGTGCGCGCTGTGGTTATGTGCAGTTGCCACAGTAGGGGTGCGTGGGGTGGGGGCGTGGAGAGAGGGGTCATGGCGTGCGGTGGAGAAAGCACTATTAGGAGAAAATGATAGGCCTGTCCTGAAACTCCATTACACACCAAACACTTAAAAAGACTGGACCAGCTTCATTACAGGGCAACATGAATCATGCAGCACTCACACAAGCAACTGCTCTCCCTCTCTCTGAATCCTTCTCTTTCCCCAGCACAACCTTCTGTTTAAACTGGAGGATCGCCAACATGAAGGGATGGAGTGGGAGGGAGTGAGGGGGCAGAGTGAAGAGAGGCAGAAGAGGCTTCAGTGTTGCCTAGGGCCAGGCCTATTTGCCTCAGGTCTAAAAAAAGAGGAAGAGATTTGAGAGGAAAAAGAGAGAGAGGATGAGAGGAGAAGAGGTGAAACAGGAGGGAGGAAGAGAGGAAGTGAAGAGGAGATGGGGACGGACTGACTTGCTGGGACAGGCTGGTGTGTGTGTAATCAAAAAGAGGAGGGAAGTGTGACTTCAAGAGTAATGTGTGTGTGTGTGTGTGTGACAGCTTGTTAGCATTTGTGTATGTTGGTAACAGGACTGTGTGTCTGTGACGTGTGTGTGGGCGTAGCAAGCATGTGTTTTTATGTGTGTGTGTGTGTGTGTGTGCATGTCGCAGCATGTCCAGGGCAATGAGCCAGACCCGGGGCACAGCATGACACTGCGTCCCGATGTGTGTTGTGACTGCCTCAATTACCCATCAGCCCGACAGAGGGCGGGAGGGAGAGAGAGAGAGTATGGTTATAGGCAGAGATGGACAGTTCCTCTTTTTTCATTTCTTTTATCTCTCGCAAGCCCATGTGAGTGTGCACTTGTCTCCTTATCGCTCATTTCCAGAGCCAGTTGAAAGTAAAGTAAAATATTGATTAAATTACTGAAAAATATAGATATTTGTGGTTTTAATGGGCCTTGGGAATGCTACAATGAATAGGCTGTAACGCGTCCAGTAGAAATCCGCCTCTAGAGCCGGCTCATTTGCAGACGTTGGAACTGGGATTGACGTCACTCCAGAGGTCACCGCCTTCCAGTTGAGAAGTCGGAGGAAAACCATGGGTGCAAACATATTTATTGCGCTTTCGATAGGTAGCAGTTCTATTTTTGCCGTCGCCGCTGCTAAACCACATTGATTTCAATAGAGCAGATCGCACCAGACAGGATGTCCGACAGACTCAAAGTAAAACACTTCCGCCCCCTTTCAAAATAAAACACAATACGCAGGTCATACAGCCTATCACAATTTCACATCAACATTACGTTGTGACCGGTGCTACCAGGTCAACAGTCAATTAATCAGAGCGTCTCGGAGAGTCATAATGTACGACGAGACACTGATTGTTGAAGTGGAGAAACATAAAATCATTTATATTTCAACAGTTCTTCCACGTCGGAGAATGAAAAGAAGCTGTGTTGTTGTTGTTTCCTTTATACACACAGTCTTTCGCGGGATCTCGCAAACTCGTGTCCGTTCGGGATTATCATGTGATCTTCCGTGAATACCGCTGGCTCCCAAGGCACCGCGCCGCAGCTGTAACGCGCCTGGTGGGGATTGCTGCTAGGCAGAGGTCAAAGCAGAACCGATTGCCGCGGCTATAACGTGTTCAGTCGAAATCCGCCTTTATTCTATTCTCCCTGGCTCTACACTCTATGGCTTCCGTGGTTGCATTATCTACACTTAACTACATTAGTCATTGTTAGCAAAATGTTTTGCATCATGTTTATGCTAAAAAAAAAAAATAATCCTAACTCAGGGTACATGTGGTTACGCTGAGGTTCCGACTTGGATATCAGAGTTCAGGAACGCCCCATGACCTTAGAAAATGTTTCAGTCCTGACTATAAATGGAACACAGCGGTACACATTGCACCTTTAAATTCAAAACTACAAATCAGAGCGCTATAAAACCTTCACTTCTTCCCAGAGACTGAAATGGAATCCATGCATTCTCGTGTCATATGGCATTTTACATGATTCATATGTTTAAAACCTTGGTTCTCAAAGTGCGGCCCGCGGGCCAATGGCGGCCCGCAGAAACATTTCTGGCGGCCCGCAATGAATTACAGTTGATAGTTTTAATCCAGGAGCTACTAAACTTGTTAAATGTTTATTGGACATTACTGGATACAGACCAATAAGTGTAAACAAAAATTCTGGGTATTTACCTGGTTTCTATATGGTGAATTTTAGTGTATTATTGGGTTATAAGCAGGTAGCTACAGCCCCCAATTACTAGCTATTTGCCCAGTAAATATATGGTAACAGAAATGTGATTGTGTGGGATTCTCTTAAAAGTTTGGCAATCACATTCACTAGCTCTGCCTCTGTTCAGATTTACTATCACACCAACACAACAGAGATTCATTTGGAACGATAGATCATTTTCACGCCCCCTGTTCCAAAGTTAGAACAGACTGCATGCTGGGAAATTTACTTTTCCAAAAAACATAACCTGAAAACAGCAGCAGAAGATCTACAACCTCCCATCAAACCAACCAATCATTCTATTAGTGCTGGGAACTAGGTGTCACGGCTTACACCGGAGTCCAGTTAGCTCCGTTAGCTGCATTAGCTCCTTTAGCACTGAGTGCGCCTACAGTCGAACCGGAGCGTCTGTTTATTAAACGTAAAGGGCAGCACTACAAATAACCAGCGTACCTGTGTACTGCTATGTGTGCCTTAAGTTTAGCGTTACTTTAGAGACTCATTTTAACAATCCAGAGTCACATAAACATGACGTCACGCGTGTCTTTTTCCGGTCAGTCGTCATGGAAACGTGTCATGCTTTAACGTTGATGCCGCTAACCGCCGCTATCGCGTTAACCCCACAATAAACAATGAGGTTGAGTTGCCCGGGAATTGGATGTTACATACTTTTGTTTAGAACTGTAACTCATGTTGATTCCTTGGTCTTTTATGCTGTATTGATGCATTTTGCATTCTAGACACTTTTGTGGCAAACTTTTTAATCATTTAAATCCTTATATTTGGGACTCGGGAGACCCTATCAGTCGGCAAAGTGTGAAAAAAGATGACTCACTCATGTTTGTGTGGTCCTCCTCAGTCTTAGTGCAGGAGATGAAACACACAATGTTGACTTCCGCACTCACTGGGACGTCATAATATGCTAAATTCCTGGAATTGTCGTCTCGTGGAGAGTCCCCGAAAAGTTATATTCTTGACTCCACAGTGCAGCACAGAGTCCTACACAAACTTCCAACCTCAGAGGATTTATCTTTATCTGTCCAGTGGATACATGTTATATATGTGCCAGCAAGAGCCTGCAAATGATCACTTTTCCAAATACTAACTGCTGTTAACTCCCAGTAGCCTCTGTGGCTGATGTCATTTCCTGTCTGTTAAGCTTCGTTTTACTTTTTTAATTTATTAATTTATTTATTAAGGTGGACCTAAAGAGATACTACTAAACAGAGCATTCTGAACCGGGCTGTTCTGGCAGGGTGATTGAACTGCTGTGGTGCTTCATCCTTATGGTATTTTGACCAAAGTATGTCACAGACATGTTCATAACTATTTTAACTTGGAGAAATAGAGTATAATATGACTCCTTTAAATCGTTATACATCGATATTTTTTTAATAAATTAAACAACTTCAAGTTCCTCCAAACTACCAATCATTCAATCATTTTCAGGATTTTAACCCTTAACAATGTTTAATTATTTGAATAATCAATTTCATTCCATCCCACCATATAATAAATAGTAGGGGAGGGGCATTGGTATTGATTCGAGTCTTGGATATATCAAAGATTAGCAAAAAAAAAATCTACTTCAATTCATTAGTATTTATTTACAATGTTTTACCCATGAACATTTTTGGCACAAAGGTGTCCAGAGGGTAGTAAATTTGAGGAGGGAACAAGAGTTAAAATGACCAGTAAAATACATAAAAACATCTCTGCAAATGAAGAGCACAGAGTAAATTTCCTTTTTCCATTAACAAAGCAAATGTCCTTTAGTAGATGCATGCTGTGTAAATAATAGGTGAAGCTTGAATCAAGCCAGAACACAATTTAATACCTTATATTATTTATCAGCTGCGCGGGTGAAATCGAGATTCTGCACATCTGTTTGTAATTCCTTTTCCTGCAAAATATTAGGAGCGAAAGAATGCAATTGCTTTTCCATCAAAACTCATCAGTCTGCACCTCTATCAGCTGTCACAACGGCACACACTGAAACACATCAGCTCAACTGATCAGCGGAGCACTGATCACAGAGCCCGACAACATTTTGCACTTTTCATTACGCAGACACAAACGCTGGCAGCATGAACTATGTTTTAAAGGCAGGGTCTTTCTAATAATTTCCTTTCTAAAGCTAATTTTTATATGAGATTAGCTCAAATTCAGCGTCAATGTTTTCCACAGGCTGCTGCTCCTGTCAGTGTAGAAGCCTCTGACACTAATTGTTGCCTCAGTCAATATACGACAGAATGTCATCTTGCCAATCCATGTATCGATTCAGATGATACGTCATCGATTCAGCAGCAAATGCTGTGATTGTAGTCTTGAGACTTTGGTGCGTGGCAGCAGAGGTCAGTTGACGTAAATTTTGTGTGGGATGGGATCATTATACATTTTTTTGTATTGTGATATTGAGGTTGTAGGAGATATGATAGCCCTAGCTTGCATGGTAGCTAGAAGCCAGTTAGCTTTGCTCACAAGTCCATTTTGTAACATTTTTGAAGGTTTACTGACAAAAACTGAATATATTTTTGTTTTTTCTAACCTTAGAATATGTTATTTTGTTTGCAGAGGCCAACGTCTTGCGCTGCCAGGTTTCTACAGCAGCACAAACAGACAAACCTATGGGGGGCCGTGTACGGCATAATACATTTTTTACCGCACACATACACAATTTTACCTCTCACATTCACTATTTTTGGCTCTCACATACAGTTTGGCCGAGGCACTCTCGCTCTCTTCCAGCCGTCATGATGCGCGGCTCCTTTTTCGTCACATGACTGGAAGGCCTTCCGCTCGCACATTCACTTTTTTTGTGCCTCACACATTCACTTTTCACATTCACATAAAAATACTTCACATACACACACACAAAATGCAAGAGGTGTGTTTTGTTTATGTGCAAAGTAAAAGAGAGTATGTGAGAGGTAAAACAAATTGTATATGAGAGGTAAAATTGCGTATGTGCAAAGTAAAAGAGAGTATGTGAGAGGTTTATTTTGTGTATGTGCAAAGTAAAAGAGAGTATGTAAGAGGTTTATTTTGTGTATGTGCAAAGTAAAAGAGAGTATGTGAGAGGTTTATTTTGTGTATGTGCAAAGTAAAAGAGTGTATGTGAGAGGTAAAATTGTGTATGTGAGAGTGAAAAATAGTGAATGTGAGAGGCAAAATTGTGTATCAGAGAGGTGAAATTTTGTATGTGTGAGGTAAAAAAGGAATTATGGGCTACACCCTCCATACAAAAAGGCCTGAGATGAAAAGTGTTCAAGTTGGAATCTGCAGTTTCACCATTAGATGTCACTAATGCCTACACACACAAAAAATTGTATTGTTCCTATCCCCCATGATATCTTGCGTTCGTTAGTTATGCGCAACTTCCAGCGTTTTCTATCACTGAATCGGAAGCAGCATGCATTTTCATGGTAACTGGATGCTAATCATATGACTAGCCATTTTGACCATCTGGAATTGCCATTACAGATATCTGTGACGTCATTTTGACGAGTAGTAATTTCATTTTGACTAGTATGAATTTAATTGTAGATATCGGTGCTCTGTCATTCTTACTAGTCAAAACTGTTATTCAGTTTTTACTGCTCAAAATGATGTTGCAGATATTAGTAGCTTAGTTGTTACAAGTAAGATTCAAACTACTTTTTATATTTAGCCTTATTTTCAACACTTAATTTAGTTTTTCATCTAAAAACATAAAAGCATACACACGAGCAGTGCTTCTGAAGCTGCAGTGTGTACATAATTCTATTGAATTAGTTTTGTGTGGTTTTTAGTTTATCTTTAGCTTCAGAACATGTGTGCCTCCATCACCTTCCATTTTCATGTTGCCGCTTTCCCACTCATCACAATTGAGGCAGTGCCATTAGGACGAGAGGGGTTTGACACTGAAGTGCGCGCTACATGCATCACGTCACTTAGAAAAACCAAGGAGATGGCCTCTCGCCGTGGATCTACGGCATCTCAATGAAGGATTTGATGTTTTATTAAAGTGTTTAAAAACACACTGCTTGCCGTGTGTGTGTGTTTTCTGTTTTATTATCAATGTCAAGAGATGAGCTATATGTGATAGAGCACGCTGCGTGAGGCTGGAGGAATAAAAAAAAAAAAATAAGGGAGATAAAAGATGACAGCATCAGTGAGCCATCTTGAGTTGGGGTAGATGGTTACTATGGATACCATACATATGTGCAGCGGCTCTTGACACACATACTCTGACAGAGCCCGACCTTCTTCAGTCCCTCCTTCACTGTCATAACATCACTCACACCCGGCCCACTCTCAGCCCTCTCCCCACCGACATAATGACATTTGCATACAGATGTCTCACTTGTGCTGGTAATGCATGCAACATGGGTGTGTGCGTGTGTGTGTGTGTGTGTGCGTGCGTGTGTGCGTGCGTGCGTGCGTGTGTGCGTGGTGTGTGTGGGGGTTAGAGTATGTTTGTAAATGTGTGACTGTAATCAGGTGACATCTGCACAGGTTAGGACTTGAAGCCAAAGCAGCATGTGCAACCTTGTGAAAAAAGAAAAAATCCTCATTACAATCATTATCACCGTCATTATCATGAGTAAGACTCAGTAAAGATCACACACACATGCACGAGCGGACACATACACACTGAAAAGTTAAAGGTCATGGAGGATAAAAAGACAGAGTGATGGATGAATTGAGAAGGAGAAAAATAATAAAACCCTCTTTTACTTTGGTGGAACAACTGTGCTTGGCAGACAGACGTAAACGGGGGATTGAGTTGAACTCGTTGGGCCTTGTTCCAAACCAAACCCCCACCCTCCCCTCTTTCACTTCTCCATCTTCTTTTTCTTCTTCTTCTTCTTGTCGCGTTTTTCTTCTCTTGCCTCATGAAACAAGCCACCTACACTTTAGGACATCTGCTAAGCTGATTTTCTGGAGCTTAGCAGCACCACAGTGGTATCAAAGAGATTAGGTGAAACAACATCCACTGGCTTTGTTGCTGTGTTTCAATAATGTGCCACTGCACGACCGCGCGCATGTGTTTGTGCCTGTTTGCCTCCAGTGCGCCCTCGCCTGCCTGCATGTGTGTATATATGTGCGTGGGTGTGAGTGTGTGTGTCATGCTCAGTGTTACAGTGCCATAAGTCACAGAGCTGTTGTAATACTCTTGGATCTGGAGACTGAGCACTTCTCTGCGCACAAGGATTGAGAAAGCATAACCAGAGAGCTGCTGCCTCAGAGAATCTTAGTCTTTGTTTTCAGGCCAAGCCCATTATCACTGGAGAAAAATCACTTCCAGAAAATAAAGTGCTGTCTGGCACCGCAGAAATCCACTAAATACTGGAGTTATGTTCACCCTGTGACGACTAACAATTATAAATTTGCACTTAATATGTATTTATTCTGTTTATTTTTCCTCACTCGCTTACTTACTTTACTGTAGATGCCGCTCTCTCCACAGAGCACATGTTAATTTGTTTTCCCTCCTGCCATACATTTGGTAATGAAAGGGTGCTTTATGAAGCGAAGTGACTATATCTTACTGCATTATGCATGCATGATGGCTAACGCTTAGTAACTATCCACACATGTAATTAAGTAGTGAAATGTAATAATGTCATTTATCCCTCTGGGTTTAGGGTTTGAATAATTGCTGCAGAGTCAGCCTACTGTGCATCACGTTTGTGTGTGTGTGTGTGTGTGTGTGTGTGTGTGTGTGTGTGTGTGTGTGTGTGTGTGTGTGTGTGTGTGTGTGTGTGTGTGTGTGAATGAGAGATCAAGAGAGGGAGTTCTCATTCAGTTTCTTTCTTTCCCGCAGCTTTCACTTTTTTGTGCTCGCTAACTAGAGAAAAATAGTGGAGAGGGAGAAGAGGAGAAGAAGAGAGAGGTTTAGAGGCTGACAGGGCGATGGGGGCAGGGGGCTGTGGTTAGAAGAAGAAAAGAGAGCAAGCCAAAGAGCGTCGGGTGCTGTGTCAGTCTGATATTTTCCATAGTGACAGCTGGGCCCAGAAGCTCAGACCCTTTTCTTCTGGCACACAAAGCCCATTAAGTATGCCACTCGCTCAATGGCCCCCGCAGCCTCCAAATTGCTCCAAGCTCCTCCCTAAAGTGTGGCAGCCTTTGTCATTGTAATCAGGCCTTATTTGTGAAGTGCTGCCTGTATTTACCGCTGCTTGGGGTGCATATTTGCCCAGCCTGCTGCTGCTGGGGTGAACGCAGGAGGGCAGAGAGAGAGAGAGTGAGATGGTGAGAGGAAGAGAAGAAGCATGAAGAGATGAGGGGGAAGTTGACCGAAAAAAGAGGAAGGGAGTTGAGATGCAGGTTGAGTGGAGAGGGGAGAGCAAGGATGTGAGGGTCAAGTGTGGGGAGAGCAAATCAGGAGAGAAGAAGACAAGTGAAGAAATCAGGAAAGGAGAGGCCTTAAAGGCCTTAAACCACACAGAAATAACTTTCCCTACGCCATGTTTTTCTTTTCTTCTTGAAAAGTTTTCTGTAAACATATTGTTTTCAGAACATTTCTGATGATGAATGTCTTCATACACATGAAAACCCCCCAAACGACTCTAAACGGTTTAGTTGATATGCCAGGGCTGTATGTGGTGCTGTGAATTTGTCAGACAGACACCAAAAAGGGAGAAGAAGAAGATGTTGCGTTCATGGGATTTTGGAACTCAGAGTGAGTTCACTCCCAAATTTACTCTGTTCCAGTGAAGAAGTCTGAAAAAACATGGATGTTTGCAGGACAATCCACCACATCTGAATCATCTTCAGTGAAGAAAAACTTTAAACAACTTACAAACAAACAGCATAGTAACATGTACACAAATGTGTACAGGTGACATAATATGAAACAGATGAGACAGAACTGCAATTGACTATAAACTTATAGCCAAGTGTTTTTAGTATTGGCATCTTGGAATCCCATATCTGTGTTTGTGATGTTCGTGAGGGGACATTCCAGATCAAACTTCTGACTAGGAACTTGGAAAATTCCAACTTAGGACAACAACTGGAATGCATCATAAGGGTTAGGTTGGAGAAGTGCGGGTTAAGCCCAATTTATACTCCTGCGTAAAGTGCTCTGCGAAGGCTACGCAGAGTCCTCTGCATCGACGCAGAACCTGTTGTAGAGTCTCTGCGTCGTCTCCGGCTGCACGGAATATTTTTTAAGTGTCCGTCACTCTGTCAAGGGACAACGGAGACGGCAAGAGCTGCGATTGGTCCTCAGGACAGGCCGAGCGAAGCTGCTCTGTGCCGGCTCACAGTGAGCACCGAGCGTCCACAGAGGGCGGAGCTTTACACCGCCGACTTCGTCGCTGCCGAACTATAAATACGTCATATCTTAACACACACAGCACATGTTTAGACTCTAAATGGCCAATTTCTCGCCTCAAATTATCTTAAAACTGCGTTCCGGGACACAGAAAAGTGACAAACGGCCACTGTTTCAACAACAACAGTCTTTCTCCCTCGGACGCCATTGCTCACTGT
The DNA here is from genome assembly GCF_963457635.1 of Microchirus variegatus. Lineage (NCBI taxonomy): Eukaryota > Metazoa > Chordata > Actinopteri > Pleuronectiformes > Soleidae > Microchirus > Microchirus variegatus. Next base: position 24,596,502 of record NC_139807.1, read on the forward strand.
AGCCAAAAGCACAACAACCTTGCGCAGCGACCCCTACTGATCGGGCGGGAAATTGCAGCGCCTATCCGTCACCACGACGCAGAAGTATAAAGGCTCGAGTGGTCTACGTGGTGATGCAGACGGATAACGCATACGCAGTCGGAGAAGTATAATGTGGCCTTTACTTGCACTACAAACACTAAATACACTATTGAATTCAGGTGTTTCAATGCAGCATAAATGATGCTAGAATGAGTAACACTGCTCAAGATTCAGGCAGAAAAAAGAATTATTAAATTTTAATTACTGCTGATCGGGCTAAAGCCATCAAGCATTTTACTTTAACAGATTCCTACTTCCTTACACTGCTTTTCGTGTATCTGGTACAGGATTTAAACACAGTGAGTTTTGGGGGGTGACTGGGGTCAGGCCGGCGACCTCAGCTGTACACTGTGGAAGAGTGTGTGGCTGCTGACTAGACACGGAGGGGTGCGATGGGGGGAGCTCATTTGCAACTCCCCAAAGTTGTTTTGTCACATGAAGAGAGTAATGCTCGAGGAATAAAAGTGAGAGGAGGAAGAATAAATAATCCCCCACAGTAAGTCTGGCTTTGTGAAGCTGACAGGTCAAGTGACGGAGAGCTGTGGCAGACAGACGGAGCAGTGGGAGTGGAGCGATGTGATGCCTTTTGGCAGCGCTGACCTCATTCCATGTGCCCCCCCCCCCCCCCCACACACACACACACACACATACACACACCCCATCCCCTCACCCAGCACTGCTGCCTTTGGGAAGGCCCAAGTTGTGGATCAGTCAAGAGACGATGGTCATCCAAAGTGGCATCCAGCCCAAACTTTGTCTGTCTTTTCGCCTTTTGCTCCATGCCTCTGTCTGGATGTGCGTGTGTTTCTGTATTTGTTACCTCTATAGGACCTTTTCTGGCATAAACACTGACTTCGTCAGGACCAGTAGTACTCACAGAGACCAAAACCTGGTCCTAATGAGGCAGGACCTAATTTTTGAGGAACTTTAGGGCTAAGATTTTAATTGTGGTTAGGTTTAGGTTAGGGTTAGGCATTAACTTGTATATTCCGGCTGTCCAAATGAATAGAAATCAATGCAGTGTCCTTAAAAAATTATATCTTCTCAAACGTGTGTTTGTACTGAGAATCTGGTTTATGTTAAGGGGTAAGGTTGGGCACTTAGTTGTGATGGTTAAGATTAGGGTAAGGGGCTAGGGAATGCATTATGTCAATGGTGTGTCCTCACTAAGATATATAAACAAGTGTGTGTGTGCGTCCACATGTGCGTGTATGTCTGTTAAAAATTCCCACAAAAGAGAGTGGAAGTGTAACGAGTGGGTAATGAAGAGCCAGAGGCACAATGTGTCTTAGTCACCTTCACATATTCTTTTATTTATGTATTTATTTATACATCATTTTAAAGCTCCAGTGTGTAACTTCTCGCTACCCCCTTCAGACTCACAGAACCAGAGTAAAACCACTTCACCAAACATTTGCTGCCTTCTCAATTTGCTAGCGTGGCCTCCTTCAGTCGTGGTGTAAAACACATCGCTCTGTGTCGCCACAAAACAAAATACTGAGGAACTTGTAGAGCTGAGGCCACTGAATATCATGAAAACATGGAACACACCACGACCTTTTCTTCCATGTAACATTCACTTATAATTAACACTTACATACAGTATATACAGTATGAGCTTCTTTACTGTTTTAATTAAATATTTAATAGTGCTGGGCACGTTAACAGCGTTAGCGGCATCAACATTAACGCAAGGTGTGTTTCCATGACTGACCGGAAAAAGACGTGATGTCATGTTTACTTCGGATTGTTAAAATGAGTCTCTAAAGTAACTAAGGGTTAACCCTAACCCTAAACTTTAAAAACAGGGGCACACATACGCAGTACACAGGTACACAGTGCTAAAGGAGCTAATGCAGCTAACGGAGCTAACTGGTAAATGGTGCCTGGACACGTGCGTCTTTTTCCAGTCAGTAGTCATGGAAACACGTTATGCGTTAATGTTGACGTCGCTAACGCCAGTAATGCCGTTAACATGCCTAGCACTATTAAATATTTAATTAAAACATTAAAGAAGCTCATACTGTATAAACTGTATGTAAGTGTTAATTATTAGTGAATGTTACATGGAAAAGGTTGTGGTGGGTTCCATGTTTTCATGATATTCATATTATTTACGAGGAAATAAAAAGGCTAGGGTTAGTTATAGAAAGCTACAAATCTCACAGCTGAAAACAACAATGTTGTGGATTTCAGGAGTAATGGATATGATATGATACGGCTGGGGAGAGAGTGTCCAAGAAACATTGAGGAAAACATTGAAAATATTCTTGAATATTAGAGCAAAGTTAAAAAAAAATATCAAACTCAATATCGAGAGCTGCCAAAACTACAGTAAATTCAGAATTCTAATGAGCAAGTAAAGACAATATTCCTAAGAAATGGAGGAACAAGGAACTCATATATATTGGTCAGTTATTTGAGGACTAGGTACTCAAATCAAACACTTTTACTTTGAGATTATATTAAATATGAATATCTTTATTGTGATATTTTATGTCTAGACTGTCCCCTCTTGACTAAACTCGATGCTCATTGGGCCCCAGGTCATTCGTTTTGAGGCCCCTGATGTAGAGTCTTTGTGTGTGGAGCTGAATTAACACTGGGTGAACTCTTTTGAATGTAATGGTGTTCATACTTAAAAGTTACACACTACAGCTTTAATACAGAGTTGATATAGTTAAAGGATAAATAGGACACACATACACACACACACACACACACACACACACACACGTTTTATCCCAGAGCTGTTGCACTCAACGCTGCTAAGTAAAACATTCAAATGTGTAATTACAGTTTTTTCTGATTGTTTAAACACATTTTTTGTAGCTATTGGCTATTTTTGCAAAACTCTACACACAAATAAGAAAACCTTTCACCAAATTATCAAAACATTGTAGTTCTCTTGCAAAAGCGAACACAGCTAACTCTTCACACCTTCGTAAAAATGGTGTTTTCGTATCAAACAGTAAACACAAGCCATCATCTACTAAGCACACAATGTGCCAACTACACACTGATGGTATGAATACAAAACACATCTGGCTTTTGCTTTCTCTGTGCACAGATGTCAATTTGAGGTCATACTTTTGTCATAGTTCTGTAAACATACAAGGATCCAAACTTCAAGTATTGGTGTTTATTCACACTCATCAAAACCAAGACAAAGTCAGAACACAAAACAGTAATTTCACAAAAAAAAAAGACAACCAGCCTACATCATGTCGACTCTCTGGGTTCGGCCACAAAACTTCGTCCACATCGCATGCAATATCCTCCAGTCCAAGGCACCGGGGAAAATATCTCCTTGAATGCCGTATCCAAATGCCGTACACTTTCCAGCGCCAGGCAAAGAAGAACTCTTCAATGGGATTCAAGAATGGAGAGTATGGAGGGAGGTTGAGTGCCATGAAGGGTGGGTGGTCTGTAAACCAGTTGCAGACCAAAGCAGCCCTATGGAAACCAACATTGTCCCATATGATGACATATCGGGTATGCTCTAGTCTCTGAACAGTGAGCATGTCATGTAAGGTGTCCAGGAATGCAATAATGTGTGCAGTGTTATATGGGCCTATGGTTGCATGATGGTGAACAACACCATTTGTTCTGGGTTAGGCATTTGTTCTGTAGGCACAGTGGATTGTGCCTACAGTTTTGCAAAGTGTGTGTTACAAAATTGCAAACTGAGTTCAAAGCAGTGTTTGTGCTTTTAGTTTTGCAAACTCAGTGAGTGGTTTTGCTATACGTATTAATAGTTTTAGAAATTGTGCTACAAGAATCACGATTAGCGCTTAAGCATTCAGAAAAAACTGTATTTGTGTTTGTCTTTTATACTTAAAAAAAAGTAATAATAATAATAAAACAAATTACAGTTTTTTCTGAATGCTTAAGCGCTAATCGTGATTCTTGTAGCACAATTTCTAAAACTATTATTACGTATAGCAAAACCACTCACTGAGTTTGCAAAACTAAAAGCACAAACACTGCTTTGAACTAAGTTTGCAATTTTGTAACACACTCATTGCAAAACTGTAGGCACAATTCACTGCACAACACCTTTTTTGCGGAACTTTAAACACAACTCACTGCTTACACTCAATTACCAAATTTCTAACACACTCCTAGCAAAATTATACACATGTATGGCTATAATTAACACTATTTTGCCAACTGTCTGGCACACTTTCACATGTAAAAACTGTTTTAGATAATTAGTTCACTTTGCAATAGCACTATAAATAAGCCACAGGTAAGCTGTCTGTGTGGAGTACAATGGAAGGAGCAGTAAGAGTGAGAAGAGTAAGAATCAGAGGAGGCCGAGGAGGAGGACGTGGAGGTGAAGAAGCGAGAGGGTTAGAGGTAGTTAGAGGAAGAGGACAAGGAGGAGCAAGAAGAGGACGAGGAGGGGAAAGAGGAAGGGAAAGAAGAGTAAGAAATAGAATATCTGATCAAATCAGAGCTACAATAGTGGACCATGACATCAACCATGGGATGACCCTGAGGGAAGCTGGCCAACGGGTTCAGCCTAATTTCGTCCAGATGTTGGGGGCAGAGGAAGAATGTTCACTCCAGAGCAAGTGACCCATATAGTGAATATGGTGATTGCCAATAACGCAATAAGACTATGCGAAATGCAGCAGCGCATAATTGATAATGACACCATCTTCCAAAATATACAGTGTGAGCCTTTCTGCACGAAGTCGTGTACCTGCACGCCACAGAATAAGAATGAAGCAAATTTATAAAGTTCCTTTCGAGAGAAACACTGAACGTGAAAAGCAACTGCGATATGACTATGTGCAGGTAAGCTATAGTGTCATTGGTTCTGAATTTGGAAGTGCATACTGTAGTGTTGTGCATGGGCCTGATGTGCCATGGGACATGAGCTGTTTTTTGTAGATGAGGCCGGTTTTAACCTCAATAAAACAAGGAGACGTGGCAGGAACATTATTGGACACCGTGCCATCATCAATGTCCCAGGACAACGTGGTGGTAACATAACCATGTGTTGTTGGTGGTGTTGTTCACCATCATGCAACCATAGGCCTATATAACACTGCACACATTATTTCATTGAAGAGTTCTTCTTTGCCTGGTGCTGGAAAGTGTACGACCGTCATCCCCATCAACAGGTAGCTCTTTTACAGGCAATGGAGGAAGCATGTGGGGATATTGACTAGGCCTCATGTCAGGCCTGGATACGGCATTCAAGGAGATATTTTCCCCGGTGCCTTGGACTGGAGGATATCGCATGCGATGTGGACGAAATTTTGTGGCCGTAAATGATGGCTTGTGTTTACTGTTTGATACGAAAACACAATTTTTACGAAGGTGTGAAGAGTTAATCTAGCTGTGTTCGCTTTTGCAAGAGAACTACAATGTTTTGATAATTTGGTGAAAGGTTTTCTTATTTGTGTGTAGAGTTTTGCAAAAATAGCCAATAGTTACAAAAAATGCGTTTAAACAATCAGAAAAAACTGTAATAGCACCATCACTGAGAGCTCGTCATCAGTTCCGTTGTTGTCAGAAAATCTTCCTATGGCTACCTCTGTAAACCTCTGCTGAGTGAGTGAGTGAGTGAGTGAGTGAGTGAGTGAATGGCAGCTCGAGTGGCCATCAAGACATAAATAGGCACCAAACACAAACAGATCATGACACGTGTGGGTATGGTCATTCTATGTCTTAATATAACACATTTCTTAACTGCAAAAACGGTCAATTAAACAACTTTATAACACAATATTGACAGAAATATGTTTTCTGGATGTTTAAATGACTGAAAATAGAATTTTTTGTAAAATAAAAAAGAAAGTTCAAGTTAATCCCTTGTATCGTCGTGTTTGAAGTGCTCAGCTGTGTCTAATGGGAGCTGACAGATATGAGTACGATCATGCTGCACGGATGTTAGATGGAAAGAGAGGGAGGGAGGTTGGAGGGGTGTGTGTTGTGTGAAAGTGAGTGAGAGAGAGAGTTAGAAAAAGAGAGAGAGAGAAAGAAGGGAAGAGGGGAGAGTGTGTGTGTGTGGGGGGGGGGGGGGGGGGGTGCAATAAAGCCGTAGTGTTATAAGCCTGATTGTCATCATGAGAGTGGGAACAGGACTCTGATGTCCATCTGTGCATGAGCAGAGCATGTGTGATGGTGCGTCCAATTACTACACTATGGTTTCTCTTCACACACACACACACACACACACACACTTTTTTATATCCTAGCCCCTAGTACCATTACCATAACTATAAAAAAAAAATGGGATAGAGGTTTTTACACAAACAAATATATACTTTAAATACAAGTAACCTTAACTTTAACGACTAAATGCCTTTCTCCAACCCTAAAATCAGGAGGACCAGACAAAATGTCCTCACTCCGTATGGATTCATAGGATTGTTGGTCCTCACTAAGCCACAAATACAAGAACACACACAAAAACAGGTACATTTACGTTCGTTTAGCACACTTCCTAAATGGACAACCTCCTCTGTTCCACGTTTATCAACATAAAACAAAACCATGCCAGTTTGTCCTAATCACATCAAAGGCAAAATAGTATTCATAGGTTTCATGGATTCAAAAAGGCGTGGCCATGGCAGCCATCCAATTTTGATCATTCTTCATGAAACAGGAAGTGCCCTTTGTCATACATTGACCGATCGCTTCACACAAGAGACTGACCCTCTTACTTGGCCAATGGCAGATAATCACTACACTCCCCGTCAGATAACCAGGACTTGAATTCTGAACTTTCTTGCTTGTCCCACTTTTGGATACTGTTCGATACTAATTAGTTTTTAGCTTTGTACATAATTTGTGCTTTTATTTAAACTTCCAGCACAGAGTTGACCCTTTTTCTGAGCTCAGCCATGAGTTGTTTCTCTCCATTAGATGCGGAATAGAGATAATACAGGCCTCAGAGTGAACTTTTGAATAATGATGATGATGATGACGAGGAAAATGTGGTGAAATTTCCATTTATTATTTCATGCAGGTCGTTTTCTCAGCGAGGTCCTGTTCCCTGCTCTTCACTGTGTGTGTGTGTGTGTGTGTGTGTGTGTGTGTGTGTGTGTGTGTGTGTGTGTGTGTGTGTGTGTGTGTGTGTGTGTGTGTGTGTATTTGTTTAAACTTTATTGTCACCCACCATCTTCCAGGACAGCTGGAGGCTATGTCAGAGTTCAGCTGCTTGTTATACAGAGCAGAGAATAAGAGGAGAGGGTGTGTGTGCATTCATTTTTGTGTGTTTGCATATGTCTGTGGACGAGTGTGTGTGTGTGTGTGTGTGTGTGTGTGTGTGTGTGTGTGTGTGTGTGTGTGTGAACAGAAGGGTGTGTGTGTGTGTGTGTGGGGGGGGGGGGTTCGAATGGTGAAGTTAATAGGCTAATCAGAGCACCGTGCTGAAGAAGAATACAAGAGGCTGTCTGGCATCCTCAGATAAAAAAAAATAATAATAAAAAAACTTGCTCTGGCTTTAGTGGAGACCCAGCAGTCCTTCTCTACAGCAACACCTTCTTTGTCCACACACGCACGCACGCACGCACACACACACACACACACACACGCACGCACGCACACACACACACACACTCACTCAGCAAAGGCCATTTTAATAAGCAGTGAATTCATTAAATACTTGTGAGTGAGTGTGTATGTGTGTGTGTGTGTGTGTGTGTGTGTGTGTGTGTGTGTGTGTGTGTGTGTGTGTGTGTGTGTGTGTGCGTGCGTGCATGCGTGTGTGTGTGCGTGTGCGTGTGTGTGTGTGTGTGTGTGTGTGTGTGTTGAAGCCAGATTTGTAGACAAGACAAAAATATACTTTACACAACTTCATGTTAATAAAATCTTTCATTGACTGATAATGTGTAAAAGTGTCTGCTTTCATTAGTGGTTGTCAGATTTATTTATTTTCTGTTTTTTCTTCCACTTAAGATTTAGTTCAGTTTTTTGTTTACTTTTGATGCATTTTTGTGTTTTGTTTTAGCTTTAGTTTAGTATTTGTCGATTTTCTGTGTTTAAAGTTAAGTTTTTGTTACAGTGAAGTTTAATTTCGTGTAGTTTGTGGTTTCGATGTTTTCTTTTGATTTACTTAGTTTAGTTTTAGTCATAGTTTTTTTTATACTGTTTAAGTTAATTTTATTTGGTTTAGTTTTGTGTAATTATTTTAAAAATATGTTTTTTTGGTTTCTTTGGTTTTCATTTTAGTTTAGTTGAGTTAATTTATTTTATTTTAATGTTAGTTTACTTTCTTTGGTTAAGTTTAGATGTTTTATATAGTTTAGATTAGTTGAGTTAATTTATTTAAGTTTAGTTTCAGTAACGTTTTTTATAGTGTTTAAGTTAGTTTAGTTCCTTTGTTTAAGTTTAAGTTTTAGGTTTATTTGTTCTAAGTTAAGTTCATTTGTTTTACTTTATAGGAACACATTTATTTTGCTCATCAACTTTTTAAGTTTATGATTGGCGAAGCTGAGTTTGAATGCTTTTAATTTCAGTTTAGTTTACTTAAGTTGTTTCATTTCTAGTTCAGTTTATTGGTTTTAGTTTAATTTAAAGGGTACATTTTTACAGTTTTTTCTGTATTTATTCTGGAGAAACTGAGTGTTTATAAAGGTTTATCAGTGTACACTGTGTCAGTGCAACTCAGACTTGTTTGGCACAGTTTTACAAGTGTACAAATTGTTCACTTTTAAACTTTGTACTGTTTCTCTCATAATAAGGATGATCCTGATCCACTTTGCAGTTGTTTAACTTAGTCCAAAGTTACCAGTAAGACAATATTAAATTAGGATTGAAACCAGACACTGTCCAGACCATAGAGGGAAAACTGTCTGGTAATGTCCTGCTCTCCTGAACGAGACAATAGAGAAAGAAACAACAAACACACAAACATTATCATTAAACTGTGTGTGAAATAAAATGAAATGAAGAAGAAAAGCAGTAGAATGTGTCGCGCTTGCTTTACCCGCTATTACATCTCGGAGCGATGGGGTTGGGGGGATGGGGGGTAATGGGAGCAAAGCAATTGGAGAGCTCATTATCTGGCAGACCATCTGCTATTGGGAGGGAGGAACTGTCTGTCTGTTCCAGACACACTCACTCTCTGAATGGGCCTGGAGTTCCAGTGAAAATGTTCACTCTAACTCGCACCTAAATTAGCCGTACATCTGCTATATTTGGTCACATGTGAGTGAGTGAGGAGGTGTAGATACACCAGTCTCATAACACAAATGCAGATAAATTGAATGGATAAAAAATAAAGTAAAATAAGCCCTCTGAAAAACATAAAGTACAACAACAAATAAAACTGTGCGTTTATGTCGGATGTCGTTCTTTTGTTTTTCTTTTTTTTTCATTTTCTGTGGACAAAATAACAAACAAAAACAAAATAACTTGTGAATTCTCAGTGGTTGAAGACTAAAACTCAAGTTTATTATCTTACAAATTCATGTTTTTAAAAAAGTGAAAGCTGTAGTGACAACAAAATAAATCAAGTTGTTTTAATTGTAGTAAAACATATTTATGTGTGCTTGGATATATGTATGTTATTGTGTTGCATTGCCATTTATTTAAAGTTTTTATTATGTATTTTCATACAAAAGATCAAATAGGGACTGGGGTTGCAAAGTAAGACTCGAGTTTCATGCTTTTTTCTTTGAACTATGTTCAATTGCATTGTCTCTATATAAATAAATAGTGTTTACACATTTAGATTAACTTACATTTTAGTATAGTATATTTCCTGGATATTTGACCATGTTTATTGAAGTACTGTGTGTCTTCAGAAAAACTTCCCCACAGTCTCCTTCACTGACGGAAGATGATTTATTTATTTTAAAGGAGTTAATATCTTTTTTTCCCTAACATGAATGTTCCTCTTTGTCTCTTTGTCTGTCCCTCGTTTTTAACAACCTTAACTGTCCATTTTCTTTACTTTGTCCACAACTTTTATTCCATTGAAGTCTTATAAATCGTAATATTATCAGTTTGTTGATGTTGAGTTTCCTGAGTTTCACTTTACTGAGTGTTTATACGTTTTAAATCAGATTGGGGGAGCAGTGTGTGTGTGTGTGTGTGTGTGTGTGTGTGTGTGTGTGTGTGTGTGTGTGTGTGTGTGTGTGTGTGTGTGTGTGTGTGTGTGTGTGTGTGTGTGTGTGAGAGAAGTTGCCGGGCGCAGCAGATGCTCTTTGTTGCTCTTCACGTCTATTGTTGTTGTTGAAAGCTGAGACTGGATGAACAGGATTGGCTCAACCTCCCGTCGCGGCCTCCTATTGGCTCTCTACTCGTGTCAGTCAGCCACTTGGCCCCGCCCCTGCAGCGCCTCCCCTCTTCCTCCTCCTCCCTTTCCTCTTACTCCAGGGAAGTTGAACTAAAGTTTTCGCAACTTTGTTCGGCACAAGTAAAGTTAACAGCAGCGCGCGGCGGTCGCTGCGGCACTGAAGAGAAAAGAGAGAAGAGTGAGAGGAGAACCGCAAACATGAAGCTGTGCCGCACTTTTCTGGGTTCGTATATCTTTTACTTCTTTATTTCTATTCTTATTTACAATACAAGTCACAGTTTTAGTTTGTGTGCCGCTATATTTCTACTAACCATCTGCGTATAGATTATCATCCATCCTCTTCATGACGCTCATAATGTCATGTTTTGCGTCTGCATCATCTCTGCAAAGAAGACGTGTTCACAGAAGTCAGCAACTCTGTTTTATTCTCAAAACAAAAAGCCACATGGAGTGGTTTACGCGCTGTTGTCGTGCGTAAATGATGCTTAAAGTTGCGGCCGAACACATGCTGCAACTTTAAAAAACTTCTCAAATTATCAAAAGTTTAACTTCTTCACAACTGAAACTAAACTTCAACTCTTTAAAAAACGCAATAGGGAAAATACCCACAGCCCAAACAAAGGACAGTTGGTTCCCTCGGGGACCGTGTGGCCCCGGTACCGTGGGGACAATGCCAAGCTGCGGGCTTATTAAAAACTTTTGTGTGTGTGTGTGTGCGTGGGGGCATGCGAGTGCGCGCGTGTGTGTTAGTCTGTCGTCTTGTTCCATCTGTCGAGGGACTACATGGGGCCTCCCCCCGGTCCCAACCTCAGCGCCCAGTCAGCTGCTGCCCCCATGTAATATTTATACTGCTGCTCTGCACCGTAAGGTGGCTTTAGTCTGGAGTGACGTTAGCATTAAAGAGGCCTCTGGTGTGTGTGTGTGTGTGTGTGTGTGTGTGTGTGTGTGTGTGTGTGTGTGTGTGTGTGTGTGTGTGTGTGTGCCATCTGCATATACAGACGGACTTTTGTGTGAAGTTTTCACGTGATCTTGTTTTTTTTTTACTATACTTTTTGTTCAGTTTTCTCGAGACCACAGAGGCTTAGAGACACCGCTGCCACTGTTTTTCCAGTTAAGCTCAATTACACTAATATAAAAAAATAGACAATAATAAATAATATAATACAAGATAAATTCAGTTTATGTGTTTGTGTATGCCCTGATACTTTTTCCTAATTATTGATTTGAAGTTACTATTTTAAAGTCATTATTTACTACTTTTAACAAGGGTTTGTCAATGATGATTTAATTTTTTTGGGTGAAGCTGAAGGGTTGGTTTCAGTGCCAAACAATGCTCACTGTGTATAGGGGAGGAGAGGGCGGGAGGGGAGGGGGGAGAAAAAGTTTCCCCAGCTCATTTACCAGCTGTTGTGATAGAGTTTGACTTTGGGCCAATCAAAGCCTGAGCATACTTGAATTCATTAATTATTCATAAAACGTCTCCAGCTTCACTTCGATTCAGTTTTAGTCCAACTAAGTTCTTTGAAACTTTGATATAATAATTGAGCACAATTTAGCAACAAACTATCTCAGACTTGATTTTTTTTTTAAAAGTGGTTATTTAGGAACATACGCACGTACACACACACACACAGTTTTAAAAACACAGTTATATTGGTAAACTCACACACCTAATGAAGGAGAGACTTCGACTTCAGACAAAAAGCTTTTGTGAGTTTCAACAATGAAGCTGCAGTGAAGGAAGCTCTTCATTGTTGTTGTGCAGCAGCCGCTTGGAGCTATCCACGGTCCTGAACTCTCAGTCGCAGCGGTGTGGAGCTGTCCACGGTCCTGAAAACTTAGACGCAAAAGCGTAGCACTGTCCACGGTGCTTAAAACAGTCGCAGCAGCTTGGAGCTGTCCATAATCCTGAAACCACTCAACTCACCAGAACAGCAAAAATCAACTTGTATCTTCTTTGCAATCTGAAGATTACACACAAACACACACAGTCCCTCTGATGAATCAGTGCCCCACAGTTTTGTTTTATATATAAATATACATGTATGTATATTATTTATTTATCCTCTCTCTCTTTTTGTTGTTCGATTGTTGCTGTTGTTGTTGTTGTGTCTCCATCCCCTCTCTCTCTCTTTCTCATGTCCATGGTCTGAAATCATACTGATGTGCCGTGCATGCGGCCGCAGTGATTGATTTCAGCTCCAATGCATAACAATGGGATTGCACAAAAAGAGCCTGCTGCAAAGAGATAAGAATTTAATAGAATTTCTGAAAGCTGAAGGTTGGGCTTTTGGAATATTCCCTGCGTTACGCCAGCGTGGAGACAGCAGATAAAGGATGGCATTTGTGGGGTGACTATTCTCAAATGGCTTGTAATGAATGGTTGTCATTTTCACTAATGGTTTCAAAAAACAGCAACGCAAAAGCAACATTTATTTTTTTTTCGGGGGTGGGGGGGGGGGCTCTAAGTTAAGACTGGCTGTTTGTTGTTTGGAGATGCTGACACTGACAGTGGGCGTCATGCTGTCACTGAGCTTTGAAAACTATCAACAGAAGTGACAGTGATCGCTCTTCTTAAAGGAACAGAAGCTGCTTCAAAGTAGAGATGCACGAGAATAATCCAATATCAGTTAATATCAACAATATCAATATGACAGAGGTTCAGTATAGAGTGTGTTGATAATGATAATGTCTGTAAAACCTGGCAGCGCATATTAATAAAAGAAGTTATCTTAGTTACAACTATTTTCCCTTATTTGCTCAAAAGTATTTAGGTAAATTTAAAAAAAAACTTAAATCAGTCAAAACAGTTTGAGTTATAACAAAATGATCAGGTTTTACAAAGTGCAGTGAAAGCACTTTGTGAATGTTGCTTTTTTTGGGGATGATTTTTGCCTCAAATTTGCAAAAATATTGTTAGAGTCTGACATTTCATCCCGATATATAATCGATATATGGCATTTTTGGCCATATGGTCCAGCAGCCCTCTTTAGAACTTGTATTTATTCTCTTAAAAAAAGAAAATACTTAAAATGGGGGACACCTTAATTAATTAAATTCTAAACTTCTTTTGTTAGAGTTTTTGTCAACCATTTTCATTTCTCATTGTTCTTTTTCAGTGATGATTTAAACTGATAACCACCCCTTCTCCTCTCTCCTCCTATCCTCCTCCCTTGGGCGTAAATAATTTTTAAGTTAATCTCCTCTGAGACTCTCCTCTCTCTCTGCCTGTACTGTATATGTCGTTAAAACCTCCTCTATTTTTTCGATATATATGTATATATGTAATGTGTGTGTGTGTGTGTGTGTGTGTGTGTGTGTGTGTGTGTGTGTGTGTGTGTGTGTGTGTGTGTGTGTGTGTGTGTGTGTAATGAATGGTAGTCATTCATTCATGTCACACACAGCCATTTGTGTGTATGTATATATATATATATATATGTATGTATAGGAGGAATTATCAGATGCTGATATGCTGCATACAAAACATGACATCAAATCCCTGCAGTGCAAAGGGGAAAAAAAGTGAATGAGTTTTTGTGGACGACACCACTTTTCCAGGACGGGGAGGTGGAAGTGTGAAGCTACAACCTCCATGTGTGGAGAACTTGTATCACAAGTATCTCCTTCATTAGTGCGATGTTGCGTTTGGATGTGAGGATGAGGAGGAAAATCCAGCTTTATAGTATAGTGTATGGCTCAGATGATGTACGTGTTGTGTGTGTGTGTGTGTGTGTGTGTGTGTGTGTGTGTGTGTGTGTGTGTGTGTGTGTGTGTGTGTGTGTGTGTGTGTGTGTGTGTGTGTGTGTGTGTGTGTGTGTGTGTCGTAAGAGGAGGGTGGGGGTAGAGGTGGGGATGGAGGGATGTTTTTTTTTGAAGCCCTGCCCATCTGATGATAGAGGTTTTTACTACAGCCTCTGTGATGTCATGGCAAAGGGCGGAGGGAGGAGATGTGAGTGGAGAGGAGGGTGGGAGTGGAGTGGAGTGGCGTGGAGTGGAGGGGGGAGGCACAATGGCTCATGAGGGAAAGGTAAGTCAATATTACGTTTTTTTTTCTCGCTGACAAAGGCAAATGAAGCCATGTTTTTTTTTTGCTTACAAACAAGTAACATCTTAACGCCTCGGTAGACGGAGGAGCCGCCGTGCGTCGACGCTGCATGCGCGTTAGTAGGAGAGGAGAGGCCAGTCCGGAAACCTTTTCCCCCCTCGTTCACTCTCATCACATCTGGACATTTATACTTGGATAGAGGATCGCCCTTTAAACACGTTTAAGACAGAAAAACAACAACCGTTACTCGGGATATCTTCATTATTATCTTTATTTTTTTTAATTTTTTTTTAAAGCAAACTACTTGAGGACGCAGCAGCGACATAAACATCCAAGGAAATATTGTTGAATCCAGGTAAATCCAGGATATTTAAACTAAATTTATGATTCGTTTTTTTTATCATCATTATGACTATTTTTGTCGATTGCAACAAATAGAAAACCCTTGTAAATGTAACTTTGCCTTGTTTACGCATCATCAAACCCCACAGCGCGGGGTTTTGACCCATATTATTGGTGATTTTCCCCACATTTTCATCGGTTTTTGTTTTTCTTTCCTTTTTTGATGATGGAAACTTAAGCTCGTGTCAGCAGTTTGAACTAATTCTCTTCTCACTCGTAATTAAAGGCAAGATTTGTAGCTTTATTTTTATTTTTATTTTTTTTAAAATAATAATAACAAAACAAAAATAATGATATAATTCGCGTCACTCCAGTGAGAGTGGAGAAGTGTATGAGAAGCTGTTTTTGTTGTTCACTGAAGAGCAAAGCGAGCATGGCGCTTTCTCAGAAGCTGCTGCTGCTGCTGAGTGCTCGTGTGTGTGCGCGTGTGTGTTTACCCACTTTTCCGCTGCTTTTATATATAAACAGTATCACCAGCATCATCATCATCATCATCATCAGCGTGCGTCTATTTAAAGGGGAAACACATTGGATGTAAAGAATGGAGCACATTATTATTATTATTTGTTACCCCCCTCGTCGTGCGTGGCTCTTTTTACGCACGGACACACTGAGCGTTGTCCACTCTGTCCTCTACTTTCACCTTCTCTATCCTGTATATCCAGCTTCTCCGGAGTCTCCTCGCGCTGCTCACGCTAACCACACCAGCTGTTTGACTGTTTTTCTCTGTGATGTTGGAGAGAAAAAGTGTGTGTTTATTTTGAGTCCGGCACCGAATTGGGTTCTTGAGACATTTGAGTGTGGCACTGGGCGTTGAGCACGAGTCTATCCTCTGTGTGTGTGTGTGTGTGTGTGTGCACGGACAGATTGATGGATGGTGCGTGTGTCTGTGTGTGTGTTTGAGAGAGGAAAAAGGGGAGGGGCTGGCTATTTGATCCTCTGCAGCAAAAAAAACAGAGATGCTCTCTTCAAATGTCAGCCGCCTTTACTGGTGCGGAGATAAAAAAAAAAAGTCCTCAGAACAGAAGCGCTGGAAATAAACAGGTCCCATGCAGTGTGTGTGTGCGCGCGTGCAGGCTCCAGCTGCACATTTCTACCCCGTTTTTAAAAGCCTCATCTCGCCAGTTTGAGCTTGTGCAGTAGAGAATGTGAGTCTTTGCGCTGTGCCGTCCACCCCCCCCCCCCCCTGTTTTGCTTAGATGGCCACGTAATGCGCTGTGTGTGCGCCTCTGTCAGAGCACCTGCGTCCTAAGATGGAGGAAAGAGATGAGGGATGATGATGATGATGATGGTGATACTCTCGGTGTTATGTCACCAACACAGAGGCTGATTCAATACAAACTTCATCTGCTTTATATTTTTGAGGCGTTGCTCTTAAAGTTCAGGCTTTTGAGGCATCAGAGTTTTATTTATAGCTTATTTTTAGACACTGATGTGTTCCACAGTGGAATCTGAGGAAAAAAGGTTAGACACTGCAGCTTTAACACTTTGAAACGGTGACAAAACATAAATGATTAAACCATTAAAGAATCACAGTTACAAAACAAGTAGAACACAACACATGAGAGATGGGAGTTGCTCCTTTTTTGAGGAGCGTTAATGATCTAAACCCTCCTGAATCTTATTTCACCTTTAGAAACAGTTTAAAGAATAAAGTAAACTTAATTATTAAAGTTACTTAAAGTAACTTTAATGATAAACCCTAACCTACTGTACAGTGTTTTTAACCAAAGAACAAGAACAAGTCACTTATAAAGAATTAAAAATACTGATCTGATCATGTGATGTTTACATTTGGTAGTAAAGTTATTCACTCATGACTGTGGATACTGAAATCCCCTTTCTTGTCGGTGGATTCTAATCTTGACACACTTGCCAGAATATTAAAAAGATATTCAAATGCCAGATATTGTTGAGAGGAGAGAAGAAGACAGTAAACACATATCAGAGGATGATGTATGTTTGTTAACGTCTTAGATGCATCATCTTGTTTTTGAGGGTACAACTTTAACACAATTTAAACCCAACACACGGCAAATATGTGACACAGAACAAACAGAGATGATTGTTAGTTTAAGCTTTAGCATTCAAAAAATGATTGTTTTCACTCACAAATAAAGGCCTCTCAGCAGTGATCTGTGGCTTTGTGTCAATGCCAGACTTTAGCCTTGTAGCTTTGTTTGAAGCTTATATGATGTTTGGTTAACGCACAAAGCAGAAGAAACACTTTCCAAGAGGAACAAGCTATTGTTTGGCTCCGTATTACAGACTGAATACTGTGGGCAGGATTTAGCGCATACGAGGCAGAAATTATATTAAAAAAACACCTACTGTTTTTCTTCTGTTTACTTTTCCTGTGAAACGTAGCCTAGTTTCAGGGGATTACAGAATTAGGTTATTGGTGCTTTGTGCTGTTAGTTGAGGTTAGAACAGCAGCATGTAGAGCGGCACACTCTCTCGGATATGAAGTTACTTCTGTGGTTTTTATTTTTACTTTTTTTACTTTTTAGTTAGTTACAGTGATGGGAGGGACCCTCTCTATTTATGAAAGGCTGAATAGCCCCATGGTGAGGACAGCAGGTGCCGGAGGAGGGAGAGTAATAAACATGTTGGAGGAGCAGCTGGGGCCAAATTGCACTCAATTGCATTCAAAGCCAAATCAGAAATCTAAGCAATACAAGCAAAGGTCAGGGTTGGACCAGCATTCAATGGCGAGGAGGCATTTAAAAACGAAAGCCTGGAAATAATGGCTTTCATGGCACGCATTAATGGGAAGTAAATTTCAAAGACGTGAAAAACCTGAGAATTAAATAAAAAGTAAAGAAAATGTACATCAGTTTGTCAGATGGGCAGAGTGAGAGAGAGAGAGAGTGCAGTTGTAGGTTGTAAAGCAGCGGCAGGAGCACAGATCCTGACAGTTAGTGATTGGTTTTATTAGCAGCAGTGATGCTTCAGATGCTGAGGTCAGGGCGACACCTCAGGGAAGCTGCTCTAAAGGCTGCTTACACTTTGATTTGACACTGTTCTTCCACTCTCCTCCCTCCCTACATCCTAAACTTCCACCCATCTGCCTCACAGTCACAGTACATTCACCTCTTCTTTTCCTCTTGGTCTTGTTTATCTGACCTTCAGCTGCAGCTGGACAACATGGTAGCAGTTTGCAACAAGTCTGTCATGATATAGAGCATCAGTCAATATCGATAACTGTCAGATAAGTAAAGCTCCTGATTGAAAGTAGAAGAAACCAGTTAATTGAGACCTTTCTTTCTTTTCGTTATTTTAAAATCAGGGCAGCTGGTGGCAGATAACTGATTTTTTTAACCTATCAAATATTCAGTTTTTTCCTCCAGTAAAGTAAAAATACTAATAATATAACTGAATTAAAATAACAAATAATACAAAAATGACTGAACAACACTCTCAAATCTGCACTGCAATTATACTTTCAATTAAGTCAGCAAAAATATACTTTTGTATGAAAAGACATTACGTTTTAGCGGCTTAGCAACACGTTTCTAAGTAATAAAAATGCACAATTTGCAATAATTAGCTGATTAATAACTAAGAAAATGTCAAATATTGTCCTGATTAATTGGATTTTCATTTCTTTATGGACAGAAAAAACAACACACAGAAACAGTTCACTTATAGTTAGTAAGTTATATCACAGTATTCAGTCACACATGAATCCAAACAATAACGTTTGTTACTGCAGTCAAAGAAACACGATTTGTTATTGGAAAGTTAGAAAGTAAAATCCAATACAATCCGTAAATCCTGTATCACATGCTTCAAGAAACATCAGTAACAGATCTAGCTGAGTCATGATTTGGGATGCTTCTTATTTGTTCTACAGCAGAGAACAATGTTTGTTTTAAAGTTTTAGAATTATGTAAATTAATCAGCACAAATGTGTCGTTAACAGCTTAGTTGTTTGAAAGCTGTAAAGCAACTGTGTTTGACTAATTAATCAGTTGATACTCAAGGTTGTGA
Organism: Microchirus variegatus; assembly: GCF_963457635.1. Lineage (NCBI taxonomy): Eukaryota > Metazoa > Chordata > Actinopteri > Pleuronectiformes > Soleidae > Microchirus > Microchirus variegatus. The sequence continues at coordinate 24,615,287 of NC_139807.1, forward strand.
TGAAGAACCATCCCTTATTTAAATTGTTTTACGAACGACGAAATATGAACTATAATCGCGATAAACGTCAGATAACAAAGACTCCTGAGTGAAAGTTAAAAAAACACCATTTAAGTGTAATTTAAACAACCTTTATGAACATAATTAAACAAATTATCATTAAAACATGAGCATTTATCTACTGCTACCGATATCTGTCTGATATTTCACACCTTTTTAAATGTCTTTAAAAGCTCCAACTGTGTAACAGTTTTGATTGCCTCTCCACTGTAATCACACAAAGTTGTCCCTAAATCCGTCTTAACAGGACCAGGGGTGTCCAGCTGTCCTCGTCCATGTATGGACTCTAATACTGTTACAGACAGTTCACCCATGGTATTTAATCTAACTATGGATTAAGGCCTCTTTGCTCTATTGTCCCACTGCAGTAATCTGCCGACTGTTAATGGAATTACTTTAGATAAAGTCTTGTTTTTCTTTTCTTTTTTTGTATCAGTTTGTGATTTCAGCAGTTATTTTTATTTTTATTGCAGAAACAGGTACTTAACTTACTGAATAATACTTAAATAACAGAATCCTCCCTGACAGTATAGAGTATGATTTTATTCATTTTTTGTTCACACTTCTCATGATAAATGTCAGATAAATTGACTTTATGAAGAGAAAACTGATCTGAGGTAAAATATTCATATCAACGATACTGTACACATATTATATCGATATACTGCATATTGAACCCTGATGACGCCTAATCCCGCCTGGCAGTAGGGTGTGATTTTTTTGCTTTAATCTATTGATTTTGTAACCCTCCAGTGAACTGCTAACTGTCTCATAGTCCTCACGATTAATAAAGATTTGCTGTTGAATGTTAATTTTCCTTTTAAATTACTTTCAAGAAGAGTAAACTTTTCACAAATGTGAGGTAAAACTTGATGTACTGTATATTGAACTTTTACGACACATAATCCTGCCTGGCAATAGTTTTTTTTTCTCTAAGCCATTCATTTTGTATCCATCTTTTTCCCCTTGTCCCCCTCCCCAACTCTGATTTACCAAACCTCCTCAGTGAACGGCTAATTGTCTCATACTCCTTCAATTTTCCGGCGCAAAAAAAATAATGAGCTGTGAGTCTTTTAGGTGGGAATGAGCAGTATCTGATCAAAGAATACGAGAGCACACATCCTGTGCAGGCTCAAATTAGCTTTATTTTTTTCTCTTTCTTTTTCATCAGTGGAGAGATGCAGATGCTCAGCTCTTTTTTTCACAGATGAAAGTGAAGAAAGGTCACTGTTCACCTTTTATGTGATTAATTACCTGCTTTTGTAAAAACCCACAGAAATCAGATGAAGGTTCAACACGTGCATGTGTCTTTCCTTCCCTCGTCTGTCTCTGTCTGTCACATGAAACAGCAGCTCAGCGTCTCAGCTCAGCTCACTAAAGCAAAGTGAGCAGAGATGCTGACACACGGCCTGAGGCAGCAGCAGCAGCTCATCCTAATGGTTTTACTCCGTTATATACAGTAACTTTGGCATTTAAGGGGAAGAGGCCCATCAGCTCCTTGGCTCCAAAAAATAACAATCACATACACCATGGAGACTCACTTCACTTCCCTTTTAAAAGACTGGGAGAAAAGTAATGATACAACAAGAAGTTTTAGGGAAAGAAGAAGGATGGAATAAATGAAGAGATGGAGATGCGGACGAACAGTACTGCTGCTGTTATCACTTTTTTCTTGTGGGGTGCAGGGGGTTGGGTGAGTGGAAGTTGATAAACAAGCATTTTGTGCTGGCTGAGCTTTGGCAAGGCTTGCATGTGATGGGAAAAGTGGAAAAAGAGGGCATGGAAGGAGAGTGGACCTCACTTCACTGTGGACAGTTTCACATTGGTCCTCTTTTCTTGTCTCTCTCATATTAGCTCTGGCTTTTAGCACTCCCCACACCCCCACCCACCTTGTGGGTTCACGTACAGGACAAACGTTTGCAGCCTTTCACTGTAGATATAAGAGGAAAGAAGAGGGGACATGTGGCGTCCCCAGTGGCGTGCACAGACATTTCAGGGGCAGACACTCAAGTGGGGAAAAAAGGGCATCCACCTCATAATTATTAACTGTAAAAATAATTAAATTACCTTGAGAAATCTTGGGCGGCACAGTTGCTGTAGTGGTAAGCGCTCTTGCCTCTGCAGCAAGGTTTGAGCCCTGGTTGGAACAAGGGCCCTTCTGCATGGAGTTTGCATGTTCTCCCTGTGTCTGCATGGGTTTCCTCTGGGTTCTCTGGCTTCCTCCCACACTCTCACAGTCCAAAAACCCAAAATCTTCATGTTTTTGGACTGTGAGAGTGTGAGTGAATGGTTGTTTGTCTCTATATGTGTCCCTGCGATGGACTGGCGAACTGTCCAGGGTGTACCCCGCCTATCACCCTATGTCAGCTGAGATAGGCACAGCACCCCCTGCGACCCTCTGGTGGAGGATAAAGCGGTAGATAATGGATGGATAGTTGTATACTGACTGCCTCCAGTCTTGACAAGGACATGTTTGCTTTAAGAGAATTTATTCTGAATAATCTTTATTCCTGGTTAAATAAAGGTTAAGTAATCAAAAAATATTGATGTTATAGATGTTTAGTAGGTTTAGGAAGCACGTTTTGACAAGATCAACGTACAAAAAATGACTGCTGTCTCTGTAATTACATCTCAAATGCAATTTCTGGCCATTATTTCTACAATTTTAATCAAGATTTGACACTCTCATGGGCCAAAAGCTGAAAGAAAAAAAAATAATTTGAAAAAGTAAATGATTAAAAATGTCATTCAGAAGGGGTTAGAGGACAGAAGTGCAGGTGCCTGCGGGTCTATAATATTCATCTTGCCCTCCACAAAGACCAGGGTTTGCAGCCACATGTAAATAAAAAGAGCTTCATTTAAGACTGCATCAAGATTGTTTCAAAGCGCTTCAGTGTGTTGCTGCAATTTTTACACTGCAATTCAGATTTTTACACTTAAAAAAAAAATGATAATTAAAAAAATGTTTCGCCTTGAATAAGCACTGTGTAAATTGTGTGAAATATCACCGCTGCTTCACATTAAACTCTCAATAGAATGGATTCAACATGCACTGACCCAAACCTTGGTCCGTTTGAGTTTTTATTTCTCAATTGAGGACAGACGTACAGGCAGGACGCAAAGAAGACAGCAGTGTGTCAGTGCAAACTCAAGGGCGCTTCCTCTTTCAGAGGCGTTCTGCTGCCTGCTGCCTGCTGCAAACACGCACAATCCATATAAAGGTGAAAGCTAAAGGGTATAGATGTATATATATATCCAACAAAGAGTCGGATTTCACTGCACCAGCTCGCGGAAGCAGCACAGAAAGCTGAGTGCAGAAGAGAGAGGGCAGTAGTTAAAAAGTTCAGCCTTGAGTGTCCATAGTAACGCACTCTCGCGCGACAACAACTTCCCCATCACCAGTGTTTGTGACAGTACAGTGGATGTGGGGCGGAAAAAAAAGGGGGGGATTCGTAATGGATTTAGTCTGTTTTCTTCAGCCTTGTGAAGTGAAGCGCTATTACACTGATGAAAAAAATGGGAAAAAGAGAGAGAAAGGGAGAGATGGGAGGAGGGGGAGGAAGAAGAAAAGCTTTGATTTATGCATGATTCATTATTTACTGACCATTATTCAGCCCCTCTCTCCCCTCGCATCACCCATCCCCTCCCCCTCAGACTCACGTATGAACCCTGAAAAGCTTGATAAAAAAAGTGCAAATTTGATTGATTCTAATAGCAGACTGACAGGCACCCCAGCTGGGGCACTTAACCATGTCCGCCCGTGTGTGTGTGTGTGTGTATGTGTGTGTGTGTGTATATGTGTGTGTGTGTGTGTGTGTGTGTGTGTGTGTGTGTGTGTGTGTGTGTGTGTGTGTGTGTGTGTGTGTGTGTGTGTGTGTGTGTGTGTGTGTAAAATACACACTCTCTTAGTTAATAAAGGAGTGTCTGCACTATGCTCGAGTACCCCGACCTTCCCTCAAAAATGGCCCCACCATCCTCCCTTTATCCAAATCACTCCTTCATCCTCCTCCTCCTCACCCCACTATTATTTTTTATTTATTTTTTTACCCCAAAATCTTGTAGCATGTAAATATAATATTCATATAAACCTCAACCCAAAATACACCCATCTAACAAACGAAACAAAAACAGACAAACAAACCCTCTAAAATGCAAAGGTTTGGAGGTAAATAAACATAAATTATACATAAATGAAAGCATATACACTCTGGATATAGAAAAAATCTTTGCCCCAAAATCACAACCTCCCCTCATCTTAAGCTTCATCCCTCTTCCTCCTCGACTCACCACTGTGTTTCTTCTCTTTTTCCTGGCACTAGAAAATGAGTTTCGGGGCGAGCTGGTGAACCAGCGGTGGACAAGAGGCGAGAGGACTAGCAGCCGCTGTCAGGCCTCCCAAAGACTGCAGAGCCGTCGACCAATCATGGTGAGTGACAAGCCCCCGCCTCCCCCAGGCCTCCCCGCCTCCCCACCTCCCCCCATCCCACCTCCCCCCATCCCACCTCTCATCCCTCTCCAGCACTTACCACACCCTGACACCCCCTTTTTCTTTCAACCTGATTCTGCTTCCTGGGCATTTCCTCCAATCCCTAAGTCAGCGGGTGAAAGTGGAGAAAAGGGAGGAGACAGAGGGAGGGGAGGATGGAGGAAGCTCTCTGTAAGTGTGTGTGTGTGTGTGTGTGTGTGTGTGTGTGTGTGTGTGTGTGTGTGTGTGTGTGTGTGTGCGTGCGTGCGTGCGTGCGTGCGTGCGTGCGTGCGTGCGTGCGTGCGTGCGTGCGTGCGTGCGTGTGTTCGTATTTGTTACCTCTTTAGGACCTTTTTCTGGCATAATCACCGACCTTGTCAGGACCAGGTTTTAGGGTTAAACACTTAATTTTAATAATTAAGCTTAGGGTCTAGTGAGTGTATCATAGTGAGTGTCCTCACTATGATATAGAAACAAGTTTGTATGTGTGCATGTTGAGGGGGAAGGGGAGGGGTGTTGCCACTCCTGAAAAAGAAGAAACCATGAATCAAACAGCACATCAAACCTCCTCTTGGCCCAGCCCATCCTTTGCTTTAGCTTAGTTCAGTTTAGTTAAGCTCAGCATGGCACAGCTCAGCATATTCCCACTGCTGAGTTTACTTCACTTCACACAGCTTTTCTTCTATTGAAACACGATAAAAAAAAAAAGGGAGAAACTCAAAAGGATGTCCTTGAGCTGCTCATACTTTTTGTCCATGATATTCTGTCTTATCAGCAGAGGTTTAAAAAAAAGAAAAAAAAAAAGAAAAAAGCAGCTTCTTTCCTGTCTTTTAACCTACTCTGCCATTTGGAACCTGTCTCTCCTCGTCTTTATACTTGATTATAAAAACTTCTGACCCCAAATTGCAACAATTTGAAGGTTATTTATTACTCTGAAAACATCCGGTCCATTATTTTATTTTCTTCATTGTGTATCACAATTGAGAGTGACACTCAACAAAGAAATGGAAGAGGACTAAGGGCAGATTGAAAGAGAGATGAGCGGGGGGGCGGTTATGTGTGTGTGTGTGTTGGGGGGGGGGTTGTTTTTCCCCTGGGCCCAGTAAAAGTAGTTTTGCTTCCCTCTGATGGCTTGGGTTCATCTGAAGAGATGACTTTTATTGATTTGGTTTGATTTCTGCAGCTGACAGAGCTGAGGAGAGAGCCGTCGGTTACAAACACTACATCATGGTGAAGCGGCTCCCGTCTCTTTGGCCCGATACTTATGATATCTGCCATGCTATTAGTCTCATAGAGAAATGCAATGATCTGTGGTGAAGGACGTTTAGGCCGTAGACTGTATATATACATACACACACACATATATATATACATATATATGTATGTATATATATATATATATACGTATATATAAATGGACGTAGTCTTCCAGTTACAAAGCAAAACTCCAAGATTCAGGATTCACAGGCTCTTAGATGTGCTGGAAAAGAAACCAGATTTCAAATTTGAATTTCAGAGTCATTTGACCCAGGATTGAATCCAGATTAAATAAAACATAAACACCCCCCCCCCCATCTGTGAGAATGAAAGTATAATCACTTATGATCTCTGGAATCACATCATGGCTGACATGAATTATGCGGTCAAACACACTCCATCCTCCTCCCTCCCCACTCTACTCCACTCTGGCTTGTGTGAATTATTAAAGTGAAATTGAGGAAAAAGGGGTTTCGCTGTGCAGTGATCCAACATGGAGAAGGCCGAGTGGCGTGGGTCCGCCTGTCGAGGGAGCCACGCCACGCACATTTAATTGGCAGCTGCTGTCCACAGGTAATATACGTGGACGTCAATCTTCCTCACCGGTTGTGAACCACCTCCCCTTCGCCCTCACCCTCACCCTCGTAACTCTCCACCACACCTTAATCCCCTCCTTTCTTCATCTGCTCTTGTAAACCTGAAAATGAATAAAAGAGTCATTTGTGTGCACCAGGGGACAGAGGGTGACCTTCTCTGTGAAGTCATTGCCCCCAGCCAGCCATTTACATAGAGCTGTCAGAATGCAGAGCAGAGCCCGGGTCCGACCACTGCACACAAAGAAGGACATAATTGATAATGTACAACACAGCCTGTAGTGTTGAGCCACATCTTCTTCCTCCTCCCTTTTCTCTTATTTATCTACCACTGCTCCACACCACATTTCACACTATTTAAACACACACACAGTATACATGCACATGTGCTGTAGCAGCATAGAAACATGCAGACAGACTCTTAACCTTCTTTTCTCATTTACTTCTCGCTGTCCTCTGAAATTGCCGGAATGTGTGTGTGTAAGACCACCTATACTTGTACGTACACTGTTCAAGGATTTCTAATTAATTAAAAGAGAAAGGACAAACTTCTCAAGAAGAGGACCCATGAACAAAAAGAAAAAAAAGGGGGGGAAAGAATATCAGGTAATTGCTTGCCAGGCTGCATCACTGCCTGCGACTCTGTGTTCATAAAAATATAATGAGCTGGTATTGAAAAGAAGGACAGGAAAAAGGAGAACTCAGATGTGTTTACCTATTTAAATGTGTGTCACTATGGTTACGCAAAGATGAAAGCAGTAGGGGCCCTTTTCAGTCCCCGGTTTTGATTCATCTGATGACTGATCGGATATATGAAGAGTGTGGATGAAAAAGGAAAACAATATACATATATATATATATATATATATATATATATATACATATAATGAAAAACGTATTATATTGTGTGCAGTATAAATACAATATATGTGTAGTGTAAGTACAAGCATCTTTTTAAATGATATTTCACATGAAGACATAGAAATAAGACACACATTGACTCGCATTCAGCCTAATTCTTCTTCTTTCTTTCTTTTTTTACCTAAATTAACCATTAATAGTTGATGCCTAACCCTACAGTTAACCTAACCACAGTTCACATCTGACCTCAGAAATGAGGTTGTGTACTTTGGTCATAATGAAGTCCTAAAGGGGCAACAAAGATGTGTACAAACACATGAATAATATACTTATCTCTCTTTTGATGTGAGGACACTCATAAATCAATCCTAACCACAATATTTACCCTAACCCTAACCTTAAAGGACCACTTCACCCACACATTTCCAGAGATAAATGTTTTATTTGATACGTCAGTGGACCTGAGATACATGTCTCATTCCCACAACAACAGAGGAAGTTGGGATTGATTCATGGGAGCAAAATTTGTCCTCACAGTGGAATAAAGACATGCACACATATACAGAGAGAGAGAGAGAGAGACCGACAGAAAACTCTTCACTGCTCACTCAGGCGCTCCTCTTCTCACACTTTGTGCTCAAAGTGGAGTCAACTGCTCCCTTCAGACATGGGCACAAAGCTGCTTCTTGTTGCACAACCTCTACATTAACAGTGCTCGATCAAAAGACTCCAACAAGCCCAAGTGGTGAGAGACACAAAGAGCTCGGGCCAAGACGGTGGAGACCCACACAGGAAGAGAGGAGGGGCTTGTGCCTTGCACCTGTACCTCCGGCTAAGAACTAGACCCTTAATGAATGAAGCACACCCTCCACAGTGAAGAAAAAGTGAGAAAAGCCCTTAACAACAACAACACTGTGTTTCATCTTCCTCTCATCCCTTCTTTTCATAAATAGTCTATTAGCAGGAAAGGGGCACTGCCAAAAAGAAAGAGAGGGGGTGGAAAAAGAAGAAGAAGGAGAAGAGAGACAGGGAGGCCGTGTTTGAATCCCACTGTGGCAATGCCAACTTTACTATACACAAGCAACAAAGCGGCTAAGTGCTGAGCTTGGAGAGGGGGGACAGGGAGGAGGAAGGATAAAGAGAGAGATAGTTTGGGGGGAGTGAGTGGGGAGGAAGTGTGAGAGAGAGAGACAGAAAGAGGGGAGACCTGCATTTAAAAAAAAGGTCCGGTAATCAAAGCTAATGGCTCCATTGTGTCTAAAAAGCATCTGATAGCTCTGCAGTGAGAGCACAGCGCTGAGCATGTAGTTAGCGTGTGTGTGTGTGTGTGTGTGTGTGTGTGTGTGTGTGTGTGTGTGTGTGTGTGTGTGTGTGTGTGTTTGTGTGCGTGCGTGTGTGTGTGTGTGTGTGTGTGTGTGTGTGTGTGTGTGTGTGTGTAGTTAGCTTGTGTGTGTGTGTGTGTGTGTGTGTGTGTGTGTGTGTGTGTGTGTGTGTGTGTGTGTGTGTGTGTGTGTGTGTGTGTGTGTGTGTGCGTGTGTGTGTGTGCGTGCGTGTGTGTGCGTGTGTGTGAGAGGCAGCAGGGTTAACACCTGCTCCTTTGTGGCTTAAAAGGGAACCAGGAGTAAAGTAAAGCAAGCAGCAGGTATGATAATACACACACACACACACATACCCCCCCCCCCACACACACACACACACAACACACACTCCTTAAAAGGGTTATTACCATGGCTTGTTAGTTGACTGTGTGCTTTTGCTTTATTATTATTTTCAGCATATGGTTGTCACTCCTGCTGCTCACTGGGGCCACGGCCTCTGTGCCAGTGCCGCCTTTTTGCCTCTGCGCAGCGTACAATCATGTGTACCACTCAGGTGCAGGAAATTACAGGGAGAGTAATCGGATGTGTGTGTGTCAAGCGCTGAGGAGGACGGGAGGGGGATTTGAAAGCCGCTCAGAACAACAGCACTTGTTCCATGCAGCCTTTGTTTCTGTCTTTATTTTAGCCTCAGTGTGTGTGCGTGCATGTGTGCGTGCGTGCGTGTTTCAGGTGGTGACAGAAATGGGTGAGGTATGAGGTAAAAGGCACTAGTTCAGGTTATGTGAAGTGTGATTGCATGAGGTACAGATTTTTCCTGACAGACGCCCGCCTGACTTGTTTGGTTGGTTTGTGTCACTTTGGTAAAACTGAATGAAGAATTTCAAACCCTGAAGACACATACACATACAAATTACAACACAACTTACTAATGGGGGCATGAGTTGATCTGCAATTCCCATGTGCTGTGCTGTAAAATCATTGATTTTCTCGATGGACTTTGGTGCAGAGAGTGAACGGTTGTCAGAGGGGCACACTTTGGCTTTTAGTCTTGAAAGGATGTCCAACGGTGATAACAAGAAGAAGAAAATGTATTAAAGATATCACAGACTTATGCAAACTTATTTTATTAGGTGAACCTTTAGTTAAATTGCTGTTTTTTCTTCACATCTCATGGTTCATGGCTGGTTCTTATACAATCACACTTTTCAAAAAACCTGAACTCCATCATTAAATTGGAACATTCTGAATGGAAGTTGTTTGTTCAAACACAGACAAAGGCGAGGGTGAAGGACTAATCACAGCTTTTCTCTGTTTCTCTCATCCTCATCCTTTCTTTCTTCCTTTGTTCTCTCCATCCCAGATGAGTATAGAGAGTGATGACAAGCGGACTCGCACTCGGTCCAAAGGAATCAGAGGTGAGTGTTAGCTCTCTCCATCATATCAGACCATGTTATTCACACACACACGCACGCACACACACACGCACGCACACACACACACTGTGGTTTCAGGGGAGACATTGAGTAAGAGGTGTGGGGGGGACGGTTGAGGGGTGGGTGGTTACATACATGCTGGAAAGGTCACCAGCCAATCACAGGCTGACATATAGAGACAAACAACCATTCAATTAACCTATGTGTCTTTGCACTGTGGTGGGAAGCTGGAGTAACAACCGTCACAGGTGTGAGTGGAGGTTAAAACACGGGAAACCTTCACGGTGTGAGGCAGTAGTGTTAACCACTGCTGCACCATGTCTCCCCCTCCCAGGACTGTCCACCATTCAGACTCTTAAGTTAAATAATACACACAAAGGTGTTGATAGTGTTAACCTGAACAATGTTTCCTCACTTTTCATCAGATTTGCTAATGCTTCTCAACTTTTAGCTGTTGCTCTTGCAGGTTAGGTACCCAAGAGGGTTTTCTGTCAATAACAATGTCATTTAAAATTAATTTTATTTACACATGAGTCTCTTACAATTTCATTAAACTGTGTTATATAGCACAATTAATATGATTATTTCAAACTCTCATTTGGTCCTCCTAGTCTTTTTTCCTCCTTAAAGAAACACAATGCACCAATCAATTTGACACATAGGTTGGATGTTTTTTGAGCAGCTAAGTTCAAAAATACAGCCAGCAATAAACATTAAACAATGTAATGGAGTTTAAAGCAGCGCAGATGATCTTTGGCAGATAAACACACCATTCTTCTTTTTCAGTCACTGTTTCAGTAAAGCAAACACACACATCTGTGAATATGAGCAAATATACGTCTGTTTACACGTATGTGCATATATTAAATAAAATGTCTGTTAGCGTTTGAATATTTGTGCATACTGTACATATTTATGTGTGTCACTCTTCCTATGTGCTTTTATTTGTGCATTGGCTTTGTGCGTGTGTGTGCGTGCGTGTGCATGTGTGTGTGATGTTTAGAAACAACAAAGCAGAGAGCTACAGTTCACGGATCGCTCAGGAAGACGTCCAGTCATTTCAACTACATGATGAAAGACAGAGAAACTGAGATGCTGCACAAACTCCCTCTCTCTCTCTCTCTCTCTCTCTCTCTCTCTCTCTCTCTCTCTCTCTCTCTCTCTCTCTCTCTCTCTCTCTCTCTCTCTCTCTCTCTCTCACACACACACACACGCACACACACACACACACACACACACCATAGAAATTACACACACACACAGCTGTGTGTAATTTCTATGCTCTTAGTGTATTTTGATACCCAGGCTTTTTCTGACATGTGATTAATGCATGTGATATCAGAGCCCAAACTGAATTCTCCAGCATCGTATTGTTTTCTCGTTTGCTCCAAATGAAAATAGGATATTTCTCCAAACTCATTCTATCGCTCAGTTTCCAATCGATGCCTATAGTCAGCAGAGAGATGTGTGTGTGTGTGTGTGTGGGGGTGTGTGTGTGTGTGTGTGTGTGTGTGTGTGTGTGTGTGTGTGTGTGTGTGTGTGTGTTGTTTGCAAGCTGCGCTTGATTTATGTTTTGAAGGCAATTACAGTAAGTTGTCCCTGAAAGAAGTGCTGTTTTCTACTGATGACGGCAGTTTTCCTTTTAATTTCATTTTCCCAATTATGATAACTAAAGTGCAACAATTAATCATTCTTTATTGCTTCAGTCTGCATATAATTGTCACATTTTCTGAACAGCACTATGCAGTTTGGCTGATTTAGGTTTTCTGTGCTGGTATAGCCTTTGTGTGTTATTATTCATTCAGTGTTTGTGCAGGCCGGCACTTACACTCCTGTTTGTTTTTGTGCTTGCCTTCCTGAAAATGTGTATGTGTTTAGTGTGTGTGTGTGTGTGTGTGTGTAAACTCACGAGTGTGTAGGTGTTTTTCTTTCCCTCCTGATCATGGAGTCAGCAGTGAGTTTGCCGCTATGAGGAGGCCTCGCGGGATTTGTATGCATTTGTGATTTATTGATCTGAGTTTCTTTTAGCAGCGCAGCTTTCTGAGCAGTCATTCACCTTTGTTCTCCCTCCCTGTGTCTTTCTTCTCCTCCTCCCCCCTCCTTCTCTCTCCATTTCAGTTCCTATTGAGCTCGTAGGACAAGAGCTGAGGTAAGGAAACACCTTCATCTCTGTGCAAACCTCTTTCATGATGTACCTTTATGTGCTCCTCAGAGAAACTCCCCCCGCAGCTGCAGACTCACTATCACTGCCTCTTTAGATATGTTGTATATTTATTATTTTTTTATCATCACCACTTCTCAGCTCTTGGTCCTTGCCTCCAACAGGCTGGTATTGATTTCTCACAGCCTTTCAATATTTCCTGCTATGAACACATACAGCAGGCACAGGGAAAAGGAGTGTATGATTTGTCTTTTTTTTTGCAATCTGATCGATAGGATAGAGTGTGAGGAGATGGGATGGTGAAGGGCGAATATTTAGTTACCCTCATTCGCTTTCTCTTCAGCGACAGCCTTCAGGGCCCCACCGGTCATGAACCTCTCTCCTCTGTCTACGTCCACATTATTTTTTTATCCTCATCATTTTTGACACCCTTCACCTTTAAAAACTGATCTGTGCTCAGCACTAAAAAAAAAACCTCTCAGTTTCTGAATTATGGATTAAAAAAGCTATGGGGAGGCCAAAGAGCAACTCATTAAAAATGCAAATGCAGCATTTTTTAATAAGCAAAATTAATAATTAGGATAATTAGTGTAATAAAGGGCAATTGCTGGAGGAAGTTAATGAGAATTGAAATGAGCTATCCTGAGGGGTCAGAGCAACCTGAATCAGAGGAGAGGGGAGGAAAGGAGAGGAGAGAGAGGGAGAGACAGCAAGACCAAGAGATGATGAGTGGTGAGGAGAGCAGAGAAGGGGAAATTACAGCAGGTCTCTGCTGATGCTTATCTCTCATAGTAACAGGATATAGGCCATGGTTGATGAACGACACACAATATTATGTTCTCCCGGCTTGATGCCACCTGCATTCATGCATTATGTGTATTTGCTGGAAGGAGAGGATATGTGTGTGTGTGTGTGTGTGTGGGGGGGGGGGGTATTCATATCCTTGTGCATGTGCATTTGTGTGACAAGTGTGCTCAGTTTGCATGTCTTTGCTTTGTTTTTTTTTTGTTGCTGCTTTTACTGCCTGTGGTTACAGCTGCTGCTTCAGGGTAGCAACTAAAATGCACCATGTTAAACATTTCTCTAACCTCCATCCATCTCATCCAGCTGCCCCACCCCTGGATGCAATGGCTCTGGCCATATCAGTGGGAGATACTCACGACACAGAAGGTAGGGCAGATGAAAAACCCACCCTCTGTCTGTCCTTCCGCGTCTGTCTGTCTCTCTGTCCTCCTTGTCCTCTCTCCGCCCCATCTGCTCATTGGAAAATATCACATTTCACTTTGGTTCTTGAAAAGCCCAGGACACAAATGCATGTATTTGTTGCTTTTAGTGCCAAGAGTTAGATGAAAAGATCAATAACACTCTTCTGGTGCCAAATATCAAAGTACAATCAACAACCAGTTTAGCTTATCTTAGCACAAAAACTGGGATTGTGTGTACACTCATGTTGCCAAACGCTCCATAAAATAAGGATTTGTTCCATATTTGAAAGATAAAACAGGTCGTCTAATTCACAGAGACGTAAAGGTAAAATGGCGACAGGAGGATAAAATATAATAAAACTATTATTAGTTCATTTTTAAACTCATATTTGGTTGATAGAAAGTTACCTAAAACAAACTTGTAAACAAGCAACTCTGCTGTTTAGTATTTATAATTTTCTTATCAGGATTATTTTCTTATTAAATTGTTAACACAACATGCCTGGCATTCTAACAGTATGGGAACCGTGTTGCCATGCAACAACAATGCAAATTATCTGTGGCTAACGTTAATGTAATGCAAAGAATGAAGTTAGGAAATGTTTTCTAAGACAAAGTACTAACAAAACAAACTCTATAATATGATTAAAATGCCAGCATATTAAATGACCATGTGCTGAAAGACTAACCTGAAGGAGCTCTGCCATTCTAGAAAATGTTAGCAAAAAACTTTTGCTAACCTTTACTCACATCGTGAGCGCATTATACATAACCACATGTGAAGGCACCATATTCTGTTAATTCAAACAGAACAGACGTTGTCTACTTTGTCAACTGTAAATGACAGAAATGTTAGTTAGCTATTACTAGTTAGCATCCGCATCACTGCCAACTCAATGCAGACGGCTGAATTTACCCAAAATAGCTTACTAAAAGTTTCTATTCGTCAAGTGTAGTGTTACTATAGTGTTACTTTATGGAAATAGTGTATAAGTGTTACATTTTCACACATTTAAGAGTTTAACGGTAGCTGCACTTCTGTTACACAACCAAGATGACAACAACTGAGGCTAATGATTGTAATTTTACATTGTGGCTATTCATAGGGCGCACAACATCTCAGGTGTAAACAATGCAGAACATGAATCCACCTATCACCAACACATCTAACCTAGTTATAGCTCATTTGTTTATGCACACAAATGAGATACATGAGACCATTATAATTAACAGGCTTATTTTGGGAAAATTAAAAAAAAGTCTTCCTACAAGAAACATGATGGCATCAGTACAGAGTCAAATCCACCACAATCTTTTACTATAATTATTACTATTGTGTTTGTCAGAGCAAAACAAGACAATTACAACTAAAACGACTAAAACCTAAACTACAAATTCAACCATTATTTCAATCAGACAATGGTTGAATTGTCTGAATTACAAGACTATAAAAAAACTTAATTCCTTCTCTGTTAATGATCTGGTGAGGTTTAAAGGATGTCCCTCATTGCCAATATCAGACTGAAAAGAAAGAGAATGATTCTACAATTTAAAATACTCACAATGCTGGGTATTTTTGAGAGTACACACGGCACCTCCAAATCTAAACCCAAGAAGTAAAGTTTCTCTCACGCCACAGTGAAATGTGATTTCTCCAGTTGCTGTTCCAGCCTCATTTCTCTCACCATCCCGCCATTCCTTGTCTTCAGTGTTGCTCGTCGCTCTGCAGGACACGGGGCGGCTCACTGACTTGTGACTCCTCTTTATTGAGGGGCAGATATTAGCTATCTGTTTACATGTGTATTCATTCAGCAGGCAATTTCAGATGCACTTTGTTTATAGATCGTCCCTCAATCTCACTTGACATCTCCCAGGTGAGAGTCAGAGGGAGTTTATTGGATTTCACCCTCCGCTGCCTTTGCCTCGCCCGCCTCTCCATACAAGTTGTTCATTAAACGTTCCAGTCAATTGGCTGAGATTGGTTGTGATGTCTGAGAAGAGGGAGTGAGGCGCCCCCCTCAGGCCACATGTGACACCTCCTCTTTTTGCAACACACACACCATCTGCATGAACATGATGCGTTTTGTGGTATGTGTTAGTTAGTAATGAGTTCTTCGAATGAGATCTTTAATTTCCTTCTTATTGCTTATGATCCTGTTCTTTTTTTTATCTCTATCTCTTCATCTCTTCCAACAGCATTCTGGGTTGCCCCATAGCCAGAAAGCGCCGCCTGGAGGAAGCAGATGCCGAGCAGGAGCAAGAGCAGGAGAGACCTGCCTCTAAAAGAAAGTCCCACCCGCTGAAGCTGGCCCTGGACGAGGGCTTCAGCGCAGAAAGTGACGCCAGCGAGGCCGATGGCGAGGGAGAGAAGGACAGTGAGAAAACAGGAGAGGCCAAAGAGGAGGATGAGCAGCATGCGGAGTATGCAGAGGGAGTGACAGAGGAGGAGGAGGAGGAGGAGGAGGAAGAGGAGGAGCGGAGAGAGGAGATGCCAGAAGTCCGGATGCAGGATGCACAGACAAATGGAGAAGAAGTGGAGATGCAGAGTCAACAGTGTGAGGAAGAGGAGAAGAGAGAAGAGGAAGACACATATCAGAGGGAAGAGAATGGATTTGCAGCTGATGAAGGTACAACTGAACCCAAGAGCTCTCCAAACAGTTTGTTGTGAAAGAAATAACCAATTAATTAGTTAATTAATGGACAGTTTTGATATTTTTTATGTATTTACTGTCAATGTTTGGTGTTTACCTCAGTGTTATTGCTTTTTAAAACTGAGATATTTGGGTTTCATTTTATAAATCCCAGAAAATAAGGCATGGAACAATGTTGCTCCAGTTTCTGGGAAGTGGATAATTTTATAGATTGAATGAGCAATGAGGTGGTCAGAACATAATCAACAAATTAAGAGAGGGTCTCTAAGGAATAAGAGTAAATGACCAGTTTTGGCCAAGCTCCACAACACTGGATCCTACATAAGTTAAGCACAGTCGTCTCTTAAGGTTTGCTTTATTATCGTCATGTCACACTCGTCCTTGATTACATTTTTGTTTTTCCAAACTCAGAAAACTCTCTCAAACACATGAATAAGCACATGGCTATTCAAATTGTTGTTATTTTTCTGATGATAATCAATTCAGGTTTAAGTTAAGATTTAACCTGAACTATCATTATACTATTGCATTTTCTTAGACGCTTCACTCAAGGCAAGAAAAGTCCCTCAACCAACAAATCTGTGATACGGTTAATTTGCTTTATATAGAGAATGATTTGCATAGAGTCACTTTGCTTTCTGATGACTGATGCTGGAACTAGGATTTTAGGAGTGAGTATTCTTGCGCATGATTTTATTTCTGTGATCTCATAGTGAATGAGTTGGCAGGCCAGAAGTCGGTGATGATAAAGATATTACTGACAACAGTTTTAGTTCACTGCATGAGTCACTCTGTGACCTCTTCATCTTTGTTCTCCACAGAGGAGGAAGAGGAGGAGGAGGAGTGTGTGATCATCGAGCCTGAGCTCAGAGCAGCACCACCTGCTCTCCAGGAGTCTCAGGCTCCTCCTCAGAGTGCTGAAGATGTGAGTGACTCTCTCATTCACGCTGGCCAAATTTCTGACAATGCTCCAAATGTGGCCGTGCAGCAGCCAGTTGCTATGGAAATGCAGAGGGATGTCACCGTGGCAGCCACGTGGGACGAAGAAGTAAAGGACAAGCCGGAGGGGGACATGAATAAAGAGGGAGACGGAGAAGGGGCACATAGAGTTCAAGTGCTAGGAGAGTCGTCTGTGTTGCATAAGGAGGTGGCTGAAGAAGAATTAGAGGAGGAGGTGGAGGTGGAGGATGAGCAAGGAGAGTGTGAAGACGGTGTCGACCACATGAGCCAGGAGAACCATCACTATCTGACCACAGATGGCCCCCATAAACAAATCATAGATGAAGAGGAACACAGGGACCACGTTCTGCCAATTTCTGATGTGCCAACTGCCATCCGCACCATCACCAGCACCGCAGCAGCTCAGGGAACACACATCAAGACCGAAGACCACAGAACTGGGCCTCTGGAGGACTATAGCTCACACAAGGAAAGCCCCCTTGACAAATGTGACTCTCATAGACCCAGCCCTCTTCAAAACTACAAGCCCAGCCCGTCCTCAAGCTACAGCTCCCACAGGGACAGTCCGCTAGAGGAATACTTCCCCAATTCCAGAGTTGAAAACTATCAAATCCACAAAACCTTGTCCTCGGCCTCGACCGACATCATCGAGGTGCGATCGGATAAGTCTGAGGAGAAGGATTTTGATGATGTAGATGGGGACGACGAACGCGACGATGAAGACAGCCTGTCACAGCGTTCCACAGTGACAGATGAGTCCGAGATGTTTGACATGACCCGAGGAAACCTGGGCCTGCTGGAACAAGCCATTGCCCTGAAGGCAGAGCAGGTCAAGCCATCTGGGCCCAGAGAGCTACTGCGTGCCCCAGATATCCACCACCAGCGATACTTCACCATGGAAGACAGGCCCAAGCACCTGGACCTCATCCGCAAGAGCTACTTCAGCAAAGGTAGGAGAGAACAACGAAACCAGGAGGGGAGGGCAGAGTGAACACAGACGATAGGTGCTTGAGTAAGGGGTCAATCACACGGACACGCGTCGCTAGAAATGTGTCACCAGCTAAACCATTGTTTATGGTATGGTGTCCCTGCTCCGGGTTCTTTTCATGTGCTCTGTGACAGTTTATTCTGGCACAGAATCACAGCACTCGTCAATGTCACACTTTACCCAGGTTGCCATTTAAATCAAGCAAGTGACAGCTTCACAACCCTAATCCACCACTTTTTATGAGCTCCATCACCTCCTCTTCAAAAAATAAAGCAAAGGCAAGAGCTCCACGACTGCTTAAATATATTTTTCCCATAACACGTAATTGTCCACTTGTATAAGTGTCGCGGGTCCATATTGGCACACATTGCACCACACATTTTTTTTCCTTCCTGGCTTTTACATTGCTCAAAAACAACAGAATGGTAATTAAAGCTGCAAGCAGAATTGTACGGGCCCTCACAGCTGCCGCCCTGCCAGCAGGTGGCGCTTTATCCATGACTCAGTTTTCATGTGCTGACGTTTTCTGGTCAGGTCTCTCCTCTCTCGCATGAAGTTTTGTGCCGATCTGTTAATATACGGCAAAGTTATGGTGCACTTCCTGTTTCGCTGCAAATGGTCGAAATTCGCCAAAATTCCAAGGATTGTCGAAGTCACGGCCTTTTGAATCTGCAAGACTTTTTGATAATGTTTCACCTTTGATGTGCAGAGTACAAATTGATGTTGTTGTTTTTTAATCTTGGTACAATTAACATACTCAGATGAGTTAGCTATTTTACGAAATGTCCAAATCCCCAAGATAGAGAACAAATAAAAAATGACTTCCTGTTGAGTTGAGGATTCTGATGGACCTTTTTGTTGGGCTTCCACCAAGTTTTGTGAAATTTGGTGCAACTTAGTTCCGGTTTTGTCCTACCGGGTTTGCTACCAAGCCATTTTGGATCACTTTTACATATTCCCCTTAATTCAGTTTTTTATCATGTCAATCAAGCTAGGTGTTTACATGGTAGTTCCAAAACAAAATGCTCCACAATAACAGGCTTAGAAAGCAAGCAAGCAAGTAAATATGAATGATAAGGTTTGGAGGACTAATACAGGTGTCGTTTTTTACAAAAACAAAAATAGCTGTGCTGTAAATGTGGTCTTGTTTATAGTTGATGGTACAGAACATTATGTGTTAAGCAGCACAAGGTTTCATGTGTTTAACCTAATGTGGAAGGCAAAGTACAAATAAAAACTGCAGTGTACCACAGTGCATCCAATAAACAGCGATGAGTCACCGAACCCTAGCTAGATCCACCCCTCTCAATTGTGAGGATATGAAGTGGCTCCGGCTGAATAGACTTTCCATGAAGAGCAGAGAGGAAGTGCTTGAAGAGAGAGTGAGCAGGAACAACGGCAAGAGAAGGTGGAGGACAAAATGTCAGTGAGGAAAAGGAGAGGAGAAGAAGGAGCGCAGGTTGTTCCACACTCAGTGGTTGAGTGTTTGTTTACATGCGGCATGTGTTTAGGCCTTGTATTTCACACTTGGCACGCTGCCCACTTGTCATGCTCCTCGCAGTATAGCAGCAGTGTGATTACATGCCTGCTAGTGCTGCCCTCTCCTTGGCCTCAGCTCCCTCCCGTGGTGACATTCCTGTTCTGCTCAACACTAATTAGGAGATGCATGTCTCGTTAACATTCAATTTGAGGGCCAATAGAGCATCACACCATACTCTTGCTCCTTTCACCTCGCTCTCTCTCCGCTTCCACTGATACTGTCTAGGTGCTATATTAGGTGCCTTTGATTGGGTGTAAACTGTCGTGCTGATGTATTTATTTCTCCCTAATGTGATCCTTGAGAGACGGCAGGCAAAGTGTAGCAAAGTGGTGGATGCTATTAAGCTGTATTTGCGCGAATGGGTTAACTTGAAGTTTTGTCCTTCAGAGGCAATTTACAGAAACACACAAGTCACTCATTTACAGCAGTGCACAAAACACGCTGTGCATTTACAGAGATACATGAGACATGAGGGGCAAATACAGATGGTGTTTCTTTTGTACAGTTGTCTGAAATATATCTCGATTTCATGCTCAGCCAGGCAGATTGTCTGATGCCATTAACCACTTCCTTTTGTCCTCTTTATCCTTATCCTTCATTTATTCCACTCTCGCCTTATCTCTCTCCTCTCCTGTCCTCTCGCTTCTTACCTCCTATCCTGGTTCATACAGAGAGCAGTAGGCCAGAGAAGAGGGAGATCAAGTGTCCCACTCCAGGGTGCGATGGGACGGGTCACGTGACCGGCCTTTACCCCCACCACCGCAGCCTGTCAGGCTGTCCACACAAGGACAGGATCCCCCCGGAGAGTAAGTCTTTTTCAGCTTCTCATAAAGATGAAAATAAGCAGTGAGGGAGAGAGAAAATGACAACAAAGGGCAGCCTGACATTGGCAGAAGCCCACCTCCTCTCCTCGCTGTAGAGTTTGACTCAGATAAGTACTTTAATGCCAGTTTACTCATGATTTCATGGGGTTTTGAAGCATTAGTGTTCTGATCCAGGCTTACCAAATCAAGGTCACTTTGGCCTCTCACACACGCCTCTCCGATGCTCAAATCACCCGTGTGCTTGTGGCACGACCAGCTCGGTCTCTGCTGCTACAGTTAATATTGCACTTTGTAATTATCAGGAGAATTCTGCTGAGAATACACCCGAGCATGTAAAAGGCAGCAGGTCAAAGGAGCTAAACTGACAAACAAATGTCACACTGTTTGGATGTGGTCAGGAATATGCAGCGGTACTTTCTTCTTAACCCTACAGAAAAAAAACACTTTATTAGATACACCTGTTCCACTGCTCAACGTGGCACGGTTGTTGGGCAGAGTATTCCAGAAACTCGTCCTCCACTGGGATTTCAATGCACAACCCATCTGTAGAGTTGAATATCAGACAGGGAGAAAATATCCAGTGACGCTTTGTTGATGCCAGAGCTCAGAGGAAATTGGCCACTTTGGTTTGAAACGATAGGAAGACAACACAACAGCAGCAGTAGCAGACAACACCAGGTGTCCTGTCCACCTAATGAAGTGGCTATTGAGTGTGTATCTCAGACATATGAGAAGCCTTCCCTCTGCAGCCAAATCAAATGTAGTCCAGCTCCCTCCAGCTATTCTCTCATTAAGATTCTCTTAATAGTCCTGCTGGTATTTACTGTATACTTTGGGACTATAGAAAAATGATTAGAGAGTAATTGTTGCGTTTTTGGGAGCTGGGAATCATTTATATTGTTCTCTTGTTCAGTGTAAACTGAAGAGCCTTTGAGAACCATAAAAGCACCTGCTACTATAGAGTTGTTAGTTTCTGCTTGGCAGATCTGGACTTGAAGCATGCACAGTGATTAACTTACTTGTAATTTAACTTAAAATTAGTGCTGGGCACATTAATAGAAAGTAGAAAAATATTCACTTTGGTTACGGTGTCAGATTTGGCTCCAGAGAGGGTGTGGGGGTTGAAAGAAAATATGTAAAATGCCATGTTGGATTTTGGCTTATAATGAAAAGAAATTTAAGATTTAAGACTGGATGTTTTCTCACTGACGTGGTGTGTACGTGTATTTATTTGTCTTCTCCGCAGTTCTGGCCATGCATGAGAATGTGCTGAAGTGTCCGACTCCTGGTTGCACCGGTCAGGGCCACGTGAACAGCAACCGTAACACACACCGCAGGTATTTATACCTCACATTAAAGCATCTTTGTAGACGTGCATTTCAGTTTAATGGTCTGTATTTGTGCACAGCAGAATATAGTTTATCTTTTGTGTTTGGAAGCTCATGTGTACACAACAGCCAGTGTGTCTGTCGACATTGGCGTGGTTCAGAGCTCCAGGGTCAGCAACATGCTCTCCTCTTAGTGTTCATCTTTTATTTTTCTATCTCTCCAGTCTCTCTGGATGCCCCATCGCTGCTGCAGAGAAACTGTCAAAGGGTCACGATAAGCAGCTCCTTGTTCAACCAAGCAGCGAGCACCTGAAAGGAAGTCCCAACGACAGAGTGTTAAGGTGGGTCAACACAAAAAGACTTACAAGTATGGAGACCCAGTGTTATCATTTGAGTCAGAAACTAAATTATTAAGTTAACATTGCTGTCAAGATCAAAACTCACATTTAAACATGAAGTAATTAACAATGAAGGAATCTGGGGGAATAAATGAATCATTTAATGTTTGGCAAAAACAGAAAAAAGGAAAATAAATGTAGTTAAGTAAAAGCTCAAGTACACATAAGCACATATACATACAACCCTAAAGTACATATATGTATAAAGTAAACATTCATATGAAATACAATTGAAAAGCTATACATATATGTAAAGTTCATATAGGTACATATACATTTACAAAACTTATAAGAAGTACATGTGAAAAGCTTAAGTACATACAGTATAAGTACATATGTATAAAGTGCATACATAAAGCACACACAATGAAATACATAAATAAAAAAGATAAATTTCAAGTACATTTTAAAGGCTAAAGTATGTGTTATTACATACATAAATAAAGTACATATACGGTATATGCATATTAAGTGCATATAAAAAACTTAGGTGTATATAAGAACAGATACATTTAAAGTGCTTTGAAAAGGCTAAAGTATATAGTATTATTGCATATCCATATGAAAAGCTTTTTATTTTAAAGTGATAACACATACACACTTGAATTTATGCCAGTAAACCCTCTTTAATGATACACAGTCATGTGATAAAACAGTGAACGACATTGACTGAAAGGAACAGGTGAACCTTTCACCCGCATAAAAGCTTTCTCCTGCGAGTGGAGCCTCGCACAGCTGAGTCCTTTTCAAGGTTATAGCTACTTTACCACTGCGCCACATAGAAACCACAGAGACGAGTCCTAACCTTGGTTACTGTGGGTCCTCGTGACCAGGTGGTGCAGGGCCTGTGAATGGCTCCAACATTGCGAGAAATCATCCTGGTGTCATCATTACTGTCGCCACAAACGCTGAGATCTCTTCATCTCCTTTCATCTCCTCGGCAGACACTGGGCAGCGTGATCACAGCCAAAAGAATGATAATGAACATACACACAGCAGACACTGGTGTTATGCTCAGTCCACGCTCTTCGTCTTTGGTATTTTAATTAGCAATGCGGCCGATAAGCTAGTTATGCAAGTTATAGGGGCGTTGCGGGGCAATAGGGAAAATAATTGCTTTCCTTGAGGAAAACCTCATCAGTGGTCAGACAAAAAGCATGGAGGATTAAAACATAATAAGACTTGCTTTGTTGTTTTCCCTCCTTCCCACGTTGTTATTAAAACTAACTTGTCTGTTACGTTACGTATGGGAGTGAGGAGGAATTCTTCATGTTGAATTAATCATAAGGATCACTTCCTTATGATTAATTCAACATGAAGAATTCCTCCTCACTGTGGCTCCATGGCTCCTGTGATCAGTGGTGGAATGTTTTGTCACTGTCATGAAAATTCCCTGTTATGCATGTGTATTATCATGGACGTGGAATGAACTGCAAAACCTAATTTCACGACAGACACTGTCTTCTTTAAACACCTTCAAAGACGTTTTATGGACAGAAACGTGTTGTTGTTTTTACATAGCCCTTTTTTGAGAAGTTCAGATTAAGGATGTACCTACTTTATTATGTATCTCTCTCTCTCTCTCCTTTAACTACTTCCTTTTAGCTTTTTTATATTCTGTTGTGAGTTTATACCTTTTTGTCTGGGCGACGGTAGCTCAGTGGTAGAGAGATTTGTCTTTCAACTCGAAGGTTGTGGTGTGTGTCCCGCTCTGCTAGTCTACATGCAGCTGTGTCCTTGGTCAAGACTCTTAACCCTACAGTATGAGAATGAAAGATAAAAAAAAAAAAATGCATTGTTTTTAATTCCCCATCTTCTGTGTTTCAGTTTGTTTCTTTTTCTTGCCACACCTCACCTCCCAATCTGTATGTAAGTGTGAGTCAGTGGTTGTGGATGGCAGCTTTGAGTGGTAAAAAAGTGGTGAAAAAAGCACACTATAATTTCAGAGCATTTATTGCTGTAACCCTGCTTACTTGACCAGGATTCCCCTGGAAAAAGAGACAATGGGAACCTTCCTGGCTAAATCAATCAATCAATCAATCAATCAATCAATCAATCGATCAATCAGTGGACTCACTTGGAGACTAGAGGCTGTGATGGGGGGGTAGAGGAAGGATACTGCAAGTCTATCCCTCCTCCTCCCATTCTTCTCTGCGCCTTCTCTCTTTCTCGCCCCATCCTGCCGCCTCTCCCTGGTCTATCAGTGGATTTACGCCAACAGGTTTGACAAAAGCCCAGGCTCTCCAGGAAAACGAGAGGGCTTAGAGCTCATAAATTCCATGCTGTACAACATGCAAATGTGCCCTCTGCTGATAAGAGAGCTTTTAATCCTGCTGCACTCCTGCTAAGTACACCATTGCCTCTATCTCCACTCCCTCTGTCACTCTACCTCCCTCTCTCATTCTCTTGTTTTCTTTTTTCCTGACTCTTAATTTCATCAAACCCTTCTTTATTTACCACCCGTCATTGTCTTTAATTCCCTTTCCGTCTTCTGTGTTTTGGTTTTCTTGCCACATGCACCTACCCAGCTGAAATGTTTCTTGTTCTCCGCCCCCTTTACTCACAGACCCATGTGCTTTGTGAAGCAGCTGGAGGTTCCTCAGTACGGCAGCTATAGGCCCAACATGGCACCTGCCACACCTCGTGCCAACCTGGCCAAGGAGCTGGAGAAGTACTCCAAGGTTACCTTCGATTATGCAAGCTTCGATGCTCAAGTGTTCGGGAAGCGCATGCTTGCTCCAAAGATGCTCTCCACCAGCGAAACCTCACCCAAAGCCTTCAAAAGTAAGAGAGGAACATCAGTTTCTTCTGGGGAAATATGTTTATGGGTGTTGAATGAAGATTTGCACCATAATCTAAATATATTCCCATAAACACTAAACTGCATTGTTGATAATGTTTTCTTAAGGACATATTTCTGCCAGATTTAGGATGTTGTTGTCATAATGCAATAGTATTTTTAGACGCCGAACAGAAGTTTTATTAGCCACTATTTTTTAACATGTATAATGAGTGAGGAGGAGGAAAATCTACATTTGCTTTAAGAGGACTTTAAACTTAACAACATATTCACAACCAGGAACCTTAATTTGATCATTTCTGCCAAAATCATTATGAGCAGTTAAAACTCCATCATGTTCACATGCACGTGTTTAGATGTGTAAAAAGATTGTGTCAATTTTGGTTCAGAAAATAAGTCAAATTTAAGTGAAAACGCAGGTCAGTTTATGAGACACAGATAGATGCTCAATATATATAAAAAAAACACTCTGTGAAGCTCAGTTAGATTAGCTTAGCACAAACACTGGAACAGAGACTGGAGACAATGCAATAACATCAGCAGTACCATTTAAAAACCCACATCTGTGCTTCATAAAAACAGGTGGAGGTTTTAATGTTTCTGTGCCGGTGCAGTGACTTTCTTGTGGATCAAACAAACAAGAAACAAACATGTTAATTACTGACCTTTTGAGCTGCTGCTAGGTTTTGTTATCTTCAAACAGAGCGAGGCTACTTGTTTTTCTTCGTTCATTTCCAGCCATTATAAGTTAAATGAATTGGCCTCTGGCTATAGTGAGATAACTAAGAAGTTATTAGTTACTCTTAATTACTTACTGCCAGCACTAACAACTCTTGTTATTCATTATTTCAAAACGGCCCTATATGTTCCAACTCTCTGCTCTGTTGTTTTCCTCCTTTTTTAAGACCCAACATAAATATTCTGTCTCCCTGCAGCTAAACACTCGTTCCCCAAGTCCTCGTCACCCAGCCTCAGCCTCCACACTTATGGGAAGAGCTCCACCTTAGCCTATGACTACTCTCACGACGCAGAGGCCGCTCACATGGCTGCCACTGCCATCCTCAATCTGTCCACACGCTGCTGGGAGAAACCTGAGAACCTCAGCACCAAACCCCAAAACAAGGTGAACACAGACAAACCACTTATCCCTCACAAATCTTTGTTCCTGTTTGTAATTAAAGACTATCAGAGCAGGAAATAAATCCATCCAAGCAAAAAGAGAGAAGCAGACGATATCCATTAGTCATATATGGATGTTTTTATTATTGTAAAGTGTTACTCTGTTTTTCCCTCCGCAGCACTCAGAGAGAGAGATTATTAGCTGATTGTAGTGCAGATTGATACGTAGCAGGCCACAGCTGGTGACATGAGAGGGAAAAACAGTGGGTGTGCCTCTCCTCTCTTCTCCTCTCCTCTCGTTTTTTTTTTTTGTACCCCCATCAACTCTGCATGAATTTATCATCAGTAGGCTTTGGCTTACAGCAACAGGAGGGTGTTGAGATGCAGTTGCATCACCCCCCCTTCATCCTTTCATCCCTCCATCCCACACACTTTTCATGTTGTTATTGAATTTGGCTTGCTGCCAGTTCCCTGGATTACGTCTCCACCAGGTAGCCCTTTTTTCATTATCTGCATTATCGGATGGATCTTTCACGCTCTCTCTTTCTCCAGCACTCTTTCTTTCATTTTTCTGTTCACATCCCTTCTTACTTTCTTTGATCTTTTCTCCCAATGCAAGTGTCACTGCATACTCCTCTATCACGCCATCAGTCACTCCCTCCTTCCCCTCTCTGTGCACAGGAGGCGTAATTGAAGCACCACTTTCCCCCATATTGTGATTTTTAAAAGGCTTTTTGCCTCACAGAGGAGAGAAAGTGACTGCTTCATCATTTTTCGATTTCCTGACATGGTTTTAGGAAGATAAAAAAGTGGAGATTAATGTCTCTGGCTGCAGAGCGCAGAGCAAGGTGTTATTCAGTGAGGCACTGATCCAAGACCAGGCATTAGCAGCACACTATTACAACACAGAACAACCCGTGACTGATCTGGAGTCAGAATCGTAGATGAAATTCAGCTGAAATCCAATATTAAAACACTGGAACACTGAGCTCATCATCCAGGGACATTTCTGGGAACCATTCCCGTATTCTCTTCTAACCCTTTGATTTTTTTTTTATGCCTGGCCCTTGACCAGCTCATACGAATGCCATTTTAGATGGACGCTGAAAACATGGCTCATCTAACCCCCCTAGGTGTGTGTTTGTCTGCCAGCACTATCATAAGGCATGTAGAGATGACATGTGGTGTTGCTGCCTTATGGCAAAGGTTTTACCAAAAATACTTCAAATGTCACTAATGACATGCTTCAGCAGCAACGGTGGAAATGTGTTTGTTACATACATGATGGGTGGTGGGAAGAAATCAATAATTTCATCAAATGAGAGTTAAATTAATTCCGTTTTTAGTTCATGCCTGAGTATCACTGTGTGGGTAACATGAAGTTATTCATGAAAATAAATACATGGGTCATTCTACGATAACGTGCGATTTTGCATTCTGAAAATCAGATTTTCAAAGCATTATTTTTATTGTGTTTAAGGACTCAGTTGGTTTAAGTAGAACTTTACCTGTCAGAAAAACATGTCATGCCATCTCAGGCTATATTATTTATTAATTTATTTCCTGAAATAATCAATCATGCGCATGTGTTTTGTCAATTGTGTTACCAACACTAAATTGTATTTAAAAAGTATTTGAAGTGACACTTCAGAATAAATCTGGTATATTATGAAAGATATATCATCCCTGTTTACATTCAAAGTATTTAGAAATGAAAATATCAAGTAATACATGTGATTTATATGAATGGATATGCTCAAAGCCGAGCCACAAAAATTGTATCCTATATACTCAAGGGGCTATAGTTATATTTTACTAAACATTAAAATAGGTTATTTACATTTTTCTTTTTTTCTATTTATTATGTATTATGTATATAGAGAGGCTATTCTAAAAGTAAGTAATTGACAATTGACATAGAATACCTGTTCAAGACATGTGTTTGTTTGTAGACTGTATGTAAGTGGATTTGGTATAGAATATTATGGAAATGAACACTGACACGTGATAAATGTAAAACTGTTATTTAATTATTGGTGAATTTTCAAAGCAATAACAATGACAAATTATATGCCCAAACATGGATTTTATAAATGGGAAATGTTGATTTTGTTATCAAATAACTGAAAGCATTACACATTGTACCCTGGAAACCCTCCATGCTTTTCTGCTGCAGACAGAGGCATCTTAACAAAAGCATGTAAAATACAAATTCATATCAAATCACTTTTCTTGTTCACATTTTAACATATTTTAATGGTTTAATGAAGACTGTACTATATCAGGTCAATACACAACGGTATTCATTTGCTATAAACATATTATAATAAGATTACAAATTTATTTAGGGACAAAACATGCTGTTCTTAATATAAATAAGATTAATAATTATGTATTGTATCAATAATTCTGGTTTGGACACAATAAACAAAGGAACATGGCAGGGAAAGGGTTAATAGTAACAGGTTTGACAGTAACAGATTTGACGATTTATGCTTTAGGCAGCCATTACTAACCATGTGGTTCACACCATGACATCACATGGTGTGCATTCTAGACCTGCTCATATGATTGTTTATATGTATATTTTAATTTAACATTTTTAACTTTTAAATAAATGATATTATGGTAACGCATTATGACACACTATGACCGTCCTCTTCAGTCAAACTACACACAACTCAATGAAAATTAATTAAAAGAGAGGAGTACTTACTTCTCTGTTTGGCAGCTTCCTGATAAAAGGCAGATGATGTCACATCCTGAAAATGATGTCACTACTGGGATAGTGCATTGTCCCTGGGGGCGTGTTTATCCAAAGTAACACATTTAACATAACACATAGGGACAGCTATAAAATGTTATTCTTTTCAATATTCCAAAAAGGTTAAGAATAAAAAAGAATGGCCATATGTTAACTAACAAATGAGGCTTTCCATAAATTAAAATATTTTTTAGATAATTTGATTTTATCCCCTCTTAAAGCCTGTTGCAAAAGATGAAATGTAGCCGAGGGACTACCATTTTTTGCCATATTTTACAGGTATACAATACATAAATCTTTAAAATACTTTGAAAGTATCAATGTATGAATATTTAATGAATATTTATTGAATATTTAATGAATATTTAAAATGAATATTATTTGTTTACCGCACATACCAACAAATACTTTGAATATTTTGATGTTAGTACAGATTATATGGATAGGTTTTGTGTGAGGGACACAAAATGGCACGTTTTCGTAGAATGACCCACACGTCATCTTCATCCATGTTTGTATCACCGCAATATGATTTGCTTAAGTGGGTGATTACGTTAAACACAATCATCGCCGCATAGATATGAGTCAGTCTGCCTGTCATACACACTGAAGTGCAGCAGAGGAAAATTATTTACTAACTGACTGTGTGAGGATTTTATTAGAGATAATTATTATGGGTCGGTAGCATGTTTAAAGTTGTATATAAATAAATATTCAGAAATCAATTTTGTATATAAATAAATATTCAGAAATCAATTTTGTATATAAATAAATATTCAGAAATCAATTTTGTATATAAAAAAATATTAATTTGGCTATAATTATTAATTTTGTGAAAAATCCTCCACCTTTAGCTAACCTTCCTGCTCTGAGTCAGCAGGTTGCTAACACAGTGAGCCAGCTAGCTCCTGTTAGCCATAGCAGAAACAAAGCCTCTTTTTTTTAGTAGTTTATGGGATTAAATTATTGCTTTGTGGCTTTTAAATGAATACAATGAACAAAATGTCTTAAATCAAAGTGAACACAAAGTGTTTTTTGCTCTTTGTATAAAAATTAACTTCTAGTATACCACGTATTTTAACTAGCTAGTTAGCCAGCTTAAGCTAGTTAGTCATAGAAAGTCTTAGAGTGATAAAGATGTCATCTTGAGATAAAGATATAGCTTTTTAGCCTCTTCACACATAGATTTCCACTATCAAATAAGCTAGAAATTAAGTATATAAGTATATCACGTTTTTCACTTTATCGGTTAAGTTTGACAGAAGAAAAGTGAAAAAAAAAAACAACAACAAACAAAAAAACATACATATAGGATTATAAAACACAATTATACCAGTGTTTCCACATGTATGGCTGGTAATTACAAACTGGACTTTGCCAGCAGAAAAACAACATTCAAATAATTCCTTTGTTAACTATATGCACCAAGTTTCACACTTGATTATTGCCATAGCTTACTATGTGTGTATTCATATGATTTCACAATGCACAATATTTTGAAGCCTTTATTTTAGTATTTGGGGTTTGGGGTTTGAAACCAGTTAACCATATTTGGAAGAGCAGAAGATGGTGATGATAATTTACAAAATGGGCATCATTTTGCACTAAGGAAGACCTTAAATATAAGCTACTAAGGCGGTAGAAAATGGATGGATGGAAAATGTTAATGACTGTCAGAAACCAAGTGAGAACTAGAAAAGCACTCCAAGGCAGCTCTTGTGCTGTTGTGAAGCACCACATGAATACCATATGTTTTCTTGATTTCCAGGAAATGGACATTGAGGTGGATGAGAATGGCACCTTGGACCTGAGTATGAAGAAGCCCTTTAAACGTGAGGACAGCCTGTCTGCCACCAGCGCCGGAGTTCGGTCTCCAGACCCTTCGTCCTCCTCTTCCTCGCTGCATCACGGTGGAAGTAGCGGAATGACGTCACCAAACCTGCATGCTTACAAGCAGGAGAACTGGGAGGGACCACTGGACTACACCAAGCCAAACCGCCACAGGGAAGAGGACATGGACGAGGTCAGTACAATTATACTGAGTGGTTCATCGGCCACAAATGAAGTATTTCAACAAAAACAGAAAACGGTTCCCCTTAAGCTTTTTGAATAGAAAACTCTTAATTGTTTACATCACTTTAAGTCTCTGTGTGATACCCTTTCCTAGGCTTTTCCTTTCCGCCCTCTTCCTCTGTCTATTACTCAGTTATTTCACTGAAATGTGAGTTTCACAGTGCAATGTTGAAACAGAGGTGGTGTGTCAGGTGCATTGCACCATCCTGGCTTTGGCATATGCTAATTTTTACTCCTTTGAACTTTTTCAAAAGAAATATAAAGGGCCCTGAATTTAAATTTTTTATGAGACCATTCTGCATTTGGAAACATCATTTGTCTATAAAAGAATAATAATAATAAAAAAAGAGGTTCAGATCAGAGACTTGTGTGCAATGTGAGGTAAACTTTCTTTGCTTGTAAACAAATATCCAAATAAATACTGTTTTATGTTTTGGACACAGTTGAGGTTCAGCTTTATACATTTATTTATTTATTTTTTCAGATGGAACACACTCGCCACTCATATGTCTCATCTGATCAGGAGGATTGTGACATGATGCAGGATTGTCAGGAGGAGAGAAAGTACCCGGGCGAGGTCACAACCCCGAACTTTAAAGTCAAGTTCCAGCCCAAGGACATTAAGAAAGAGCTGCTATCGTAAGTGGTGTCACCTGTCCAGACAACAGTGCACAGACTAGCAGTTAAATTAAAGCTTTCTGTTCATTGTTGCTTTTAGAATTCCTTCCATCGTATATATCACGTCATGTTAGGGCAGGGCATTTGTTCACAGACAAGCTGCTTTGTGGAGCTCTCTGCTTGTGGTTGGATAAAGTGTTGTGAGACACTGAAAAACATTTATTTTTCTCCTAGGTGACAGCCACAGTCATACAACTGATGTGTTTGTTTTCAAACAAAAATTATCTGTTTCCAAACAAGCCTTCCAGCTCCACATCGGAACCAGCAGCTTTCTAAAACGTCAGTTTTAGGGCTTGAAAACACTGTGGTAGTTGTGTTTGGAGCCTAACTTGTGCTTTTTGAAACTAAAACCAGAATAGTGTGGATGTAGATTTATTGTCAGAGCCCTTAGACTGAGGGAAACACTGTAGATTAGAATATTGAGACATTTAACCCGTTTCACAAAGTCCAGTTGCAATTCATTCAGTAACATTTGGAGAAGACCTGCAGTAAACATAATCGACAGGTTTTCACTAACGACAGCTTTAAAGTACAGCTAATGTCGATGGGAAAAGCTATGCAGATATTTGTTTGGAAACCATTTACTGCAGTGATTCCCAAAGACTGGGTGGCTGGAGATACTTTTTTGGTCACCAAACTAATTTGAAGAATGCCCCCAGTTTCCTGGAAATGATTTTCACCAATTCAAAATAGTATTAGGAGTTTGACACAGATATAGTTGTGAAATCATTAAAATTGTTGCACAAATTTGCTCTTGTCATGGCATGAAACAGTGATATACTGTATACATATGTACAATAATTCCATCTTCTTCTCGCTCTCTCAAGGTGCCCTACTCCTGGCTGTGATGGCAGTGGCCACATCACTGGAAACTACGCCTCCCATCGCAGGTATCCACCATTCCAGTTATTTGGGTAACGCAGTGGTGCCAGTGCTCTATATTAAAACCACTAATATGAAACATTAGCTCTGCTGAGACTCCTCTGCTGCCCACTCTGCACCTGAGTCCAAAGCCTGCGCACCAAGACTAATTCAAATATTTTATTTGATCCTGACATGCCAGAGGCAATAATGTAGCGTGAGCCCGGGAAGCAAAGACGGTCAATGACTTTGATATGCATCAGTAATTTACTTCTTGCTGTCTGTCCTCTTTCTAAATGACCTTGGTATGCCTTGCATTCTTGATTTCTCTTCAACTCACATCTTTTTTTCCCCTCTCTCCTTTCAATCTGCTCACTGGCTTTTCCTCGCTCCCTCTTTTCATCACCCTCTTCTTCTTCTTCCCTCTGTCCTCTGCTCTCCCGTCTCTTTTTTCCCCCCTCAGTCTGTCTGGGTGTCCTCTCGCTGATAAGAGCCTTCGGTCCCTCATGGCGGCCAATGCCCCTGAACTCAAGTATGTCTGCTCTACTCTACACCTTCACTGCCTTTTCACTGCCACTTCACTGCACTGCTACTGACACCATCCACAGTTACAGCGCTGTATTCTGCTGACGTTAACTTATCTTTTGTTGCTCGCTGCTGCCTCTGCTGCTGCTGCATCTGTCACGGTGTAGGGTTGTTGTTTCTCTCTCTCTCTCTCTCTCTCTCTGCAGCCAGCTCAAACTGTTCTTGCTTTCACTTCAATCAGTTCATGTAAATGTGAAATGGAATTGTAATTCTGTAGCGTATGTAGCTTCTCACAAGAAACTATTTTTTTCACGGCTCACTTTAGACAGATACCGCAAGTGTATAAATGGCAAAGAGCCTGAAAGGACCGGATTTAGAACAAACAGAAAGAGTAGATACATATATATGTGAAGAATTAACATACAGACCAGTCCTCTCATCTGCATAATCCCATATTCACCAGACATCCTGCTACGAAGCACATCTGTATATGCTTTCTTTTCTATTGACCTTGTATAAAACATTAAGTGTTGCTCTTCTGTCTCCCAGATGCCCCACTCCAGGATGTGACGGCTCGGGTCACATCACAGGAAACTACACCTCTCACAGAAGGTAACAGACAACATCACGCACATTGCACTGACAGAAAAAAGGCAAACACACACATACACAGTCACATATACACACACATACAACAGACAGTCAGAGAGGCCTAGTGACAGTTCATGGTAGATTTAGACAGGGACCACACACACAACACACACCTCACACACACACATTTCCACACCATGACATGATCCTACTTTCGGCCATTTTAGGCGCATTTGACTTAATCTGGTTTGTAACAGCCTCTGTAAAACTATTATTCCTTGTAATGTTCTCTCCCTTTATCAATCAAACACTTTACCAGACCTTTTTTCAGCCCTATGTTATCAACTCCATACTTTCTGTTTTCAGTCTCTCTGGGTGCCCGCGTGCCAAGAAAGGTGGAATTAAAACTCCTACCAAGGACAACCAGGAGGACTCCGAGCTTTTAAAGTTCGTACCGCCCAGAAAGCCATAATGTCTGCTTTTAGCGAGACTGATGGTATAAGTAAAGTATAGCAAAATAAAACAAAAACAAGTGATAAAAAGAGAAGGAAGAATGCCACTGTGAATGATATGCAGAGGTAGTGACATGGCCCCCGTAACTGAATCAAAAATTCAGGCCCATACTGACTGGAAATACACTTACCTATACTGCAGATACTGATTCTGAATGTAGTTGATGGTAGACTATCGCAGCGTACATGATCAATACATAAGAAATACATGGGCTTCATATTGCATTTGCACACAAAACAGTAAATTTAACAGTGTGTTAATAACAGCATGTGTTCAATATTACTTACTTTGAAATACTGTGTAAATAATATGCCAAAAACAGATGTAAGATAATTTAGCTCAGCAGATACTTTAAGATTATTATTATTATTATGTTTCCCTGCACTTCCTTCCCGTCTAACCTCTGTGCCGTCTCTCCTCTTGTTCCTCTCCGCTGCTCCCTGCAGATGCCCAGTACCAGGCTGTGACAGTCTGGGCCACATTAGTGGCAAGTATGCCACGCACCGCAGCGCCTACGGGTGTCCACTGGCGGCCCGCAGACAGAAGGAGGGCCTCTTGAACGGCACACCCTTCAACTGGAAGGCCTTCAAGACAGAGGGGCCGACCTGTCCCACACCAGGCTGTGACGGCTCCGGACACGCTAATGGAAGCTTCCTCACTCACCGCAGGTAAGCAGCTCTTTCTTAGTGATAGTGGTTTGCTCAATTAGTCACTATACCCCCTTTAAAAGACTAATACATTGACCCACTCCGCCCTCCCTTTGTTTCCAGCCTCTCGGGATGTCCCAGAGCCTTGTTTGCCAAGAAGAAGGCCAAGTTCCCCTCAGAGGAATATCTGAGCACCAAGTTCAGAGCCAGTGATGGTAAGATTGTTTAACAATCTTAAAAAATATTTACTTTTATAAAGTAAAACATAAACAAACCAAACACTGTTCATTTGTATTGGAATGTCTGTAGTTTTGGAAAATGATGAAGACATCAAGCAACTCAACAAAGAGATCAACGACCTCAACGAATCAAACAACGAAATGGAGGCTGACATGGTGAACCTGCAGACTCAGGTGTGTGTTTATACCAACACTCATTTATTATACATCATCAATGACACTGACTTCATATTTGTTTGGAGATGGGAGAGCAGAACATGGCGTGCTGATGTATACAGGGTTACAATGTCAGTGAGCATATGCTTAATCTGTGATAGAAATATGTGGAACCCCTGTAAGGCAGAGCAGTCTCAAACTTGCGGCCTGTGGGCCACATGTGGCCTTTCATGCGGCCCGCCACTCAATATCAACTTATAATGAAGTATTTCTATAGAGTTTTGTTTTTATTTGCAGATTCATTTTGAATCATAAATACATTTGTTCACAATTAATATGCAGAACTTACTCCATTCTTTTGTTTTTTCAAGACAGAAGTATATCTGCAGTTCAGTCAAAAATTACAAGCACACGCGCAAAGCGGGATTTTCTTTCGCCTTGGTCACCAAGAAGTTCCGAAATATCACCTGACGTTTGTTGAATGTGGAATCACTGTTACAAACTTTCTTCCACGTGTTGCAGATCTCCTCCATGGAGAAGAATCTGAAGAACATTGAGCATGAGAATAAGATGATTGAAGAGCAGAACGAGGCTCTTTTCATGGAGCTGTCTGGTCTGAGCCGCGCCCTCATCCGCAGCCTGGCCAACATACGCCTGCCTCACATGGTCAGTAAGATGGTTCTTCCTTGTTGTTTTTTTGACTGATTGAATGCGTTTGCATGTTCCTCTCAGCTGAGACTGGTATCTGGTATGTCGTTTGCACCACAGCAGGAGCCAATCACTGAGCAGAACTTCGACAGCTATGTGAGCACGCTGACCGACATGTACACCAACAAGGACTGCTTCCAGAGCCCGGAGAACAAGGCTCTGCTGGAGAGCATCAACAAAGCTGTGAAGGGCATCAAAGTGTGAGGCTCGGGGGAACATGAACGTGCATGCACGCACGCACACACGCACTTGAAGAAAACACAAACTGTCTTGAGGCTCCGGAGCGTGACGGAGGTAAAGATGGAGGGACAGCGACACGAAGAGGAGATGATGAAACACTCGACAATATCATGAAATATGATTCAGAAACAAAAAGGGAATTCAGGTTATCTAAATAAACGACAACTTAAAAATAAAAAATAAAAAAAACTACCCAGGGAGCACTCCGTTTGAAGAAAAGTGACGCGGACCAAAATCCACACCATGCTGCTGTGTGTGTGGATCCTTCAGTCAGGATGGATGGAGACGAAGAATTATGTGACTAGAAACTGTATCGGAGGAGGAGGAGGAGGGGAGGGAGGTTTAGTACGCTGTATGTTTACCTGTCGTCTCTTTTGTGTCCTTGCCTGCTTCTCTGGAGTTTGAACTGTTGCACAGCTGATCCGTTTTTTGTTTTTGTTTTCTGTTGGGTTTTTTCTTGCACTTCATGTCAACTAAAGCTACAGCGGAGCACAAACACGGCAGCACGAAGAAAGGAGGACGCAGATAATGTGCAGCGAGTTCATGTGTGCTCCAGAAGCTTCTTTCTCATTCATGACAACACACACACACTCCACAGCAATATGAAGCATACACCAACACTGAGCAGCTGGACGCCATTACGTAGGTTCAGCGTCGGCTCTGTTAAGCTGGAAAAAACCTCCGAGTGACATCTTGACATCGGCTCTTTATGTTTCAGCTGATGTCACGTGTTAAAGAACAGCAGAGAAATGCTTTGTTCTCCTTTTTTGTTTTTTGTTTTTAATGAAAACTGAAATGATGTTAGTTCATAGTGTGCACACATTTCAGATCCAGTTAGTCATATCAATAGTATTTATCAACATAGGAATTTGCACTTCATTTCAATAATAGTTTTGTGGTACAATAATTATTGTTATATATGAATTATTTAAACCTGTGGACATTTTAAATTTTAACTTATTGCCATTTATGTTATTGCGGTTTATTTATTTGAAGCAATCTATTTATTATTATTGTTATTATTATTATTATTATTTCGAACTTTGACAGGAAAAAAAATGCATCTTTACTGGCTTGTCACAGTCAAAGCAATTTGCAGATGTCTTGCATCAATATTTTAAGAAACTATATAGATGATGATTGATGAGGTGTATTTTGTTTTGAGTACTTTTAAAAAAAAACTTTTTAAGTGCAGATGTTTTATAAATGACAGAATCTTTTGATAATTTTACAAAAACAAGTTATTTTTTTGGGTTGTTTTGTTTGTTTATTTCCTCCCCTTTTTTACCCGCCCGTTAAGTTCTTTCTGTTAATGCTGCGTTCACAAACCTAACTGCTGAGAAGAGGAAAGAGAAAATGTATTTATTATTTATTTAATATGAAAGTAAAAAATGGACTGGATACGGCTGTATATTTATTTTGTTATTTATGTGCGTGATGTGATGGTTTTGAGTCTGAGTAGTCTTTTAAAGATCCACTGCTAATATTTAAATAAAGAAACAAAATCAATTCAAACACTGTTTTGATTACTTAGGCATATACCTATAGACATACCAGCAGCTGATTGTAAAGAAAAACAGAAAATAACCCAACAAAAGCATTCACTTTTCTGTTGCTATCTGATCTCTGTGTGTTTGCTTTTGTCAGGTGATTGAAAACTGAGAAAAAAATTAATAAACACGGAAAAAAACAACAACATAGAGTTAAAAAACCTCTCCCAAGCGCTTTGTAGCGGCCGCCACTGGCTCACCCAAACCTCTGCTGTTGTGATGCTTTTTGATTTATTTGTTTTCATTTCTTTTCTTATTGATTGTTTTCATCAGTAAAAATGTATAGAACTTTATTCCAGCAGCGTTTTAGGCTGGACGTACGAGTCTAAAACACATATACACACACACACACATATCCAATATACTGTAGGATGGCCTCCTTTGACAAACTTCTATCAGATAAACATACACACCCTTGTAGCCTTACTCTAGATTTTAATTTTTTGATGCACAAAGTGCCACTGATTATTAAAAGAAAAAAAAAAAAGAAAATGAAGAAGAAAACTCAACTTTCTTTCCTGATTCTTTGCATTTTCTGCAATGTAACAATGTCTGGTCCGGGGAAAAGACCACGGCATCGCAGGAGAGTGGCGATGGTTTCAGATGCCTTTATTTCTCTGCCAAGATGGCCATAAGTACACTATATATACAATCTGTATAAATAGATTTTAAAGATGCTATATATATGAATATAAACATACATATATTTTTCCAGTGTAATTGTTGACTTGCTCTTCTTCTCTTGTATTACCGTACCACTTGCTGTCTAGCAGAGAATGAGAGGGGGCGCTTATCAGAAAGGAGGCAGTTACACCTTATTTAATATCACTGAAGACCTGCTCAACTGTGGCTTTAAACACACCGTTCAGTCAAGCTGAAGGCAAAGTTGTTGACGATACAGTACAATAATACTTTGGATGATTGTTTTCTCTTTATTTTTGCCCCACATTTTCTTTTTTTCCTGTTTTTTTTGTCTGTCCCCTGATCCAGAAGTGTCAAAAACATCTACTGTATGTTGTTCTACTCGCTCTGACAAAAATGACTGTCAATTTTAAAACTAGATGGTTGGCTCTTTGTTCCTAAGTGTCATGTGAGTTCATGTATATTTGGAAAAAAAAGTTGAAAAAAAAGTAAGAAAAAAGTTGATGCCTCTGAATAATGTTATGCACATAATGTTTGGCGACATTGTGCAGTTATTGTATTGTTCATGGTTTTACGGCCACGAGCCTGGTCTCTCTGATGAGTGGGAGACTTTTAGTGTGAAACCTGCCTTTGAGTGATTCATCGCAGCTACTGTGGTGTAACGGTACGATGCTTGTGTGTAACGCTGATGTTTGAAGGCATGTTGTAAATGTTCTTTTTTAGCAAAATGTAGAATGGAACTCCTTTTGTGCACTTTCTAACTGTTGAAAATGCCAGCATTTGACTTGTGTGGGAGAAACCCTGACAGATTGAGGGCAATAGCAAAAGTCCCCCCCCCCCCCCCCCCCCCCACACACACACACACACAGACAAGACCCCGGTTTTAGCATCTGTCCTGAGTGATCCAATCAAGGCCAGACTGTGGTTCCTGAATAGGGCTGTAGCTACTGACTAATAAGATAACCTTAAAACTAAAATTGTCCAGCAGAGGGCACTGTGAACGCAGCTTGGCATCTTTGTTCATCTGAAGAAGACAACAGTCGGTACGTTTAAGACAGACAACTTGCCGAATCCAAGCATACATGCGGAGGAGAAAATCAATTTATTGGCCGTGTACTCTGTAGGTGGTACCTTATCCCTCTATAACCCAATCCGGATTGAATCAGTCTCCTGTTGACCTTTATTTTGGTGCATGTGCAGAACGCCAAGTCCAACTCCAGTCCTACTAATGCAGGAGTAATTGGACTACGGACTGCATTATCCAGGTATGTTAGTCGGACTAAGACTAACATGATTTTACTAGCTAAGGAGTGGAGTTTGCGGAGCAGAGGTGTGTGGAAAAGGAGATGACTCACTCCACAAATCAGGTCTTGTTCAGCTACACAAAGGACGTGACTCACGAATATTGAGAATTTAATTAGTCTGTGACTGATTTTGTCTTCGATTTCTGCCAACACTGTCAGCTAATAGTCGTACTCTTGAGATCTAATCTCAAAGAACAAACTTGGAGGACGTTTGAAGATGCATGTGACCACATTCTCCTTAGCGAGCTCCTCCGATCTGTTGGTAATTTGACTTTTTTAAATGTTTACATTTTCATGACAGAATAGACAGCACTGGTCATTTACAGTAATTTGTCCCTATTTTCAGTATCAAACCAACAAAAAAGAAAATGTTTTAGCAAGCACTGCAGTGCATTTACTTCATCATAGCACATCTATAGACAAAACAGTGATTCTCATTTTCATTATTGGCTCTGGCTAACAAATCTAACAATGTCCATAAGACACTATATCTGACATAAGTTCCAGCTCATGTCTAAGTTCTAGAGAGTATGTATTTTCAGATGTCCGTTATCACACCGACCTTTATCGATCTGTGGCAGTTTTTACACTAATCAGTGTTTCATACATTTACTTTTAATCTCTGCCACATAATCTCTGTTATAACAGATCATCACATGGATCGTCTTTTTCTAAATGGTTAAAATTTTTATTTCCTTTGACTCATGGGAGCTACTCTCAGTCTCTCTGAACGCAGACAGTGCGGTCTGACTAGTCAAAAACTCTATTTTGTTTCGTTAGAAAAAATAAAGTGACAAAACCTGATCTGGTCTCCTGAGATAAAAGTTCACGCATCCAGGAAGCATTTAATGTACACAGTCATACTCAGCTCTTTCCCCATGTGATGGAATCACTCAGGACAGATGTTTTATACCAGTGCTGAATGGGTCATAACACACACACACACACACACACACACACACACACACACACACACACACACACACCCACACACACACACACGACAAAGCATTGTCCCACCTGTT
Source organism: Microchirus variegatus (assembly GCF_963457635.1). NCBI lineage: Eukaryota > Metazoa > Chordata > Actinopteri > Pleuronectiformes > Soleidae > Microchirus > Microchirus variegatus. The sequence goes on from NC_139807.1 coordinate 24,655,765, forward strand.
TGTTGCCGTTCATGTTGAGAACAACCTGTGTGTTATGTCATTGAGAGACTTTGCTTTGATTCAGGAGGGGGTTGAAACTCAAAAGGACGGCAGTTCTTTTTCCTTTTTGAAAACAAAATGAAACAAACAAACAAAAACTGAAGAAAACCAAAAGAGACTGACAGGAAGCAGAGTTTGGTTCTCAGGTGACCCGGGGAGTGGGAAGCTGCTGCAGAAACATAGGTCAGCCAGTCAGCTGAGGCTAGAGGCGATCGCATCGGCTGGATCGAGGCCACGTGTGAAACGAGATTGAGAGCGTAGGAGTGGGAAATTGATTTGCCGCGGCTACACAGTCTCCCGTAATGTTTAAAACGGAGGAGGTGTTTTTGTTGCATAAATGTGGGTCTATCACTCGGAAGAATGTCAAAAGCTTTTTTATGACTTTTAAACCCCCCCCTCCCATGTCTCCTTATGTCTTGCGTAACCTTTCCTCAGGAAAGATTTGGTTACCAGAGTAGCATTATCCTTCCCTCTCTTGAAAAATGCACGAGAATACGATTTAACACAGCAGAGTGTTAAGAATGTGAATATCCTCCCTAACTTATTTGATTTGGCATGACCCCTTTTAAACGTGCTTGATGAAATTGTCTACTGAGGTATGTAAATGAATAACAGTGAGGCCATGAACGCATAGCATTTACAGAAGAAAAAAAGTCAAAAGCAAAATGCAGCCTATGGTTGGTTCCGTGCCCACGCACTGTATGTTTTCTAATTTACATAAAAGTAGTGAGTGGTGAGGAGTGAGGAGCTGTATTATTCTGAAAGACGGAAGGACAGAACAGGGCAAAGTTTCCCCTGAAGCACCAGGAAATGAAGCAAACGTGATGACACTTTTCAGGGAAACCAGTCCAGACCAAAATCCAGCTGTGCATTTTTTGGGGGTGGCGGGGGGTGTTTTGGCATTGGTGTGAAAGGGGGCGGGGGGTTGGGATTCACACCTGGTTAGAATGCAGCCGAACAGTTAAAAGAAACACTGAGTGGCACTTTTCATCGAGCTGAGCAAAACCAAAAGCCTCCCTCACTTCCTTTCTCCCCCCACTCCTCTCTCTCCTCCCTGCTGTAGTGAAAAGCTGTGTGGTCTTTATCATGTGTGCCTTTCTCACTCCACTCATTTCAAGACTTACTGTGTGTTTACGCTTGGTTCAGATACCACGTGGGGGGAAAACATTTGGTCTGGATCTACATGTACATCTCTCAACCAAAACTTAGAATGGGTGGGGTTTGGGCATGGGTGGGCGCGGGTTATTATGCATATAGGAATAGATAGTAAATGTGTCCTTTTACGTGCAGGTAGAGGCCATTTTCTGTTACACAAAACAAAGAAAAAACAAAAAAACAGCAAGCTTTTGTTTTAGGCTAAGAAACTGTGATCTCACTGTTCAGGTACCAAACTGCATGGACTGTTTCTGTGACAGGAAAATCTGAGGATCATCATCATCATCATCTCCATCAGATAGATAGATAATGCATCCGTGTGCAGGGCATTATTTTGAAACAAGTTGAAGTCTCTGTACATATTTGTATTAAGAAGAAAAAAATAGTGTTATTGTTGTTGTATTTAAGACACAAGTTAAAAAAAATTTAAAAAAGAAAAAAGAAAAAAAGATGAATAGTTTGTGACAAAGGAAAACAAACAAACAAACATCCACAGCCGAGGCTTGTCCTGCTGACACATTTTTACAGAGATGAGCTATTTTTACTGGTGATTTTCTAGCCGTTGATATTGATATCCTTTTAAAGAAAGTACAAAACTTCCAAAATTACAAGCACTTCCACAACGATAGATTGTAAGGTCATTTTTGTTACTTTTGTAGATGTGGTTGTTACTTTGCTACTGCACCATTTTGTAAAGTGGGACAAGCCTTGGCTGTGAGTCCTCTGGGTTTATGATTATGATCATAATGATTTTTTTTAATTTTTCTTTTCTTTCTTTCTTTTTCTTTTTTTAATTTGGGAAGTAAAACACTGTAGATGGGCCGAATTTGTGACTGTGTGTTTGTGTACTTGTGTACATGTTCCCCTGTTCCTGTGTCAGTGTTATAAACCAGAGAAGTGATGTCAATTATTGTGGGAGTTTGAACCATTTTAAATGTTCTCTATGAAAAACACAAATAAAGAAACATAGACAAGAAGGACACACTCGTCTCTCTTTGAGTGTGTGTGTGTGTGTGAGCGTGTGTGTGTATGTGTGTGTGTGTGTGTGTGTGTGTGTGTGTGTGGGCAAAACGGGCTCAACTACTCCGCTGAAAACAGAAAACAAAACTACAGACGCACTGCGAAAAACAGAACATAAAACGACAGCCTTGCTGCGTGAATCTCAAAAACGAGAAAAAAAAAAAAATCGATCTACGATCCACTGTACTAACCCATAGTTAGTATAGTGGTGTTCCCCTTTGAAGAAGAGACCTGTGACAAAATCGAGAGAGATGCCGGACCAGGGTCAACTAGGAACCGGCAGTGGTTGGCGCAAACCCTGTTGTGGCCTGGAGGAGATTTTATTACGGGCACAGATAGTGCAGGCAGGCACGTAATTCTTGACGCCTGGGTCAAGTGAAGGCCGCCAGAACTTCTGTTGGACCTCAAAAGAAGTTCTGTGGGACCCCCGGGTGACAGGTCAGCAGGGAAGTGTGAGCCCAGTGAATGACCTGCGACCTTAGGGAGGAGGACACAAACAACCGGTTAGACAGACATTTGTTAGGCAGCGGGCCCACACTGGCCTTCCACTTGACCTGGTCCTCTATTGGCCAGCTGACCGCTCTGACCACATGGAAGGATAGGTTCAGGGTCTTTGGCCATCGGTACTGGCTCATACAAACGGGAGACGACATCTGGTTCCCGTTCTTGGACCCAAGTACACCGAAAACTTCTTGGGAGAGGCGAGTCATGGTGACTCAGAGAGGGCGGGACCAAAACGGGCTCAAATACGACCGCCTTGCTGCGAAAAACAGAATATAAAATGACAGCCTTGCTGCGTCAATCTCGTAAACGAGAGAAAAAATGAGACACATGATCTGGGAGCATGGAACTTCTTTCAGTCAACATGAACATGAACACTGACAACTGACGAGGGGAACTTTTAAAGCAGCGGTCCCCAACCTTTTTTGCTCCACGGCCCGGTTTAATGTCAGGCAATATTTTCACGGACCAGCCCCCTAACACTCTCTGGTCGCTATGGTAACCTTTAACGGTGCCTTCAAAATGAGATACACAAAACAGCTTTGCAAGTGGGCGTGCACTGCATGTAAATGTTTCATTAATGTTGATATATTTGTTTCAATCACTGAATAAAGCCTGTCATATTGGGACCAGAGTCAGGACCTTAAATTGCTTGCACAAAACTATTGATCAGCACTCAGCATTTGTTTGTTGTTCATTAAAATCAGTATGCGCCGAGAGCGCGGGCGAGAGAGTGCCAGTGAGTGAGGTCTGAGGTCTTGGCCATCAGTTAATTAACTTATTTTTGTGTAGGTGTGTAGGCTGAACACGTAGCACAAGTAAGCGAGTTTTGCGACCCACTCCTTGTCACTGAAATGTGCTGCCAGTGGTGACTTCTTTTCTGAGAAAAATCGCTGCAGCGGCTCTCGTAATTCAAACACTCTGGCCAGCGATCTCCCTCGGGATGCAACAAGAGTGAGTCATAGACAGATGTAACTCTGATGTGACAGAGGAAATCCAGTCAAAATAAAACATTGGAAAGGAAATAATATTTGTTATTTATTCTTTCAGTGTGGCCCGTTCCCATTGACGCAGTAGTGTCACTACTGCGTCAATGGGAAAATTGCTTTTGGGCTCCATGGGGTTTTCTGTTGCAGTACCCACAGTGGCCACCATGTAAAAATTGTCTTCAAGGTCAGAGGGGGCGGTAACCATGGGGGGGCTCTATCCAGTTCATATTATACATCCATGGCGGTAACCCATCACCAAAATAAAACAGGAAATTACCTAATTAAAAAAATCCAACTTAAAGGTGCCATATGTAAGAATGTGGCCAAAAACGGTTACTACATTCAAATTCAAAATACCAAGGTCTTTTAGGTTTCGTTTTCTGACGTAACTGGCAACCCGTGGTTGCTCGGCAGCAGAGACTCTACTGACTGCTGTGGGAAATAAATTGTTTTCCTGTTCCCGTGAGGGAGTTTTTAGTGTAAGGTTTTCTGTATGTTGTTAAAGATAACAATTAACCAAAAGTCAAGCTGTGAACAAATGATGGGATCGTAAAGAAGGGGTCGGCATGAGGTGCACAGGATGACATGTGTGGGTCATAAACAAAGTGTGTTGTCTTGTAACTTGCTTTGATGTGACTGTATATATGTTTGAGCTCTCTGAAGCAAAGTCAGAGAACATTTAGACCAGCTTTGGGACAGATTCTCTCCTTCATGCATGAAGTAAAGACACGATTTAACCAACACCGATGACTCCAATGAAATTTCTTTCACACTGCAATGATTGGTAGACGGTGGTAGGTGGCGCCACATGCCAAAACATGATTTCAAAACATAAACATGATTTGCAGTCTGCAAAATATTTGTTTTAATGCAAATATTTTGGCTGTACTGTTGTTGTTGGTGAGTTCAGTTTGTTATATGAACATTATTCCTGAGTCTCTGTGACATATTAGGAGGATTGTATGGCCAGTTGATTTATTACATAATGCACCTTTAATTAACATGTTCTCATATTTGTTACCTCTTTAGGACCTCTTTTTTCTGGCATAAACAGTTGAGCTCGTCAGGACCAGTAGTCCTCGTGGAGACCAAAACCTGGTTCTAATGAAGCAGAACCTAATTTCTGAGGAACTGTTGAAGTTTAGGGCTAAAATTTGAATTGTGGTTTTGGTTAAGGTTAGGGACACGGTTTTGTTTAGACCGTTCAAATAAATGTGTTCTTGTATGGTTGTCTTTGTGAGGCCCAAAAACCATAGGGAGTGAAGACATTTTGGGAAAGTGAGGACATGTTGGCCTTAAAAGGCCTTTTTGAGGGTTAAGACTTGAAGACTAAAATTGAGTTACAGTTAGGCACTTTTAAGGTTAAGGTAAGGTTAATGTATCATGTCTTTGTGTCCTCATTACAAATGCTGCACAAACGTGTGTGTTTTTGTTTGCAGTGGGGACATTTTGGCGTTTAAACGAGCCGTAGTTGCCATTAGGTCCCTTAGCTCATTGTGCTACATTTATTGTGATGAAATAATTATATTTAATAGTACAAGCATCTATTGATGTACTCTGCGTATGTACTTATATGTATTTGTGCATTTTGTATGGCCTGCCACTTATAACTGCAGCAAATAAAATTGCCCCTCAGGGACAATAAAGCTTTTCTAATCCAGTCCATGGTTTGCAAAGTAGGGACGTTTGTGCTTGTCCCCACTTAGAATTATTAAATTTGAAGATACAAAACTGTGGTGACTAACTTAAAAATATAAACAAATGACTATTACATTCATGTATGGAGTACATTTTTGACATTCTTAATCTACTTTTATTGTTGTTGTAAATATTATTGCTGTTTTTTGTTTATAATATTTATTGCCTGGCTGTTGGCTGTAGCTGTTCCAAGTGTTGTTGAGGGTGTTTCCTTTGTTTTTTTCCTCCAAGAAAACAAAAATATCTCTACCTGTATTAACATTGTTTGTCTTCTTCTTATTATTATTATTAGTAGTAGTATTATAATACTACTACTACTACTAATAATAATAATAATAATAAATAATAGTAATGGTTGTTTGTCTCTATGTGGCCCTGAGATGGACTGGCGAACTGTCCAGGGTGTACCCCGCCTATCGCCCAATGTCTGCTGAGATAGGCACAGCACCCCCCGCAACCCTCTGGTGAAGGAAAAAGCGGTAGATAATGGATGGATGGATAAATAATAGTGTGAATATATATATTTATTAATTTCATTATATATTTATGTGTTTTTTCAAAAATAAAAAGACTTTTGAAAGAAACAACCATCAAATGAGTTCACACCATTATCAGTTTCAAATTCTGTCAAAAGTGCAGAGCTTGTGTTGACAGGCGACATTCCAGCCCTGCACACAGGAAGTGATTTGTTTAAGGCAAAGACAGACAGAGGCAACGGCAACATTGAGCAAGTGGTGAGAGAGACGCTGCAAACAGGTTGGAGTATGACTCAATAAAACACAAAGAAACATCCATGAATAGTGAAGTGTAGTGAATTATACAACTCAAAAAAGAGGAGATAAACACTTCTTGTCCATGCTCTTCTGCTGCACACACACACACAGCTCTGAGAGTTTTGCGCGACACAACCTGTTCTCAGAGGAAGGACACGGCAACAAAGACCAAACAGAGACAGAAAGTCCAATATCATGCATTTTGTGCAGTTATTCTCCTTAGCACATTGACTTCCATTCATTTGGACAACTGGTTAAGACCCTAACCACAACCTCAACCAGTTCCTCAGAAATGATGTTCTGCCTCAATAGGACCAGATTTTGGTCTCCACCAGGACAACTGGTCCCGACAAGGCCATTGTTTATGCCAGAAAAGAGGGTGACAAATGCACAAACACTGGTTTCCATGACTTCAGAGGACATTGCATTGCCTTACATTAATTTTCTGGAGACTAACCATAATCTTAACCATAACTACTACAGGCCTAAGCCTGACCCTGACCCTGAACCTGACCCTGACCTTAACTTTAACCTAACCAAGACCTTCAGCCTAACTTTAATAACATGTCTTCACCTTAAGATGGTGTAATGTACGTTATGGGGACTTTATTTTTGTCCCCATAAGGAAGACAAGTCCCCATAATGAAATTTAAGTCCCTACAACATAAGGGATTCAAGGCACAAACATGCAACACACAGTAATAAGTGGTAAACAAAATGGGGGACGACATTGTGCTGTTAGCATATACAAGAATTGCTTGTAGTCCTTAAATTGAGCAGCACTGACCTCTGGTGGATCATTTATGAAGTTACAGTACATTTGTGAATGCTTTTCATCTGTGGCTACTTTTGTTTTCACATTCCCCCAGAGAAAGACACTTAACTGCCTCAGGTAATCTGTTGATTATTCTGAATATTGATTTATTCTTAGAGCTTCTACCTTATATAATATGAGTGCTCCCTCCAGTATACTAAAAATATACTCCGCATTCTCCCGTTCATTGGTAAAATGACTTATAATTACCATATTTCAGCTCAGAAATCTCTGCTGTACAACACTCACATGAAAGAATACATGTATTAAATGAATTTGATGGAAAAAAACAAACTAAGTTAAAACTTCGACTTATGTTGGCAATTGACAGTAATATCTGCCGACCTCCATTCATTAATTTAATATCATCCTATTTGTTGTTTATTTTGCTTGTTACATGAATCCTTTAATTCTTTTTTGTCCCTGAAAGAATTATTTTAACTTCTAAAGACAGTGTTTTTAAAGTGTAATTTAAATATGAGAGTGTAGGCTGGATATCCTGCAATCAAAGTGCTTCACATAAAATAAACAATAAAATAAAAGGAATAGAGAAAAAAAACATTTAAAAAAAAGAATCAGTAAAACTGGAATGTGCACGACAATATAAGATAGACCTTTATTATATCCTGCAGTAGGGAAATTTAGCAGCAAAAGACAGTACAGACAGTAAATAATAAACATGCATTTCCACAATGTGAAAGTACAATATAGAGAGATAATAACAGTATGACTATACAAATTGAAATAAAGCACAGAGGAAAATTGCCACTGTGCTACTCAATATTAAAATATGGTTTTAATCATTTTGCTTATGTTCTTTGTTCTTAATCATGTGTTTGAATATATCTGATGGTGAAAGAAAAAAAATATATTCGATATTCTTCTATTCTCTAATTGCGTGATTCATTAAACTAGACATGAGTTGTGCAAATGAAAATGCATAAAAAAGTTTGGAAAAAAACGTGTTTTTAACAAACAAAATACTAAAACTGATTATTTTTTGTTTCCAGGTTTGAGAACCCCTTTTCAACACGTTATGGTCCAAACAAATACTCGATTAATCGAGGAAAAATAATCGATAATCAATAATCGACTGATACTCGTTCCAAATGTAGGTCATCCTCCGCTGCCACGTTACGTACTTACATACGTACGTACGTAACCTGTGACGTCATAGCGTCAGCTGGCTGAATGTTTACATCCAGCAGTTGTGTTTATGGCTGATTCTCTCTGTGCGTGTGTGTCTCCTCTTCTCTGCTGCTTCTAACAACCAAAGGCTGAAGAACGTCGGAAAACGTCGTAGAACCCCAGAGAACCTCAGGTACAGCTGCAGTTTACTGTGGAGCCCCACATTCATCTGCGTCATGTTTTTTTTTCATGTCACGGCGACCAAACTCCGCCGTGTCTCTGTCTCCATTTCCCGTCTTCTTCATCGTCAAACTCGGCGGTTATGTTGACCTCCCCCGCTGCGTGACAGACACAGCTCCGCGCGTGGACTGTGGACTCTGTCCGCGGTCGTAAAACGTTGGCTCGACGTTAATTTGTTTTTCGTTGTTTTTCTTTGTTTTTTTTGTCAGTGTTTGTGCTCGTGGTTGAATTGTGTGGAGCACCTGAGTGGCGCACATAGACAAACACCGCAGCACATTGCGGTGAGCTGAGGTGAGCTGCGTGACTGTGGATGTGGACGTGGACGTGTGTGATTCTAACAAAAGCTGCGCAGGTGACGTGTGTGAATAATAATAATAATAATAACCTGTCTTAGCAAATGCTAAAGCATCGTTAGCAGGAAGTGTGTGTTTATCCCACTAGCCTACTTCTCTACTTACCACGTACTGTCTCACCGTGCGTTACAGTGCCCCCTCGAGGTCGTTTCTGCTAATGTATGATGATATTTGACTGTGTGATGTGGTCAGCAATTGGTGGCCCCGTATGATTTACTTATGTTTGCTATGAACATTTCATATTGAGTTAAGAAGAGATAAGAACATAGTTTTTACCTTTATTAGTCCTGCGGTGGGGAAATTTACATTTTCACTACGGCAAATAAAGATGATAATAAACAAGCATTTCCAAGAAGGTACAATATAGTAAGTTATTGACAATATAGACATTATACGTACATTATAGACAGTTTCCAGAATATATACAGTATTATATTTACAGTATAAACAAGGGTTCAACATGATATATTGTATATGTATATTGCACTTGCGTAAAGTATGTTATATATACGTTTATTCTACAAAATATATGAACTGAATAAGACAAATAAGATTAAAAATAAGATCAAATAAGATTCTGTTGCTAGAATTGACAGTTAACCTTGACTAAATGTTTGGTTTGAAAATACAAAATAAAAACACTGCTGTTGTCATGGTAACAACCAGGTTGTTACCTTAAGGCAGCAAACATGGGTTTTTGTTTGCGATAAAATACATTTAAAGGCACTTTTGCCTGATGAAGATATGATGTTTTGGCCAAATATTCAGGTGCTTACAAAGAAACTGGCCCTCGACCACATTAACTTGTTGATCCTTGGATTATTTGATTATTAGTCTATTAGTCTATTTCTAAATTAATCACCAACTCTTTTGATAATCAATCAGTTTGTGGACAAAAACATTTCCAGAGTTGAGAAACACTGATCAAGGTTTTTCTGCGTTGTCTGACATTTAATTAAAAATTAAAATTAAATTAATTATTTAACCTTTAACCTCTTCTTCGTGGTTTCCCCTGTACCGGGGGCAGCGTCACACACAGCGACAAAGGCGTCATAAAACCATATCTAACTCAAACAAACACAGAATACCCACAGAAAGGTCAGACACTCAGTTAAAATCTCATATAAACCATTCTTATGTTCACGAAACACAGTTAAAACACAGATGGATCAAACCAGCAGGGGCGAAAATAACCATTACAGCGCACACATTGAAAAGCGGCACCGGAGCGTCATCGTGATTATGTACACAAACAAAAAAACATGTGTCGGCTGGACAACGGAGAATCCACAGATTCCAGCGGTACCATTTTTATCACTCTACGACCAAGATTCACGGATCCAGCCTGCCAACTGACTTTCAACAAATACAAGCAGAAATGCTGTCTTACCTTTGCTGTTTATCAAAACATACTATGTCGCCAAACAAGTTATTTACACTGGAACAAAACCACTTCTAATGAAGAACTACACTTTCCAGCATGTTTTGGGAACAAATCCCAGTCTGATGGATCATTACAGAGCGACATTTGATCGTTCCGATTAGAGAAGGGCGAATATCCGCACAAATGCATCATATGCATTTATGTCCTTTTGACTCGCTAAAGAAGTGATTCATTCAGAAGTTGTTACATGACCTCCATGTGTTTTTAAGCTCCTACTGCATATTTTAAAGGTGATATTTGCTTTAAAATGCAATATTTTTGTGCATTTATGCTGTGTTCCATGTGCATTTACTCTGACACAGTGGCATCTACAGTGAAACTTACACCTCTGGTTGAATCTCACAAGTGCTATCTATATTTTGATACCAAGATAATCCACATAGAGCTTGTTAATGCAGAGATTTACTCTATTTAGTTTGGGCATGTCATTTTCGAGCAGGAACTCCAAAAACAGGGTCAGGGAAGAAGAGGTTAATTATACAGGTTATCCCATTGAGACACAACACAGGCTCTCCTTTTCAAGAGAGATACAACAGTCCGACACAGAAGACATTTAAATGCTCTTGCTGCTGCTGTTGTTTTACAATCTCATGACTGTGAGCTGCATTTGTCCACACTGGTGTTGATTTTAACACACCTCAGTCACACTCTGCTGTCAAACGCCTCTCTTAGGCCTCTGAAGTTGGTCCAGAGAGTCGTGGTGGACACATTGTGAGTGATGTGTGTGCATCGTGTCATTCAAAAGGTCATAGTTAAGCGTGGCGTCCAAAAAGTCGTAGTTTAGCATGTTGTCCAAAAGTCGTCACAAAAAAATCATAGTACAAAAGTGCATGTGTTTTTATAGATTCACAGGATGGTTTTCACATCGTCTTTGCCTTTTTGTCTTTGTTTCTAGTCAGGATGGGTGGAGCTGTGAGTACTGGTGAGGACAACGATGATTTGATTGACAACCTTAAGCAGGCTTACTACATCCGCTCAGACCTGGTGGAGCGAGCTTTCAGAGCCATCGACCGGGCCGACTATTACCTGGATGAATATAGAGACAATGCCTATAAGGTGAGTACAGTAAAAACTAAAAAACGGCATCCAAAGACATTCTCGGCACACATAAATTAAAAAGTAGAGTTTTGGTAGCCAATCAGGCCTTTGAACTTGAGTGCTTAAGGTAAGAAAGAGTCTTCTCTGCTGTGCATGTAAGGACTTGGCGTGGCGACATGGGAACATCCACCTGTCTGCTCCATGCATCTACTCTGAGGTAATGGAAGCTCTGGATCTCCATCCTGGCCTCTCCTTCCTCAACCTCGGCAGTGGGACAGGCTACCTCAGCACCATGGTCGGCCTCATTCTGGGTATGTGTCCAACACTCTGTTTCATATCTGTCAACTAACGACAAAACTTATCTGAGCGCACAAAAGCAGCCTTAAAGTAAGCTGCACTTTGTAGCTCTTTGAGTTAGTCTTCATCTTTTTATTGAATCTACATCTATTTTTAATCGAACAATGAGATCCTGAAAGAGTCACACTTCTAGTCTTCTTCTGTAGTTTTTCCTTGACTAGAGTTGAGTTGCAGACATTTCACCTCTCGTCCAAGAGGCTTCTTCAGTTCTGAGTAACTGGTGGGACAAACTTCTGAGGCTGAAAACCTGCCTAAGTAGTCGTTGGGGTCACCTGGCAGACAATAGCAAACCCTAGTAAACAACAACCTGAAGCTGGGAGGGGTGAATGATCAGCAGTTTTCAACATTGTTCAAGCAACACATCGGTATCTGCCATTGGAAAAACCCATGTTGCGAAAAAATGGAAAATAACTGGCACTGTGTGGCCAATAGGGGTGGGAATAATAATTGATTCTTCGATGCATCGTGATTCTCTCTAGAACGATTCCGAATCGATGCGGATAAGTTAATAATTGGAATTAAAAAAAAATAAAAAAATTACTTCGCCTGCTGCAACATTCTGTTCGCTTCGCTCGCTGCAGAGCCAGGGTTTCCCCCAGTGTATTATAAGCCTAGCGGGCCGCCAGGCTTTGCGTTGCTTGTTTATTTATTTAAAATAGATTTTTTTATACACCTCAGCTTTTTCTATACCGGGGAACAAGAGCGCACGTTCCCCCATGTAATCTGCGCAGCGCACGCTTGTCCAGGTGCCGATTGAAACCCAAGTCACACTATAAAGTGTGTCAATATTATGGTTACATCGTTCTTGTCAATAAAGATATTATATTTAGGGATGCACCGATAATTCGGCGGTCGAAACACAGCGAGTTCACTGTGGAACAGCACCTGTTAAACGCTGGAAAGTCTCTGCGCAAAAGTGAAACTTGGCTGCGTGCGGCACAGATTATGAACTCCCCGCGACATTCACTTCACAGCAGAGAACATTCTCTCTCTTTGAGCAGTTAACTAAAGACATCAGCTCATCTGATGCATCGGTTATTCCCTTAATTACAGCGCTAAATCGTCTTCTTTCACAAAGAATGGAGTAAGAACGATGAAAAGTGCGCTCTGCTCTTCAGAGTCTGTCACCATGTTTCACTCGGATCACCTGCACTTCATCACGACTGTACTCCATCCTCGTCATAAAGATCATTATTCTTATGTGGGGATAAAACACGTAGAGAAATGATCCAGTCTGCTTTAGATCAAATCAAAATCAAATGAGCGCTTGGAGACGCAGGAGCGACGAACGGCGCAGGAGAGGGAGAAGAGAACAGCGCAGGGGCGGTGCGCAGAAATAAAAAAGCTGTCTGCACCAGATGAGCCAGATGAGGGGGCACTACCACTTTTATATTTATGTTGCTTTATCTTACTTTTAAATGAGTAGCAAAGTATTAAAGTAAAAAAATTTGCATCGAGATGCATCGATAATCGGTTTAGAATCGAATCGTTGACCTCTGAATCGTAATCGAATCGAATCGTGAGGTGCCAAGAGATTTCCACCCCTAGTGGCCAACAAAGACTAATAAACAGTATAATTATAGCAAATATATTGCTACAAGGAATACGATTAGCCAAACATACAGTTAGGCCCATAAATATCTGGACATCGGCACAGTTCTCTTTATTTTGGATCTATGCACCACTACAATGGATTTGAAATGAAAGGAACAAGATGTGCTTTAACAGCACACTTTCAGCTTTAATTTGAGGGGATTTACATCCAAATCAAGTGAACGGTGTAGGAATTAAAACACTTTCTATATTTGCCTCCCACTTTTTAGGGGACCAAAAGTAATTGGACAATTGACTGAAAAGCTATTTCATGGACACTTGTGGGCTATTCAGTCATTATTTCATCTTCAATGACACAGGTAAAAGTTCTGGAGTTGATTCCAGGAGTGACATTTGCATTTGGAATCTGATGCTGTTAACTTTCTATATGAGATCCAAGGAGCTGTCACTGTCAGTGAAGAAGCCATCATTAGGCTAAAAATCAAAACAAACCCATCAGAGAAATAGCAAAAACATTAGGTGTGGCCAAATCAACTGTTTGGAACATTCTTTAAAAGAAAGAATGCACCAGTGAGCTCAGCAACACCAAAGGACCTAGAAGACCACAGAAAACCACTGTGGTGGACGACAGAAGAATTATTTCCCTGGTGAAGAAAAAGTCCTTCACAACAGTTGGCCAGATCAAAAACACTCTCCAGGAGGTCGGTGTTTGTGTTTCAAAGTCAACAATCAAAAGAAGACTTCACCAGAGTGAATGCAGAGGGTTCACCACAAGATGGAAACCATTGGTGAGCCTCAAAAACAGGAAGACAAGATTAGAATTTGCCAAACAACACCTAAAAAAGCTGTTACAATTCTGGAAGAACATCCTCTGGACAGATGAGACCAAGGTCAACTTGTACCACAGTGATGGGAAAAGAAGAGTGGAGAAGGAAAGGAACTGCTCATGATCCACAACATACCACCTCATCAGTGAAGCATGTTGGTGGTAGTGTCATGGCGTGGGCATGTATGGCTGCTAATGGAATTGGTTCCCTTGTGTTTATTGATGATGTAACTGCTGACAAATGCAGCAGGATGAATTCTGAAGTGTTTCCAACAATATTATCTGGCTCATTCAGACAAATGCTTCAGAACTCATTGGACGGTGCTTCACAGTGCAGATGGACAATGACCCAAAGCATTCTGCAAAAGCAACCAAAGAGTTTTTTAAGGCAAATATGAAATGTTATCAGTCAATCACCTGACCTGAATCTGATTGAGCATGCATTTCACTTGCTGGAGACCAAACTGAAGGGAAAAAGCCCCAAGAACAAGCAAGAACTGAAGACCTTGTCAGTAGAGGCCTGACTGAGCATCACCAGGGATGAAACCCAGTGTCTGGTGATGTCTATGCCTTCCAGATTTCAGGCTGGAATTGACTGCAAAGGATTTGTAACCAAGTATTAAACAATGAAAGGTTGATTTATGATTGTTTAGTTTGTCCAATTACTTTTGGTCCCCTAAAAAGTGGGAGGCACATATAGAAAGTGTTGTAATTCCTACACCATTCACTTGATTTTGATGTAAAATTAAAGCTGAAAGTGTGCAGTTAAAGCACATCTTGTTCGTTTCATTTCAAATCCATTGTAGTGGTGTATTGAGCCAAAATAAAGAGAACTGTGCTGTCCAAATATTTATGGGCCTAACTGTATAGCCCTTCTTTGACTTTAGTCTGGTATTATAATCAAATCAAGACAGAAGCCAGTCCAAATTTTCAAGTAGGACAGAGGTGGACATTCAAGAGAGGTGCAAACAGATAAGAATATGAGGCGGTTTTAACTGGTCCATATCCCCCCCAAAAATCCAAAGAACAGTGTCCATCAGAAACAGTAATCAGTAGTCTGTTTAGAATATTCTCAACAGCAACTAGAGATTTTAAAATGGGTCCATAAATGCTAAATGTGTCAAATGAGTAAAGATAATACATGAAAAAATGAATGAGACTGTTAATAATGCAACTAAAACAATTTCACACAAAACAGATCACTAATCTTTGCATTTTAAGATACAGTTACCCAGATCAAGAACATTTACAACCGTGTTAATGTACATGTGGTTGATTTAAAAGTGTACTGTGGTCTGTTCACAGGACCATCTGGGGTGAATCATGGCATCGAGCTGCACGCAGACGTGATCGAGTACGCTTACCAAAAGCTTGATTCCTTCATCAAAACCAGCGACAGCTTCGACAAGTACATCTCCCAGTGATGAATGATTGAATGTGGTTTAGATTTTGCCTTGTTTTTTGTTTTTTTTTATTTCCACTTTTGTTGATCATGTGTCTCTCATCAGATTTGAGTTCTGTGAGCCGTCCTTCGTCATGGGCAACTGTCTGGAGATTCCTCCAGAGAGCCGTCAGTATGACCGGGTGTACTGCGGCGCCGGTGTGCAGAAGGAGCACAAGGACTACATGAAGAACCTGCTCAAGTTCGGAGGTATCCTGGTGATGCCTCTGGAGGATAAGGTTGGTAATTCGGGCTAAAAAAGCCATGTTTCCATCATGTTTCGTACAGTACAGTACAGTTTGGAATGGTAAAGGCCTCGAACAGTATGTTTACGAGGAGAGGTGTGTGCTGCACCTGATGGCTGCGTTAACGAGATGCGTTGCGTGACGTCTTACCACAACAAATAATGACCTCGAACGCGACATTAAGTACTACAATAGAGGACGTCCAGCAGCTTGTTTTCCTGCTCGGTTTGTGGCTGTTTGTGACATCAAGCTTTTGCGTGAGAATAGACTGCGAGAGTGATGCTTTTTCACCCAATCAGCAGACTGTCATGAGTCTAGCTCCTCCCATACTGTACCATTACATTGGTACCTCAGGGAAGGGTACTGAAAAATAGAATGGTTGGTGCCAATTATTTTGGTATTATTCCTAGGCGTGTCAAATAATCGTGTTTATTGCG
The DNA here is from genome assembly GCF_963457635.1 of Microchirus variegatus. Lineage (NCBI taxonomy): Eukaryota > Metazoa > Chordata > Actinopteri > Pleuronectiformes > Soleidae > Microchirus > Microchirus variegatus. The sequence goes on from NC_139807.1 coordinate 24,671,817, forward strand.
ATTAATTAATTACAGTCACATTTAATGCATTATGTTTTTTAATCGCCTTAATCTCTTCTTTACGGATGCCCGCCGGTACCGGGGACAGCGTCACGCTGTGCATACCCACAGAAAGGTCAGAAACTCAGCTAAAAGCTCATATAAACCATTCTTATGTTCACGAAACACAGTTAAAACACAGATGGATCAAACCAGCAAGAGCGGAAAAAAAACGTTACAGCATTGTAAAGCGACACCGGAGCATCAGCACGATTATGTAAACACAAAAAACGTGTTGGCTGGACAGCGGATAATCTACAGATTCCACCGGTACCATTTTCATCACTCTACGACCAAGATTCACTGATCCAGCCCCAAAATAAGAGCAAAACAACAACTGACTTTCAAGAAATACAAGCAGAAATGTTGTCTTACCTTTTGCTGTTTATCAAAACAAGTTATTTCCACCAGAACAAAACCACTTCTACACTTTCCAGCATGCTTTGGGGACTATTCCCGGTCTGATTGATCATCAGACCGGGAATGATTGATCATCAGACCGGGAATACAGAGCGACATTAGATCGTTCTGATTAGAGAACGGCGAATGTCCGCACAAATGCGTCATACGTGCTAACTTACAGCACTGTGATTGATGGGTCTGATTTATTTATTTTTTATTATCTGCGGCAGAGAAAAAGCAAGTTCAGTGTTGTTTTTCTCAGAAATTCTTAATACTTTTTCATGTTTACTTACAGCACATTATATAGACTGTATTTTCGAATTACTTAGAGTTTGACAATAACAGCAGAATGTAAATGGCTTTGTCAAACTAATTAATTACTTTATAAAGCCACTTTTTGGTTATATATCAATCTTTTGGTCTGTCACAATAATTAAAAGTACAGATTCATGAGATTAATTAATTACAGATCATAATTAATTAATCGCTTTTTTTTTTTAATCGCTTGACAGCAATAATTATTCCTACATACTGAACCGTTCCACTCGGTGGAAACATGGAAACCCATTAAGGCCTGAAGCGCCTGGAAAAAATGCCTCTAAAACCTGAGCTTCAATGCCGACTAAATGACTGATTTCTCAGCCTCTGTAGCAGATATAGGAACACAATTCAAAAAGTATTTGAGAGCTTACACCTGTGGCTTTCCTGACAAATATAGTTTATTTAGATAAAAAATGTAAACTTAAAGTGAATGTGAACTATTTTCAATTAAAAAAACAGTAAGAAAATAAAGTAATATCAACTTGTATCAGTGCCTTGATTTGGGCCTGATGGAGTGTGAAGAACAAGAACAGCATGTAATGACTGTAACAGTCTGCTTCACATGTGACGGTGATGATGCTTACAGCGCTGTGGCATCTGCAGGTAAATCCACTGTCAGCCCTGCTGCGCAGTTGTAAACACTCAATCGATTACGGTGGTATTTATCTTCATTATCGCCGACCTCGTCGTCTTCAAACATAATTATGTCTTAACCATAAATCCCACTCGATTTGTTCAGCGCGTTCAAAGTTATCAGCGATGACGTCATCGAAGATGAGAAACTCCTCAAAATCACTGCCTTCAGAAATCTCTCCGCTGTCAAAGTCCTCCATGTTTGCGCGAAGTAATTTCAAAACAATGTCACGAGGAACCCTTATACCCCTGAAAATTGACGTATCCGCTTTACCCGCGTCTATGGTAGAAGTGTGGCAATGCTTTCCCGGCATCAATGGGTTAAACATACTTTAATGTACTTCATAGTACTGGATTCATTTATTAATTGTATGACAGTGCAATGATGAAACTCATTAATGCTGGTTTTGAAGTCAAAATGTATAAACCCACTTTTAAAAAAAATACTGTTATAGATTCAACTACACCCAGTGTTTCAGACGGTCCTGGACAGTGTTAATGTAGAATCAACTCGTACTCATTAATCAGACTCTTACTATTTGTAAAACTATTTGTTTGAGTGTTTTTTTTAAATTCAGTTTCTGTGAGTTCAGCTTCTGAAAAGTACAAGTGACTCAAAAAAAAAGACTGGTTGAAGTTGAGGTCAATAATTTGGATGCTCCTAAAATAAGTGTCCTATAGTATCAAGTATGAAGAGTATGAAGAGTTGTCAGTTTTGAAGTGTGAAAATCTGAGAATTTAACTAAGAATAAACCTGGAATTTAAACTGAAAATAAAATTAAAGTCTCTAGATTTTAAGGATTTAGAAGTAAAGTCCACTTTTTTATTGTCCTTTGTTCATCCACCCTCCCCACAACCATTTCACAAATTGGAGGATTAAAGTGATGAAACCATGATGAAAATAATCACCATAACAGCAAAACACAACCTCTCACACAACAAAAAATAACAAATAACTAAAGATTTCTTTTTCCTGTTGTGTTCTGTGCAGTTGACCAAGATCACACGAACAGGCGTGAGCAGCTGGGAGACCAAGAAGATCATCTCGGTGTCCTTTGCTCCTCTGGTTCTGCCCAAACACAGCACCAATGGAAAACCCAAGACTGTCCCACTGCGTGAGTGCAATATGCAACAATAGGAAATATGCAAATATTAGCTATGTGTAGTAGAGAGCTGCTCTCAAAGGGGGTTGCCTGCTGTGTTTTACGATCAGAGGAAGACATTAATTTGTTTATGTTGAGTTCCCATATTAAGCGTAATAATATTATGAAAAGCATCCCTTTAACCCTTAGATGTGCCTTCAAAAAAGTTACGTTAACAAACCTAGCACACCAAATGGTGCGCATGAAAGTACACAGCTATAAAAATAGTATACATTTGTATTTTTTTTTTTTTTTTAAGTTCTAGACCAACAGCTGTTCTTTCCATACATTTAAAATATGAATATATATATATTTTATTTTTAATCCTTAAATTGCCAGGTTTATTTATTTACAAAACAAAACAAAAAGATAAATATTTTCAATATACTTCATGCAAACTGGATTTAACAGATTTTTTTTTCCGCATTATTATTTTTTTGTAATAGTGATTTCATAAAATACCAGTGTTAACATACCTAGAGCACCAATACAAATACAAGCTATAAAAATGGTGTACATTTATATTTTCATTTTGTTTATATTTAGTTTTTTAGACCAATATCAGACCTTATTATAGATACCAAATAAAAATAGTTTACAATAGCACTTTGTGCTGTAAAGAAAAACTGCTGATCTCTGGCTCCCGGTGTTTGTTGCTGAGCAGGAGGACATTTTTGTCCTGCTTCGGTGTGTAGGACACCAGGGTGCGAGTTGGGGTGAACGCAAAGATGGAGGAGCCTCGGAAGCTGAGGGGGAAGCTCTGGTCGGTTTTTACACATTGGGCCAAAGATGGTAATCTTTCTTAGCAGCAGCTCCTCTGCCAGCCCAAACGGGGAAAATTAATGGTCGCGCTCCGTGCGCTCGGGTTCAATGACCATTTTTAGCGCCTCCGCGGTGCTTCATTGTGTGTGGTTTGACATGAGAAGTACAGCTATGCTCCTTAGTTTTGCACAGACACCTCATCACCTGTATACCTGTGATCATTGCAGCGCGGTGCACAGGTGAACCGATCTGGCTTTGTTTTGGCTCTAATTTTTGCTGTACATTTCATGTGCTGGGAAATCTCATGTGTTTCGGATATTTCAAAGCTGTGGGGAACCCATAATTTAGATGTGGGGGTGCTTTGGAGACTGTACTTTGACTGTACTTTTGGTGGTTTGAAAGTTTTAAACACAACATTTCTGCCTCAGACCTTATGTGCACAGAGGGTTTAGTGGGAGTGCCCTTGATCAGAAAAAGCAGCTTTTTTCTCCATGTGCCCAAAAAAATTATGTAATCTTGATAGAAATCAGTCAGAGCACACATTAAAAGCCTTTGGTTTTGACAAAAAAAAAAAGTTTAAAAACACTCAAAAAAACCAAAAAAAAACCTGGCAAATTTTGAACAATATGCATGAAAAAATGGGTTAAGGTACATTTTGAGTTTAAAAAATGCAGTGAATTATCATAGCATGTTGTGTGCAGCTAACTACCCTGGTTATTGTTTCCGTTTCTTCACTTTTGCAGCCAGGTATGAGGTGCGGACGTTACAGGAACTGGCTCGCATTTGCATCCGTCACACCCTCAGAGTGACCACAGGCGGCGCGGACGGCCAGTCACGTGGCAGAGGCTCCTCCTTCAGCGTGGGCAGGGGTCTGTCGGTGGCCGGCCTCCATAAGTATGGCCCACGCTTCAAGCGCCGACGTGTCCACCGGCGCCACTGCAACATCCAGGTGGTGGCGTCGCTGGACAGCAACAACAACCAGGGTGGGAGAGCAGTGGACGAGGAGGAGGCGGCAGAGGAGAGGGAGGCCAGGCAGCACATGAGAGGGACCGGTAGGGTGACGAGGGGAGTAATGGAAGAGGAGGAGCCAGTGGAAGAGGTGGAGGAGGAGGAGGAGGAGCAGGAAGAGGAGGAGGAGAAGGAGACCGGGGAGCTGCTGCGACCTCAGCCGGCCGTGAACGTCCTGAGGGAGAGGATACTCACTCTGCCGCTGCCCGAGCCTCTGAAGATGTACCTGCTGTTCTACAGAGAGAAATGAACCTTTAAGCTCTGGAGCCTGAGCAGGAGCTGAGGCCTCTATTTCTGTTAACGCTCTACCACCACCGCCTCTACGAGCCAGGACCACGACACCTACTTTTAGTGTCGTTCAAGCCCAAATTGGCTCTCTCTCTCTGTGTGTTTCCCCTCATCATCTCAGTCATCCATTGTCTTCCCCTCTTTTATCCTCTGCCTCTACAGGGGAGGAGCCAGTACAGTCCTGGCCAGAATCATTGGATTGAATATTGGAGAAATAAAAAGTAAATCCGATTGCATAAACAACCAAGATGTAATATGGTTAAATAAAGTAATTTATTTTACAAAAGAGTTGAGGGTAAGCTCACAAAATAATCTGGCAAACAACAGAAAATGGCAGAGGATGCTGTCGAGACAAGATTTAAAAAAAAAAAAATCACACCTTGGGTGAGAATGAGGATTCAGTTTTAGAAGCAAAGGACCTGAGCAAATAAGATCGCAAGTTAAGTCTCGGAGGCGCCCGTGTAGACTGGGAGACGGCTTCTTGTCATTTTCCGTTGGGAGTGAGAAAACTGGAGGTTCTGCAGCTGCACCAATCACTGTCCAGTCCACCTGCAACTCCTCCCATCTGCTCCAATGAAAGGCGAGGGACCACACAGACTAGTTTGTGTACCTAACTCTAGGCTAAATTAGGGAGGACGACGGCCATCAACCGTACCACAGACACAATCAGTAAAACACTGCAAATGTAGTGTGTAAATACTGCATATGTAGTGTGTACATACTACAAAGAGAGACGACCATCATCATTGGCATCATGTGACAAGAACGTGAGTGTGAGCTGAAACTACAAGTTATAGAAAAAACTACAAAATATACGTTAAATAAAAATTCTAATGCAAAACAATTCAGTGCCGATTCAAAAGCTTAAAAATTCAAAATCTGGCAGGACAGGTTTACCTCCTTAGATAAGTTGCTTTTCAAAAAGACAAAATCATTTCCTTTAAGCTTCCCCTTTTTTTCTATGCACGCATTTCATTTTCCTCATCTCCTACGGTTTCTCTCCGTCATCATCACGACCAGAAAAGACAGAACATGCTTATATTATTCCACTCGACATGATATACAGTGATTAAACCAGCATGATAACAAAACAACAAATGACATAACTGTTTGTGACTGACTGACCATGTGCAAGTTTTGTAATATCTTTTCATTTTCTTATTTTCTCAGACTTGAAGTGAAGCGTACATATGAAATTGTTTTGTGAATCATGAAAAGATGAGGATACTCAGATACATTGAGTAGCTTTTTTCCTCCTCCTTTTTTTCCTCCTAGTTTCTAGTTGGACGGGGCATTATTTCTTTTTTTCTGTACCAAATTTTTGTGCCAAACTGAAGCTGCGTGGACTGAACATCAGCAGCACCAAACTGAAAAACACATGAACGTCACAATTTTAACCCTATTGAAAGTTTGTATCGGTGTTGAATAGAAAAAAGTGACCTTCACTCACCCTGTTGTTAGTGAACGCAGCTCATCAGATGCATTGTAACAGGTGGAATTACACACACAGATTATATAGGTAATGTATATTTAACAGTGAGTCCTGGATCAGCATTTGAGTACCGTTTGTGGACTATTCCTTTTACTCAGACCGTTCACATTTGTTTGGTTGTTGTGCACCTGTATTTCTTCACTGAATGTAAATGATCATGATGATTTTTTTTTCTTTGCACTAACCATGAAGTTTTGATGCAGATGGCTTTTTTTAAAGAGCTGTGTTATTGACTGCTGTTAATAAAGTCCACAATAAAGGAGAGAAGAGGACGTCCTGGTGAGATCAGTGGTCATCCCGACTTGAGATGGTTCAGGTTTACTGAAGTGTAGTTTTCCAAGGGCAAACTGATTCTAGCCACTTTCTAACTGATTCTAGAGGGTGTGGTCTGGTAGTGAATTTGACATGAAAGTGTTGACCTTGATAAAAATGGGGAGGAGTCTGGGACGAGCCTCACACTAATTAGACTAGGAGCAACATTAAAAAAATGTGTAACAGTAGCACAAGTGTAGACTGAAATAGCTAGTGGCAATATTTGAATGCAGGAGCTGCTGTTTGACCAGAGAGATGCAGTAGATATTAGATAAAAACTTGTACAATTTCAAGGCTGAAGCAATCACCTGTCACATTATTAGGAGCACCTCTTCAACTCCCTATAACATAAATACCCCATCAGCCAATTCCACAGCAGTAACTCGATGCATTTAGTCACATAAGAAAAAAAAGAAAACATTTACAGAACATGAAATGTTGGGGACAGAGGAGAATGGCTGTTTGTAACAAACCAAGGTATGGAGACCATCTCTTCCCTACAGCATAATATACATGCAGTACACACCGTCTCCAGGCACCAGCCAATCCCCGGTCTCCTGTCACCACATCTGGATCACCAGTATCTGGGGAGAGCAGAGATAGGAAGAGTGACAGGAGTGCTCACTCCTGACCAGATGGGGAAAACACAATCACAAAACTGCACATACATAACAACAGCAACATAGATGATATTAAATCTAAAGACTTGGACAGAAACAAACAACAAAACCACCATCGTGTTCTGGTTGAATTGTCTTTAATGAAAAAAACTAAACATGTGAAAGGACTTGGATCAGACATGGACACAAGTGCAACCAGCAACCGTCGCTCGGCTCGATAAATTAAAACACCAGCATCAGAGTCTTAACATATTATGCAAGTTTGGATCCAGTGATGTCGCTATGGGTTACAGATGCAAATTCAAGAGGCATTTTCACATTTTTCCAAATTTACCAAATTCCTATGAGTGACGGAAACACTCGCACACACAACCACATGTATTACTCAAGCGTGCGGACGTCATGCGGCAGGTTTTAACGACAACGCAGAGTTAATTACGACAATCAGGCCGTAGTCTAAAAAGGTGACAAACTTTAATGTGCAGTTGTGTAAATACTCAGCTGTGACATGATCAGTCGACTCGTTTTTTAATCTGTACCTTGCTGAATAAAAAAGCAGACAAATGTATTAAGCAAAAATAAAATTTGAGGAGAGAGGAGAAAAACTAATAAAAATTTGTATCTACATCTGTTTATACAAAAGGAAAAATTATAATAAGTTAGACTTTTTCTAATGTATGTTTGTGTGCATGGGCCAAACAGCCGGAGCCTTTAGTATTATTAACTCTATTATACGACTTTACTAACAACTGGGCGGGGCTTCATTAGGGATGAGTTTATTTTAACACAATTACCTTGAGGACAATATTGAATGGAGAAAATCATTAATAATACTTGACTGAATTGAAAGTCTCACACCACAAGGGGGAGCCCACATCTGTATAGTCATTTAAAATTATTGTTTACTTTAAAATGCTAATTAAGAATAAAGGAAACAGTGATGAAAGAACCATTTTAGATGTTTAAAAAGGTCAATTTTCTTTATATTTATAGCAAAAAAATATCATGAATTGCCAATGTCATCAAGATAATGCTAACATGCCATTTTCTTACGGTCTCACTTCCATCAGCCCTCTTCTCCAAGTAGATACTCATTGGTATTGGGCATAAAAAGTGGTATAGTCCCATCCCTAATTGTGAAGTTTGTCACATAATTTGGTAACATTTTTAAGCTTTACATTTTCTGTTATTTTAGTCATATTCCTCGAAATATTGGTAACAATTCCTCTGTAACCTGAAGCTTTTACAAAAACAAAATGAAGGCAGTGTAAGGACAGAAAGCTCCACCCATTTACTTACATCTAAAACTAAACTATTTGTTTATAATGTTTGTGATCTTTGTGTGTTTTTAAGAACCATTTCTTTACATGTAAGGCAACTATTACATGAATTGCAAATGTTTTTGTCGGGAGCATTGTGACCCACACCTACTGAACATGTCAAGTATTTGATTTGCTATTTGACCCAGGCCTGTATTTAAGTCACAGTGGGCTGTAAGACCCTGCTCACTAGCAACGAGTGGGTGCGACACAGCCCTTGGCTCACAGTTAAGAGTGTGGGGAACAGAGGACAGCAGACAGACAGACAAGCTGAATCATGGAAGTTAACACTGCACATTTTTAACCTGTGGGCAAATGGAATGCATTCCGTGATCAGTTCCTGTTCAAGTCTGTAGTGTTTAAACTAAGGTTTGTGGGTTCATAGAGTACTGTGAGGAAGAGCTCAGCTCAGTCAGTTTTCCACTGACAGTATCACTCAAAATTGAGGGGGGGTTAAAACACAGCACATGTCTCTTCCTGTGACTCCGAAGCCAGAAACCTGGTGGTGGTTAAAAGGTGTGACCACACTGTCTGCCTCTCCATTTAACCAATGCATGACTTTCCTAACAAGGCTGTAAAAATGAGCGCTGCACTAAATAAGTTTTCATTAGTCATTCAGTGTTAATGATTTAATGAACCAGGAACTATTCACATTTAAGAAGCTGAGAAATGCAGAGAACTGAAATTTATAGGCCAACATGGCCCACAATAAATGCTAGTTTAATGCCTTGCATTATTATTATTATTATTATTATTATAATATTCTATACAGATGACACTTCTTCACCAACATCAAACATCATTGCTCAATGATTAGGTTTTTTAGTCATTCTGAAAACTACTGTATTAAGATCACAATACACAAAGTCAAACGTTTAAGACCACAGCCTTTATAAGCCGTAATGTGGATATATTGCCAAAAAGCTTTCTCTCTTTGAATGCAGTCGGATTGTTGAGCTGCATCAGCAAGGTCTCCCACAGCGTGCCATTGCTGCTGAGGTTGGATGCAGTAAGACAGCCATTTATAAAAAAATTAAAAAAACAACCCTAAAATAGAAATAACATTTTCAGAAAAGGAGCCAGTAATGAGTAGCTGCACCATTCTTGTTAATCACCTCAAAATGTGTTGCTACAAGTGGTGAAGATGGCTTCACGGAGGGTATCCACTGTCTGGAACTCATGTCCATTTTTGTAAACTTCCCTTGCCATCCAACCCCAAATGTTCTCAATTGGATTTAGATCAGGGGAACATGCAGGATGGTTCAAAAGAGTGATGTTATTTCTCTGGAAGAAGTCATTTGTCAGGCGGGCATTGTGAACTGCAGTGTTGAAAAACCCAGTCATTCCCACACAGACAATGGCCTTCAGTCATGAGGGATGCCCCTGCAACATCTCCACATAGCCAGCTGCAGTTTGACGCCTCTGCACAACCTGAAGCTCCATTGTTCCATTGAAGGAAAAAGCCCCACAGATCATGATGGCGCCCCCTCCACTGTGCCGTGTAGAAAACATCTCAGGTGGGATCTCCTTGTCATGCCAGTGATGTTGGAAGCCATCAGGACTGTCAAGGTGTCATTTCTGTCTCATCAGCGTTTGCTCTAGTGCAAACTCCAAACTGGCAATTTTGTGCTGCTGAAGGAGACGAGGCCTTTGGAGACGTTTTTCCTTCTTTCGCAGATGCCGTCCAGTGGTTATGGGACTGCAGTTGGCACCAGTGACAAGCTTCATTTGGGCCAAGGATCGTCCTGTGTCTTGACGGACATCCAATTGGATCCTCTGGTTCAGGGCCGGTGAAATTTTTTGGGGTCGACCACTTGACTTTTTTGTTCCATAACCGTCAGGATCTTTTAAGAAGTTTAAAATGACTGTCTTACTGTGTCCAACCTCAGCAGCAGTGGCACACTGCAAGAGGCCTTGCTGATGCAGCTCAACAATCTGACTGCGTTCAAAGAGAGAAAGCTTTTTTTGCCTTTGCCATGAGGAGGTCGAGACAGCGAAGATTCAGGCTTTTAAAGGCTGTGGTCTTTTGATCAGCTGATGAATAGCTTATTTCATTTTAATGGTTGTTTGTACTACATTGTTTAATCAATTTTTTTTGTCTCACTCCCATCTCTTCTTTTTGCATTTTGAAGCACTACTTGGAACCTGTAAAATCTTAAGATCCAAAAGTGCAAATTTAATGTAATGCAATGTAAATTCTTGCAATTTTTCAACTGGTCTTAAAATTTTGATCAGGAGGTATTGCAAATAAATTGCAGAAAGCCAGATATCAGTTGTTTCCAATACTTTGCAGCCCTGGTCAAAATTCATGATGTGGGATGATGTCTAAGGAGGAGATAAGAACACTGACCGAGACAAATGTGTGTTATCTTTACACCTGTTTTAGACTGAATGCCTGGTGTGTGTGTGTCGCTGCTGTTCTGCATCTCAATTAAGTTTCACCAGGGCTCTGGCTTGTCTCCCCACACCACAGATACGATTATGACTTCACTTTCTGATTTGCAGTCAGGTCCATAAATATTGGGACATCAACACAATTATCTTCTTTTTGGCTCTATACGCCACTACAATGGTTTGATGTGGATGGATGTGCTTTTCAAGTTAACTTGGTAGGAATTACAACACTTTCTATGTGGCTCCCACTTTTTAGGGGACCAACAGTAATGGGACAATTGACTGAAAAGCTATTTCATGGACAGATGTGGGCTATTCCCTCATTATGTCATCTTCAATTAAGCAGGTAAAAGTTCTGGAGTTGATTACAGGAGTGACATTTGAATTTGGAATCTGTTGCTGTTAACTCTCAATATGAGATCCAAGGAGCCGTCACTGTCAGTGAAGCCAGCCATCATTAGGCTGAAAAATCAAAACAACCCCATCAGAGAAATAGCAAAAACATTAGGTGTGGCCAAATCAACTGTTTGGAACATTTAAAAAAGAAACAATGCACTGGCGAGCTCAGCAACACCAAAAGACCTAGAAGACACAGAAAACCACTGTGGTGGACGACGGAAGAATTCTTTCCCTGGTGAAGAAAAACCCCTTGACAACAGTTGGCCAGAAACACTCTCCAGGAGGTAGGTGTATGTGAAAAAAAAAAAGAAAAATCAAAAGAAGACTTCACCAGAGTGAATACAGAGGGTTCACCACAAGATGTAAACCATTGGTGAGCCTCAAAAACAGGAAGACAAGATTAGAATTTGCCAAACAACATCTAAAAAAGCCGTTACAATTCTGGAAGAACATCCTCTGGACAGATGAGACCAAGGTCAACTTGTACCACAGTGATGGTAAGAGAAGATTGTGTAGAAGGAAAGGAACTGCTCATGATCCACAACATACCACCTCATCAGTGAAGCATGGTTGTAAATGTATATATAAGGTTGCATTCATTGCTATTTAATTGATATACTGTTAATATATATATATGTGGTTATTTTCATTTCATGTAATCGTTTGAGACAAGATTGTATTTTATATTGTTTTATCGAGTGACACTTATTTTGAAGGATCAAACCGGAACTGTGATTACCCTATTTCCGGTTGCGCTCGTCCGCCGGCTTATTGACAAGGATGGATGGTCATATAGCCCCGCAATCGCTTCGTTTCATTTTATAAGTCACGTTCGTCAAGAAAAGGATCAAGGACAATCGTTCACGGACAATTCCCTCATTGTGGCATGCAGCCAACGAGGTATTTTTATTGTTTGTATGTATATAGTTATGTTATGTTGTAGGCTAAGCTACATTCTATGATGTGTTAATGTACCTAACTTTATTGATTATATTGTTCTGTACAGTTTTCACGGTATTGATGAGGAAGGAACTTCATTAAACCAGTTCAAGAAAGCTACTTGTGTTTCGTCGTGCCTGGGGGGAGTTACAGTGAAAACTCGAACTGTTTCACCAACGCAAGTGGGGCAGAAGAGAGTGCCGGAGCTGTTTCATCGCAGATGGGACTGCATGGCGCCGGTACCAATTGAATCGTGTGAGACGGAAAGACGCCGGCGCTAATTGAAAGCTAAGCTCAACTCGCTTCTCACAAACACATAAAGGCAAGAAGATTGCGTAAGAGCTGCATTTGCATAAAAAGCCACAAGAAGCTTGGACACTTAATAAGTTGATGACATAAGAAAGGGCGATTTTGTAAATGTGCTTATTGGTGATTGTGAGTGAAGTGTGGGTTGAGTGGAGTAATAACAATAAGCAGCCACAAGGGGTCGCATGTTTCCATGTTTTGCAATGTTTTGAAGCATTTCACTGACTATACAAATGTTGTGGTTCTCAAGATAACAAGGTCTGACTGAATCCCTCTTTTACATGTATTGAATTGAATGTGCTTTGAGGTTTGAAATATAACTCATTGATCTTACTTGGTGCAGTTGAAATAATAAGTAGTCTAACTTACATAAGTAATGTAAAATTCATAAATAATCACACAGCAACCAGCCATAGTTTAAATAGGATTACAGAGTTATTGCACTTACACATTCAGTTTACATTTACATGTGCAAGTGTGTACAACATGTCGAAACAAGTAGAGCAACCTGAAGAGAGTCAAGTCAGTGATACTGCTGAAGAACAGACGGTAAGACGAAGTGAAAGATCCAAAACTCTGACAGAGAAGGGTAGAGGAATGCAAATGGTAAAAATTACAGGTCTTCAAGACAAGTTCAGATACATGTATGGTAGATGGAGAACTCATGTTAAATACTCCAAGAAAACATTATCTGAAGCAACAGATAGAGTATCTGATGATATGCTCAACCATGTCATCGGTGAAGTCCATAGTCTCTCTGCAGATGTCCAGTGTGTGTATAATGAACTTCGGACAATCGAAGCTCCAGATCAAGAAACACGTAGGAAAGTTGATCTGTGTGGCCATGTGTCTCAGTTCATCATAGACAGAGCTTCAAGACGACTGGGCGGGCTTACACCTGAAGAGGATGACTGGCCTGAAGCAGGTTCTCTGTTCAACTCTAGTATCAGTTCTCTCGTCTCAAACTCGAAGAGGACCTCGCTACATACAAGTGGGTCCACTGAAAGACGGCAAGAAGCTGCTGCTGATGCCGCTGCAAGCCAAGCCGTTCTCAAGGTGTCACAAGAACAACAAAGAGAAGAATGGGAAATACAGCGACTGAAAGAAGAAGCTCAGAAGAGAATAACTGAACAAGAGGCAGCAGCTGTAAAACGTCGTTTGGAAAGAGAAGCAGAGGAGTTGAGAATAAGAATGGAACAAGAAGCTGAGGAGTTGAAACGGAGAATGGAACGAGAAGCAGAAAATCTAAAAAGAAGAATCCAGAGGGAAGAGGAGGAAGCACAAATCAAGGCTTTACTAGAAGCAGAACACACAGCTCTCCAAAGGACTCTGGATCAAAGGCAAAGAAAGGTACAGCATTTGGAAACAATCAAAGGTCTAAATGCAGCACAAGCGAGAATACAAGTGTATGATCAAGTGGAGGTCACAAAAGAAGAGAAGGAAGACATACAGGAGAGTGAGTTGAGAACAGTCAAGCAAGTGCCTGCTCCCACAAGTCATCCATCCCCATATGTGTTCTCTGCACCAAGAACTGTGATCGCCTCCACAAATGAAAGTACAGCAGAGCTCGTCAAGGTGCTAGCAGATGCCGTGAGTACCAACCGAATCCCAATACCTGAACCATCAGTATTCAGTGGGGATCCATTGATGTACAGTGACTGGAGACTGTCATTTGAAACGCTGGTAGACCAGAAGAACATCCAGGAAAATGAGAAGATCTACTACCTCCGCAGGTATGTGGCTGGAGACGCAAAGCAAGCGATCAATGGCTATTTCCTACTTGGTACAGCAGCCTCCTATGTTGCAGCATGGCAGCTCTTGGACGAAAGATACGGGAACCCATTCACAATCGCACAGTCATATAGAGAAAAGCTCCACATGTGGCCCAAGATGGGACCTAAGGATAGCCTGGAGCTCAGAAGTTTCACAGATTTTCTCCGCAGTTGTGAGGCCGCTATGACTCACATAAAGGCTCTGGAAATCTTGAATGACTGTAACGAAAACAGGAAGATCCTCTCCAAGCTACCGGACTGGTTAACGGCTAGGTGGAATCGGACGTCTATTGAAATAGAGGAACAGAATGGCCAGTTCCCAACCTTCAGCCAATTCGTCGCATTCCTGATCAAAGAAGCAAAGATCGCCTGTCACCCCATCACCTCTTTGCAGTCACTCAAGCAAGGCGAAGTGGAAAACCTAAGGGGCAAAAGGAACAGAACCGTGGTAGCAAAGGTACTGACTACAAACTCAGATGAAAGGGAGGTCATGTCATGTGTCTACTGCAAGAAGAATGGACACACCTTGCTCAAATGCTTTAAGTTCATGAAAGAGGAAGTTCAAGAGAGAACAACATTTGTTAAAGAGAACAAGCTGTGCTTTGGTTGTCTTAAACCTGGCCACCACTCAAAGAAATGCAACAGTAGAAGTGAGTGTGATGTTTGCCACAAGCAACACCCTACTTGCTTGCACATGGATAGAACCAAAGTTGACATGAAACTAACACAAAAGCAAAGTCAAAGCCAAGAGGAAGCTAAATTGTCGCCTCCTGAAGAAATAACTGCAGCTGCTACTGCACACAGAACGATCGCTGGTGAGGCTGGTACACATACTTCTGCAATACTTCCTGTCTGGATCTCATCTACAACCTGTGCAGAAGAAGAAGTCCTTGTGTATGCGTTACTGGACTCTCAAAGCGACTCAACCTTTATTCTAAGTGAAGTGGCCGACAAGCTTAAAGCCAACAAAGACCACATCAAGCTCAAGCTCACTACGATGACTGCAACTTCAACAGTAAACTCCCAAAGAGTGAACAATCTACAAGTCCGTGGCTTCTTCTCAAGAAATAAGATCTCCCTACCAACAGCCTATACAAGGGAGTTCATTCCAGCCAATAGAGCTCACATACCTACAAATGAAAAGGCAAAAGCTTGGTCTCACCTGAAGTACCTTCAGGGAAAGATCTCACCTCTACTGGAATGTGAAGTAGGCCTGCTCATTGGATACAACTGCTCACAAGCACTTCTGCCAAGAGAAGTTGTATCTGGCAAAACAAACCAGCCCTACGCACAACGCACGGACCTAGGATGGAGCATCGTGGGGTGTGGAAGTCCCTGTGTAGACTACGGAGATGCCATCGGAACCAGTCATTGTATAAAAGTTAGACAAGTGACACCAGATGTTGAGTCTTCTATCAACCTCCGTACAGAGGTACACTATGTAAGTCGTGTCAAAGTGAAAGAAGTGACAGCTTCAGAAATCATCAAGGTCCTTGAGTCTGACTTTTCAGAAAGAGCCAAGGAAGATAATCCCATCTCACAAGACGACCTGAAGTTCCTGTCAAAGCTGAAAGAAAACATCAGACAAAAGGAGAATGGTCACTATGAGATGCCTCTACCGTTCAAAAGGGAACGACCAGAGCTTCCTAACAATAAGATAAGTGCGATACACCGCCTGAAGTGTCTTGAACGGAGACTAAGGAAAAATGAAAATTACTACAGATATTACCGTACCTTTATGGAGGATATCATCTCCCGTGGTGATGCAGAAAAGGTCCCTCAGGAAGAAACCAACAACAGCCCTGCTTGGTACATACCTCATCACGGAGTGTATCATCCACAGAAACCAGGAAAAATACGTGTCGTATTTGACTGTTCTGCTCGGTTCCAAGAAACATCCCTCAACGACCATCTGCTCACTGGTCCTGACCTGACAAACACATTGGTTGGTGTCCTGTGCCGCTTCCGAAAGGGCCCTGTTGCAGTCATGTGCGATGTGGAGAAAATGTTCCACCAGTTTCAAGTAAGAAAGGATGATCAAGACTATCTACGCTTCTTATGGTGGGAGAATGGCTGCATGGATACAACACCATCAATCTACAGAATGAAGGTCCACCTGTTTGGGGCAGCCTCATCCCCTGGCTGTGCCAACTTCGGCCTCAAACATCTGGCAGCACATGGAAAAGGTCAGTTCAGCAAAGAAACCAGACACTTCATCCAAAGAGATTTTTATGTGGATGATGGTCTGGCAAGTGTGGAAAATGAAGATGAAGCCATACAACTTGTAAAGGAATCAAGAGAACTTTGCAGCACTGGGAAGTTGAGACTACATAAGTTTGTCTCAAACAGCAGGAACGTCATGACAAGCATCCCAGAAGAAGAATGTGCTGCAGTCAAAGAACAAGACATGGACTTTGGAGTACAACATGTGGAGAGAGCTCTTGGAGTAGAGTGGTGCGTTACATCTGACACTTTTCAGTTCAGAGTTCAAGTAAAGCCCCATCCACTGACAAGAAGAGGTGTGCTCTCAACCGTAGCCTCTATATATGACCCACTGGGGTTTGTGGCACCTTTTGTCCTCATGGGGAAACAAGTTCTCCAGCAGATGTGCAGAGACAAAGTCGACTGGGATGAAGAAATACCAGAAGCCCTAAGACCTCAGTGGGAGTCATGGCTCAGAGACCTTCCCTAGCTGTCTGGGACACACATAAAGAGATGCTACTTGGCTCCTGATTTTGGCAACGTCAAAAGCTACGAACTTCACCATTTCGCAGATGCAAGTGTCTCAGGATATGGTGAATGTACCTACCTGCGATCCATCAACGAGTCTGATGAAGTCCACTGCTGTCTAGTTATTGGAAAGGTAAGAGTTGCTCCAACGAAAGTCACCACAATACCCAGACTCGAACTTGCTGCTGCAGTTGTTGCAGTTCGAATAAGCGACATGCTCCGGAATGAGCTCGAAATCCAAGATCTACAAGAGTTCTTCTGGACAGATTCCCAAGTGGTTCTTGGCTACATAAAAAACGATGCTAGGAGATTTCAAGTCTTTGTCGCCAACCGCATCGAAAGAGTCAAGTTAAGTACGAAGCCTGAACAGTGGTCCTATGTTGCTTCCGAAGACAACCCTGCGGATCACGCCTCTCGAGGTTTGACTGCAGACCAACTGAAGTCCTCAAACTGGTATATAGGCCCAAAGTTTCTTTGGCAACGCGGTCCACCTCAACGAGAATGCAAGGTGGGAGAAGTCAACGAAGATGATCCTGAACTTCGCAAGGCTCTCGTGTGCAGCACTGAGACAAATGTAGAAAGATCTTTGTTAGACCGCTTGAAGAAGTTTTCAGACTGGACAAGAGCTGTAAAGGCGGTTGCAAGATTACAGCGAAGGGCCAAAGACCATAAAGGTCTGAAGCAACGTACCAATGACAATACAAGTATCGAGGAAAGAAAGGAAGCAGAGCTTGTCATCATTAAGCTAGCTCAACAAGAAGCATTCTTAGCCGAAATCAAAAGACTCAAGCAAAAGCAGGAAGTTGTCAAGAGCAGAGAAACTAAGTTAGAGAAGTTAAGTCCCTTCCTGGATGAAAACGGGATCCTCCGGGTGGGAGGACGTCTAAGTCAAGCTGCGCTACACCCACATATAAGGCATCCAGCAATACTTCCTCAGAAGAGCCACATATCAACCTTACTTATCAAGCACCACCACGAAAAGATACAACACCAAGGACGTGGAATGACAACAAATGCAATCAGGGCTAATGGATGGTGGATCCTGGGATGCAGCAGTGCTGTCTCGTCACACATCTACAAATGTGTCAAGTGCCGATCATACAGACGACGCACTGAAGAACAAAGAATGGGCGACCTACCTCAGGATCGAATGGAAGCAGCTCCACCTTTCACGTACACTGGAATGGATTGTTTCGGCCCAATCTGCGTTAAGGAAGGAAGAAAAGAGCTCAAAAGATATGGACTCATACTTACCTGTCTATGTTCAAGATCAGTCCATATAGAAGTGATCGATGATATGACAACCGACGCATTCATCAATGCACTCAGATCATTCATTGCCATCAGAGGAAATGTTCGCCAACTGAGATGTGACCGAGGGACTAATTTTGTTGGTGCAAGGAGAGAGTTTGCAGAACTCATTAAAGGAATGGATGAAGAAAGGCAGAAGGCTCTTGGATGTGAATTTGTCATGAATCCTCCAGCATCAAGTCACATGGGTGGCATATGGGAGAGACAGATACGAACTGTAAGGAGCATCTTGACTGCAATTCTGGACCAGTCTGCACAAAGGCTCGACAGCACCTCCCTCCGGACTTATCTGTATGAAGTCATGTCCATCATCAACAGCCGACCACTTACCGCTGAGAATCTGAATGATCCATCTGGACCTGAACCATTAACCCCGAACCACATCCTGACTATGAAGTCAACGATCATTCTTCCCCCACCTGGACAATTCATAAAGCAAGATCTCTATCTACGAAAGAGGTGGCGCCGAGTCCAGTATTTGGCCAACGAGTTTTGGACCAGATGGAGGAAAGAGTATCTTCTCAACCTGCAACCAAAACAGAAGTGGTGTAAAACCAGAAGGAACTCCAGAGTCAATGACATCGTCCTTCTCCAAGATGAACAGACACCACGCAATCACTGGAAACTAGCAAGAGTCACTGAAGTCTACCCAGGGCAAGATGGTAAGGTCAGAAAGCTGAAGCTGCTAGTTAGCCACACCACATATGATCCCAAAGGGAAGGCTACAACGAGTACAGTGTATTTAGAGAGACCTATACACAAGGTTGTTACTTTGATAGAAGCAGAGTAGAGCACAACAGTGAGTTTATTTGGCACCTTCTTGTTATCCAGACATAGGAGCGGTGTTTATTTTTCATTTTATACTTTGAAATATATTTTACTATCAATGGTATAGAAGTTTGCCTGTGGGAAAGGAAAACTTACCTTTTGTACTTAAGTCTGAGAAATCCCACATACTGTTGGTTTGTGTAATTTGGTGGGAGTGTAAATGTATATATAAGGTTGCATTCATTGCTATTTAATTGATATACTGTTAATATATATATATGTGGTTATTTTCATTTCATGTAATCGTTTGAGACAAGATTGTATTTTATATTGTTTTATCGAGTGACACTTATTTTGAAGGATCAAACCGGAACTGTGATTACCCTATTTCCGGTTGCGCTCGTCCGCCGGCTTATTGACAAGGATGGATGGTCATATAGCCCCGCAATCGCTTCGTTTCATTTTATAAGTCACGTTCGTCAAGAAAAGGATCAAGGACAATCGTTCACGGACAATTCCCTCATTGTGGCATGCAGCCAACGAGGTATTTTTATTGTTTGTATGTATATAGTTATGTTATGTTGTAGGCTAAGCTACATTCTATGATGTGTTAATGTACCTAACTTTATTGATTATATTGTTCTGTACAGTTTTCACGGTATTGATGAGGAAGGAACTTCATTAAACCAGTTCAAGAAAGCTACTTGTGTTTCGTCGTGCCTGGGGGGAGTAACAATGGTGGTGGTAGTGTCATGGCGTGGGCATGTATGGCTGACAATGGAACTGGTTCCCTTGTATTTATTGATGGTGTAACTGCTGACAAAAGCAGCCGGATGAGCAGCCCATTACTTTTGGTCCCCTAAAATGGAATCAAATGTGTAGTTAAAGCACATCTTGTTCGTTTCATCCATTGTAGTGGTGTATAGAGTCAAAAAGAAGAGAATTGTGTCGATGTCCCAATATTTATGAACCCGAACGTAGCTCTGATAGAAACGTCACACATTTCTTTACTCAGACAGGGAGATGTAGAATCTGCACAGCTGCAAAGACACTGTTAAATGTCATAGTTATGTTTTTCATGTATTCAGATTCAGCCTTAACACTAAAACTACTGGGACAGTGACACGGTGACTGTGTCAGTTTCATGTAATCACCTTTCCTCTGTCTATTTTTGCTGGGAAACTCACACGTCATGGGTGAAAAAATAGGCAAGCTGTAGAAACTCAACACCCTAACCTGTTAACACGGGAGCTAAAATTATAAACATGGTAGAACACAGCAGCGACTCACACTTGACGTGTACAGTGTGAACCAGACCTTAAATGTAGAAGCAGAGGTTAAGGAAACAGGTTAAGGCACTGTGATGAACTTTATAAATCTGAGCAACAGGACGAGTGGACATGTAGCTGTGCTGTGACCCAGCGTGTGTTCAGCATTCAGCCCCTCTCTCTGTGTGCGTGTGTGTGTCCCACAGCAGTGTCATTCTGCACAGGAAGTTTCATGCTGACTGTTCGTGTGAAGAAGTGCCACACTGTCCTTTTGTTCCCCACCTCTGTGTCATGTGCCCCAAGAAGAACAGCATCTATTGATGATTACAGTAACTTACGACAGAGGCCCAGTCTGGAATGTGTTCAGCTGTTCACCCTGCACATTTACACACACACAGCTAAAGGAACAGTCCAACATCTTTGCATGAACCCTCATTTTACTTTTACTTTAATGTCTGTTCACAAATATCTCCTTTAAACCAGTGGATATACGCATTATCGTTTTTAATGGCGTGATACTGTATTGTTTCTGAAGCACTGTATCAATATGAAAACATTCTTGACAGTGGTTTTGTGTTGTACAATATATAATAAGCTTCCAACTACTAGTTGGAAGCAACCTTTCACCTCCTTTCACTCTCCCCTCCTGACAATTGACTATTGTTTATTGAAAATGATATTCAGATATGTATCATAATGGTAGATTATTTCTGATACACAGTCCTAAGTAATAGTTTGTTACTGAAATTGTTTTTTCTTTTTTTTTTAAACTCCTTCTGGTGTTACATCTCATCTGTTAGGACATCTCATCCAAACAGCATTAAAAAAAAACACCACAGCAGAAGTGCAGAACACACGACAGAAAGTAGCAAAATGAAAACACCGACAGCTATATTTTTCACCTCAGTTCCTCTTTCAAACTCAGTGTCATCTGAATGGCTTCACAACAACTACCAAAATATACTAGATTGTGAAATTACCACATAAATACCAAATACAAATCAGGAGTGACTGCAAACCTCAGAGCCGTATGCTAGCAGGGGTAGGTTTTTGAACCAGTGGGAAAAGGTGCTTAAGTATGACCATCTGGTGATTAGCTTAGCTTAGCATAAAGACAACATTGAGCCTCGTTATTACCATGAGGTTGCCAGGCAACCAGTGAACTACAGCCAAGCAGAGCTGATTATCTCTGGCCTTTGCAGACAACAGAGTTGAACCGATTATCTCACCTGACCTCACAACAAATTAAGGATATGATATCGAGCAAAAATATTGAACTGTTCCTATAAGACACACACATACATACCTGTTTATCAGAGGAAGAAAAAGACAGCGCAGGTTCAATATTAAAACAGTGATAGAGAAACACGCACACATTCAGTATAACAACACACTGACAAACAGTGTGTGAGTGACCAGAGCAGCACAGCTGCGAGTCCACGCAAACAGAGAGAGGGCACATCACCCAACACACACCTGGAAGATATCAAGAAGACTAAGTAGTGCACTGAAGAAACTGGCGTCCATCACCATCATTCTGTTACTTTACATTAAAACACTGTGAAACTAAGTGTGAGTGTGAGTGTGTGTGTGTGTAATTTAACATTGTCGGCATCTTCTGCCGTATGAAGTGAAAGGTCAGAGCCATGCAGAGTGACGCGAGGCTTCACGTGTGGCTGCCGTTCTGCTGTTGTACTAAGGAGGTTTCAAATCTCCAAATGAGAAGCTTGTGACCACAGTTAATAGTGGTGTGGTTACAGTTTAAACCTGCAAAGCATCATCAGTATTAAAGCTCTCTCTATTTTTGTTTGCAGAATCCAGGACTGTGTAGTCTGAATAGACTACAAACCTAAACACAACTTTGACAAAAAAAAAACAAACCCTTTCTCTCAAAGTCGGTCCCAAAGTGGGAAGGTGCGCAGTAGAGGTTGGTGATAGTTGAGGCAGAAGCTGTCACTTGTGCACCAGGCCACGGGACTGTGGATACAGAGGAGACCCTGGACTGGAGGGGCCGAAGGGGGACGTCGGGGTGCTCGACTTCTTGCCAGTTCTTGGTCGCCTGAAGGACAGAATGTAACGGTTTAGAATCCTTCACATTTTGATACACATTCATCAACATTTTCTGTCATTTCCCTTTTTGTTTCCCGACAATTTAATGCTGTCTGAGAGGTTTCTCATTGATTCACGTCATAGGTAGTTGTAGACACGCAGGTATCCAGCCCACAGAGGCTGAATACCTCAAAATTGTATAGCCTTTATTCACACATCACGCTTTGCCTCATAGGATTTAACAAATTCCTCTGTCTTTACTTCTTGACCAGGGCGTGAGGAAATAAAAGATGAAAGCTCCCTCTTATGACACTTGTGTATATAAAAATAAATCATGATGAAATTTGGGCACACCTAAATTTTGTGCTGGTGTGCCTAAATGAAAATGAGTTATGTTGAATTTATTTGTCCAGTTTTTGTTGCCCTTGTTTCATATCAATCTGACTGCTTACATTGATAGCAGCCATGTCTATTAATGTAGAAAAAAAAGGTTCACATGATTATCATGAATTTAATTGACTCACGAGACCAGTGAAGATGCACATTTCTGGTTCTAGTAGTAACATCTAAGTAAGCCATTTATTTGCATCCATGATCCTGTGTATGCTCTCTGATAATGTAAACTGTGATTTGATACAGGGTCATTAAAAACTGAGCTTAATTTGTTTTAAAACTTCAAATGTGATTGCTAAGAAACAGATTTGATTGTGACAGTTTTCCCTCACCCAGACTTTGGTTTCTTTAGACCGGTACTGGAGGGCGGAGTTGGTCCCAAACCGCCACGAAAGCCTGTGGCGTCAACCTGGAGCTCATCTTCATCCCTGAGAGCGTCCTCCAGAGCTGCTGCCACCTTTGGGGCAATAACTGGCTCCTGATAGTCTTTAGTGGTCCGTGTTGGCAGGTCCATGTCCAGGATCAGTACGTTTTCAGCCTGGGAAGAAGGAGATGGGAGCAGAGTTCTCTATTACCTCATTTACACCAAGATTAATGGTCATATGCTGTTTATTTTTTTGAAATGTCGATAAAACCGATAAAAGCACTTAGTGACTCCTAGCGCTGTCACATTTTCCACAAATCAAGTTTGAACTAATTCCATGTGACATGATACTCCTTTACCTTTTCTTGTTCTCATACTGATGAGTCATGTTTGACGCCAGGAACGTCTCTGTAAAAGTATTTATTTAGAGGAAAAAAAAGATGCAGCAAAAGCTGGAAACAAACAAACCAGAAAGCACAATGGAGACCAGGCAATTCCTGTGTTTGTTTAAATGTCATTTCATATTGAGTGTTTAACTTTGAGACAATTCCATGGGAACTGTCTCGTGTGCACAAGACAGCCAAAATTATTCATTCATTTATTGTTTTTTTGTCACCTGTTGTGAACACATTCATCAGTGGAAGCAGTGAAGAGAAAGTGCAGCTTACTTTGTATCTAATGTCCGACTTCATCATCATGGCCACGTGAGCGTGGTGACAGAGGGGCCTCCTGTAGTCCACAGCAGACAGAGGCCTGTTCATCATCTGGTGTTCACTGAGGCGCATGCACACGCACGCACACACGCGCACGCGCACACGCACATACACACACACACACACACACGCACGCACGCACGCACGCACACACACAGACAGACAGACAGACAGACACAGACGCATCATGAGAAAACTCAGCAGATGTCTTACCGAAGACTGAGAATGCTACAATATACATAATTTACTTAAAAAAGGTCTTCAGTTATTACAATTATTTATGTCTTTGTGCCAGACGGGCAATTTGCAAGTAAATTAAACGAGGAGTGAACCCCAAAAAAAGGAAACAAAACAAAACAGCATGTTGTGGCCAATTTGGATCTGTGTGCTTGTGTGAGTGAATGTGGGTGTGTCAGTGGTGAAGCATTGGTTGTTATGGGTTACTTGCACACCTGTGAGCATGGGTTGGGTAATTAGTCACACAAAAGTTAGATAGGGGAGACACAGCTGAGGAGGTGGAGGGAATTAGGATCAGGAAAGCCACACAGTTTTTCAACCGTGTCTGTGTGTGCAGCAATTGAATTGTTTTGTGTCACAGTATTAGTACTTTTAGTCTTTTATACACAAGTCTGGTTTTAGGTCTTGTGGGATCCAGCTTTTGTTATTGACTTTAAAAGATTTGCAAGCTAATAAAAGTGTCAAACTCAAGCCAATGGAGGACATTATTGTTGTACACCATCACGCGTTGGAAATGGCTTCAAATTCCCTCAAGTGGCCTTTTGGTAGCAAGAATGCCACTACACAGCATACCAACTAAAGTTATAAATACAGTATTTCAGAGGGATAACTTCCCTCTGAAAATATGTTATGGGTATGATACTGAATTGCCTAACTCCATGGTTCTCAAACGTTGGTACAAGAATCACTGACCTATTTATATTTATAATACTGAGTATTTTGTGCTTAAGGAGTTTCTAAAACAAAAGCAAGGAGGAAAACCCCAACTTACTCCTCCAGACGTGTGATGGGCTTCATTTTCCAGTGCTCATCCTCCTCGTCAATGTAAGCTCTGTTGACTATTTTGTTCTTCTCCTCTAAGGGAATGAAGTTCTCGATTATCAAATGTCTGAAAGACAAACAGATGAGCAATCAGCCACAGATAATAACAGAAAGATGGAAACAATCACATGGAACTGAATACATTTGATCCAATGAAAGACAAACAACCAGCTCAGTCTTGTAACGCTTACACTGTCTGCTCATGGTGGGGTTACATTAATCTTAATGGTTTATTTAAAAGCTATCCCTTTATTTTTTTTATGCATCAGACATTCATCATGTCTAAATAAAACATTTAATCTATTTTTTAGTGGGTAATTAATGTTTGAATTTAGGAAAATCCAATCACTTTTTAGAAAAATGTGGTGTAATACAGGGTTTAAATGGAAAACGAATACATAAAATAATATCACATTTT
The DNA here is from genome assembly GCF_963457635.1 of Microchirus variegatus. Classification (NCBI taxonomy): domain Eukaryota; kingdom Metazoa; phylum Chordata; class Actinopteri; order Pleuronectiformes; family Soleidae; genus Microchirus; species Microchirus variegatus. The sequence continues at coordinate 24,697,038 of NC_139807.1, forward strand.
TCCCAGAATAAAATAAAAATCATTTCATATTTATAGGTATACATACATATACATATGTAGACTGAGCACATCTGTATGCAATAGTAAAACTTTTATTTCCTATTATATATATATAACCATTATATCAGTATATTAATGTATAACCATTATAGCAGTCTTTACAGTGTGATGCACATAGAAGCTTTTCATCATCATAAAAATCCCCATTCATTATAGACATAATACTGATGATGACACAGTATGCTGTGCACACTCCATACTTAAGTTTGAGTTCCCTGGTCAGCTCGTTCTGGGTCTGTTCCAGCTCTTGGCGTTCTTTGATGTGAGCCTCGTGGATGTCTTGGTTTTCTGCCTTCACTGCCTGCAGCTTGGCAAATAGCTGAGGGACAGAGGGAGCAAGGAGAAGAGAGGGAGTCAGATTCAGCCTTAGAATGAGACTTCTTATCACTCATTAACTTAAAGTTAATCTAAATACACAAAATAAGCCAAGAATGTATTTAGGGATGCACCAATTGCTCGGCCAGTGAACGGAACCGGCCGATTTTCACGTGATCGGCCACAATCGGCGACCGGCCGGTCAGTCAGAAATATTCCGATTTTAATAAGCCGGTCAAATGCACCCGCATCGCGCAGCATCAGCAACGCACGTGCACACAGCTACACGCACATGTAGTAGAGTGGACCTCGCCGATTAGGCTACAACATGTCAGCTGTATGGAAATTCTTCAGCGTGAGTGAAGCAGACAAGTATTGCCATGTTCAAATGTATCATTAGGGCTGGGCGGTATACCGGTTCACACCGAATACAGTTTTTTATTTTCGTTATGATATTAATTTTTAATATACCGTCATAACGGTGTATTTGATTACACAACATCCGAGCAGCAGCGGCGCTGCTGTCTGCTTTGCCAATGAGCGCGATCTGCATGTAAACGTTTCATTAATGTTTATATATTTGTTTCAATCACTGAACGAAGCCTGTCATATTTGGGACAAGAGTCAGGACCTTGAATTGCTTGCACAAAACTTCAGCACTCGCAGAGAGTGCGAAGCCCCGTTGGCACGGGGCGGGAGAGAAAAAGGGAGTCGAGTGCGAGAGAATGAGGTCTGCGCTCTTGGTTATTAGTTAATTTTAGGGCTGTCAAAATTAACGCGTTAACGCAGGATGATTAATTTGTGGAATTAACGTGTTAATTTTTTTAACGCATTAACGCACTTTCTCACTTTCATCGCGCTACGGGTAGACGTGCAGTTTATGAACAGGCAAGGCGGTGGGCAACTACTTTGGGCCCCGAGCCGATAGGGGGGCTCCCGACACTCGGAGCCTCAGTGCATCAGTGAGCAGCCGCATCCCCGTCCCCCTTAAACAACAAGGGTTGATTTGCAATGACATCTCAGTAGGAAACCTCCCTAAAGGGGCCCCACGTCTCCTCACGTTAACCTGTGTGAAGCTGAAGGAAAATGAAGAGGAGTTATCAATCAGGTAGTTAGAAGAGGAAGAAAAAAAGAGGATGAAGAAAAAAGAAAGAAAGACACACAGTTGTAAGTGGCGCTACTGGCGCAAATAATGATATAATCATAACATTAACAGTCGCTGTCTAACTAACGGGGACACAGACAGCAGCTAACATTAGCGTCAGAATGCTAGCTGACGCTAACGCTAACTAGTAGAAGCATATGAAGGTATATTTGGTGCAAAAGTCACAAGCACATGTAACTGCAGATTTCACATGCGCAAACTAAAGTCACAAATGTGCTTGTGACTTTTGCACCAAATATACCTTCATAGAAGCAGTGCTTCAAAGTGCTGATGAGGAATTTCCTGCTGTGGGTTTAGTACCCCCAAGAAAACTATTAACTTCTATACTTTATATTTTGTTTATAATGTGAGTTATTTACAGTGCAATGTATAGTTTAAAAAAAAAAGTTATTTACAGCATTTTATTTTTTCTATTTATTTATATTGTCTTATAATGTGGGTTTTTTTACAATGTAATGTTTATTTTTTACTAAGTTTGTGTCGGTTTTTACAAGTCATTTACAGTATTTTATTGTTCTTTACATTTATATTTTCACATACTTTATTTATCTCTCCGTTCCTACAACAATATAAAGAGAAAATTAGAATTTTTTTGGCATATTTACGAATGGTAATTAATCGTGATTAATCCACAGCTACCCTGTGATTAATCTGATTAAAAATGTTAATCTTTTGACAGCCCTAGTTAATTTACTTATTTTTGTGTGTAGGTGCTATGTTGTGAAATATGTTTAAATTTACCCTCCACATCAGCAGGTAACACAGGGAATTTTTCTCCCTCACTCTCTCTCTCTCGCCCGCCCCTCACGTTCTCTGTGCACACCGGTTTAAATGATGGACAAACAAATGCTGAGTGCTGATCAAAAGTTTTGTGCAAGCAATTTAAGGTCCTGACTCTTGTCCCAAATATGACAGGCTTTGTTCAGTGATTGCAACAAATATATAAACATTAATGAAACGTTTACATGCAGAGCGCGCCCACTCGCAAAGCAGACAGCAGCGCCGTGGCTGCGCGGATGTTGTGTAATCAAATACAGCGGTATGGCGGTATATTAAAAATTCATATCATAACGAGAGAAAAAAAACGTTATTCGGTGTGAACCTGTATACCCTCCAGCCCTACACTCTACTACATGTGTGTGTAGTCGCGTGCACGTGTCGCTGATGCTGCGCGATGCGGGTGCATTTGATGGGCTTATAAAATCGTAATATTTCTGACTGACAGGCCGGTCGCCGATTGGGGCAGATCACTGGCCGAACAATCGGTGCATCCCTAATTACTAGACACATAAATCCTCACAAATAATGCAACACAAGACTTTCAGCTGATCTCTCCCAAAATATAGACTGCAAAAAGGCAGAAGCAGAAAGCAGAGGCCAGCCACAGTGTGTCCATACCTTTTTCAGTTTCTTGGTCTTGATGTCAACCTCCTGCTGTAAGGAGCTATAGGTCTCCTTCAGCTCCAGAGTCTCCTCGTCACGACAGTCCATCTGCTGCTGCATCTCTCGCTCTCGTCGTTTCTGCAGAACAGAACAAGTTCACACTTTTAAAAAGGAACTTAAGTTAAGTAAGAAGGTTCGGGGTTGAAACATGTCAGTTGATCAGGGACCTTTTATGTGAAGTTTGCATGTTCCACCTGTGCCTGCCTGGGTTTCCTTCAGGCTTCCTTTTAGCATTCTTTGGTACTTAAAACTGGCCGTTAGTGTGAAGGTAAATATACAGATGAAAACAGCAGAAGACTGTCTGGGTCAAATGTGTTCACAACTGCAGAACTCAGAAAGCAGGACATTGGCTGTGTTTACATAAGAATAAAAACATTCTTCTTTAAAAAGATCACATAAACTATAATTCCGAATGAAAATTATTATTCAGAATTAAACTTAATTTGGTAGTAGGTGGTTTATTCCGCTTTTAAAGCCAAATTAGCCAAATTAGTTTATTCCACGATCATGTCAACCTTTATTCTTCTTAAAGTTTATTCCGGTTGTTCAGTGCATGCTCGTAATAATAAAAAACGCATGCTCATCGTGTTGCCTTTATAAATGACACAAGATGGCAGCTCGGAGCAAACGTTGTTCTTGATCGGAAACAATTTTTTTAATTAGTGCGCTTGAAGAACTTGAAACATAAGTCTATATAAAGAGGTGGCCGAAAAATTTGAGCGAGGAGGGTACAAAGATAGAGACGCAATACAGATCAAGAACAAGTGGAAACTATCAAAGCAAGAATACAACAAGGCAAAGGTGTTTTTTCCTCCATTCTACATCCGTATACAGAGTCAGAACGTCCCGGGTCCACCAGTGCTTGCTTCGGTCTTTCAACTACTGCTCTTTTGATTTGCGAGTGGGATACGGGAGTGGGCTGAGGTAAAGTAGCCAAGGAAGTTGTTCATTTTCTTCCTCCCTTCTCCGGCATTCTACTTCTCATCTCCTCGTCAGCTGACGAACGTGAAGTTTTATAATATTATGAAGCTGCTGCTTAAAGAGCAGGCCTATCATTAAAATGACTGAAAAACAATTTGTATTGTGTTTGTTACGTTTGTAAAGTTAAACCGGGATGACAAATAAAAAGCCGGTAGCCAGCTGGAGTGCGTTTTCTTCCGGTAGACAGTACGCTCGCGTGCCCCCCTGTCCAATCAGAACCATTCCCGACCCCCAGACGTTGAGCAGAATTAAATAAAGGCGATTTAACGTGTTTTCCATGTAAACCACAATTAATTCTGAATTTAAAAAAACATCATGTAAATGTGGCCAGTCACCCACAAGTTCACTGTGAATTTTCCAGAGATTTTATGACTATACTCTCAATTGATTCACTTAGATATTTATACATTTGACTTGGAGGGTTAGGAAAAAAGATCAATTAAGGTAGAAGTCCAACTATCAAAAGTTTGGGTACCTGTTCGGCAATTTCCTGCCTCTTCAGCTCCAGCATTCTCTGTTGCTCATTGGTGTGATCCACAATGTTCTTCCCACCGACTAGAAGCTTACTCTCCATTGCCTGGGTAAGGAGAAAAACAACAGATGAAAACACACATGACATGAGACTCTGTCTCACTATAATTTAGGTGTTTCATAAAACCTCAAAATGATGATGTTCTGAAATGTCTTGTTTTGTCTACAAAATAATTCAGTTATAATTATTTATTTGTTATATGGAGAAAAATAAACAATAAAATAAACAAATCAGAACTATATATATTAAAAAATTCAAACTGATTGGTCGATTGATAGTTGACAATTAATTTAGTAATCGTTGCAGCCCTAGTCACTAGCAGAACAATAAAACATCACTGTCTATTGACTTTTGGATGCATTGGCTTGTGACATTTCAGCGTAGACTAATCAATTAGTTGAATCAAATTAAAAAGCTTTGGCAACATCTTAAGGTAGCAGTTAGAGAGAGAGATTGTTTACCTTCACTTTGGCTGCAAGCATCTCTCCTGCCTCCTTCTCCCTCTTCAAGTCTTCCATTTTCTTTTCCTTCTCCTTAAGAAGCCGAATCTTGTCCTCAGCCACCAGACTGTGATCCTCCATGATGGCCTTTCTCTCTCTCTCCAGCTTCTCCTGCTGTTCCCGCCAGTAATCGACCTTGTCTTCTCCATCTTCCTCATCATCCTCAGTCTCTCCGTCCTCCAGATCATCACCATCGCTCCCTTCCTCACCTCTCCTCCTCTGCCTCCGCTTTTTTTTCTTTCCCGATCGTTTCTCCAGCTGTTCCTTGAGCCTGGCGATCTCCTCCTGAAACTCCCTCAGCAGAGCGTCCTTGGGGTCCTCATTGATGCGGGGCTTGTTCTTGATGTTCTTTGCCCTGTTGGAGTAGCGCAGCGTTGTCAAGGTCTCCTCCACGTTGTAGGAAGCCGGGCCAATGTTTGCTACCATGACAGTGCGGGCATTGCCCCCTAGAGAGTCCTGCAGCAGACGGGTGAGTTTTGAATCTCGGTATGGGATGTGGCTGCTCCTGCCATCCACCAGAGCTGATATGACATTCCCCAGAGCAGAGAGTGACAGGTTGATCTTTGTGGCTTCTTTAAGCCTCTCCCCCTGAGCACCAGTCTTTGCCTGCCTTTCACTGCCAGCTAAATCTACCAGATTCAGTTTGCCAACTCTGATATGGTTCTCCCCATCCACACCCAACTCACTGCACTCAACAGTGATGACAAAGATGGCATGAGATCTCGAGCTGTGCTCATTCATGTTAGTGGCACCCACAGAACGATTCTGGTTGCCCACATTCATGACATGCTCGATCTCCCACACACTCTTGGTGACAAACGAAGAAAGGTCTTTAACATACACTCCTGTGTCAGGCCTCTCCCTCAGCTCAAGACGACGGGCTTGGTCCTTGGACAACAAGTCTCTGATCTCCTCTTGGTAAATTTCAAGATATGATGCCCTCACCAGGTACTGCTGATTCTGAGATCGTGAAATGTGTGTAAAGATGTGCTCAAAAGAGTTAGGGATCACCCCTCTCCTCTCAGGATCATTTCTCACCCCCTCCATAGTGTATGTCTTCCCAGTTCCCGTCTGACCATAGGCAAAGATGGTCCCATTGAATCCAAAAAGAACCGAGTCCACCAAGGGCCTGAAAGTTTCATCATACAGATCTATTTGTTTAGAGTTGCAGTCATAGACTGAATCAAAGGTGAAGACTTTTGGGAGTTCATTGGCGGAAGCTTCCCGTGGGTTCCTGACCATAATTTGTCCCAGTTTTACGTCGACAGAAACCACTTTTCCAAACTTGGCGTGTCGCTCTTTTTCATTCATGGGGCGACACCGAACCACCACCTTCACCGACTCGGAACTCTTACTCTTGGACATAGTGAGGAGCTGCTGCCACCCTTTGTAACCTTGTGTCTTCCGAGTACAGTTTCAGGAACAACTAAGCAGTAGAAATGCCCATATCAGAATCTGCTGGACAAGACACATTCAATGATTAAACAAACCCACAATTGCAACCATAGTAATGCATTCACACATTTTTTTCAGCAATCAAACAGGAAGGCCTATTCAAGTTCTATAGCAATATAGTATAACGTTCTATCCATGTGCTCACAGAGGTCCACACATAGCATAAACTATATGATTCTGCCGATTTCCAAGGGGTCTATTCGATCAACATCATAGTTTCCACATGTCCTAAGAGGTCCGATATAGTCAGCAAGACCAATTTTGTCATTCACGCATTTCTACATGGACCCTACACAGACCCCGACAGTCTGTGTGGACCGTGGCTTGCTCTTATTTTGTCAAAAGGAACGACAAACAATTTTATTACCATGGATACTTTAACAACAACCACTTTTGGGAACCCATGCGTACAACCAAACGCTCAAAGAGTACAAGGCCAAAAGAAACAGGCAAACTCCTGATGAGAAATCACTGCCACTGGAATGGAATGTTAGATTGAGAATGCATGCATAGAATGTTAGAAAGATGAAGTCTTGTGTTAAGTATTAACAGAAAAGTATTAGACATGAGCTGCAGTGATTTCTAAATATGGGCATCGGTTGTCATCTGACCCCGATTTCGGACAAATGATAAAAAATACCTCAGTGAATCGACGTACTAAAAATGAAGGCAATTCTGAATTAAAAATTGGTCAAACCTGTAAGGTGTACATAATAAAGTGGACTGTGAGAGTACGTCCAGTACGGCTTTAACTAGTATTGAAATACTTTGTCAGGAAAAACGCCTTAATAACACACCTACGACGCGATGTGGTTAGAGGTAATTTAGTCAAGTTAAAAATGAACAACCTCCTCATGGAAGCATTAGCTGGAAACACCCTCGCCGTTGGGTAACACACCGGTGTCTCCATCCTAAATTAGCTAACTATATCTATCCCTATAACTGAATTCCATTTACTTACATATAATGATGGAATTACAGGTTAAAACGCGACAGCTTTTAGGGGGCACTATACCACGCCGGAACATGCCACAAAAACCCTGCGTACCAGCGACGCGTCAAAATAGCGGGTGCGGTAGTCAACGTTAGCGCATACAAATGGCAACCCCACAAGGAGACCACAAGACCGGCCTAGCAACGACAAACACACTGGATACCTCAGCTACGAGTCTGGTAGCATTACCTGGCTAATGCTAACACACATACACACACATAGTAGAGAGAGAAACAGTGGTTGAACACTTTGGCATACAAACACAAACAAATCACCGGACTCACAAAAACAACGCCATACAAACACAACAACTCACCACACACGCAGACACGTCGTATATCATTTAATAGAGGCGGACGTGAGCTAATCCATAACTCCCAGTCACTCAGTTAGTCAGCCATTAACCGCGGCTCACCCGCGACGGTCCGGTGCTGAGTTGCCAGATTTGACACTACATCCCCCAAAATGGCGGCGTATGGGAAAGCACAGTATCCCGTACAAATAGCGTTATTCTGAAAGAGCATATCCATTATGAAAAAATAAAATAATTTATAAGAAACACCTGCTCACAGTATGTGTTTAAATGTAAGTAACAACGTCCCATATTTACATACAATAAAACATCATGAATAAATCGCATTCGAAGTAGCTTACCTGGCAACCACATGTCTACACGCTTTTCCAGCACAGCTCAGTAAATCAGCTGATTGAACTGTACACGCATAGAAGACGGGCAGAAAAAAGCATTTCAACTATATATTTTTTATTTTTTATTTTATTCATATACTCCTTATGTCCTCTCATTTTGAATGATTCAGTGATGACACTCATTTCTATAGTTTTACTGCAGTATTCTTCAACTTTCTTTCCTATACATTCAGTAATTTTCCTTTATTTCAAAGCTGTATTGTTATATGGTATTACAGCCATATTGGAGTTTCTTCTGTATTAAATATACACCATAGAAAGAGTAGCATTTGCCCTGACTAATGGTGGATTCTGATGAACCAAACAGAACTGAGATTTGTTCTTTGAAAACTAGTGTCAATCTTTATTGGTAAAAAAAAATAATAATAATAACAAAATGTACTTCATCATTTGCATACATTGCTTTCAATCGAAAGAAACATAATCAGTCCACTTCACATTCCAACTTCAATCAAACCAGTGGATATCAACTCATTTATTCAAGTGCAGTTCAACAACAGCAATGTTCTTGTGAACATTCACACCGAGGTTCCACACATTTCATCACTTTTTGGTCCTGGTAAATGAATGTGGAGGAGCAAGAGATCATAGGACAGAAGAGCAGGGAAAGAGGGAAAAAGTGAGGTTTAGTGTGCGATCACCGACGTTGCAATCAGAGTTCAGCGGGACCATCAGAGGCTCTGCTGCTAACGTGTTCCGATTGTGAGACCCTGTTAAAGACACAGCATACAGTTATAGTTAAAGGAAATGCTGGGGAAACCATGTGTTTCCCTGACGAGAGGAAACCTGAATCAACTGTAGTGAACAAAAGCAGGCACGAGCCACAGCTTTAGAGTCATCATACTGGATTTTCAAGCAAAGAATTGACAAAAACATAGTGCTTTGTTATAGCAGCATGTTATAACATGTAAAAAACATTAGAGTGGTTGTATGTGTGACTTAAACACAGTCTTGCATAAAGCTGACTGTGCTCCCTGTGCTGTGAACAGGCAGTAGACAGGCATGCTCTCAGTGAGTACATGGCTGCAAACAGGGACAGGAAACCCATTTTAGTCATTGCTGCTCAACACATACACATACACTCAAGCTGTCTTGAGTGTATGTGTTCCCTGTATTGCCAAACAGGAGACTTGCCCGCACCAAACTCCATAGAGAAAATCATAATTTTAAGAGCACAGTGACACAAGAGCTGCTGGGGATTTGCTGCCTTTTAAGTTCATGTCAATCGGGTAAATCTGAATGAAGGATTTAAAATACTTCACAAAATAGGCCATACAGTTGGCATAGTGGTTAGCACTCTTGTCTTTGTAGCAAGAAGAGCTGGGTTCGAGCCCCAGCTGAAACAAGGTCCTTTCTGCATGGAGTTTGCATTTTCTCCCTGTGTGTCTGGGGCTTTTTTCAGGGTTCTCCGGCCTCCTCCCACAGTCCAAAAAACATGCAACATGGGGATAAGGTAAATTGGTGACTCTAAATTGACTGTAGGTGTGAATGTGAGCGTGAATGGTTGTTTGTCTGTACATGTGGCGTGCGATGGTCTGTCCAGGGTGTGACCCCGTCTATCGCCCTATGTCAGCTGAAATTGGCACAGCACCACCGCAACACTCTGGTGGGTTTTTTTACTAAATGGTACAGTACTGGACCAGCAACTCTGTGCTGTGATGTAAAATCACAGATTTTCTTAAAGGGACTTGGTGTTTAGTGGCTAAAATATGTTCTTTTTGATGTCACTGCTCCTTCGCTGAACAGGGAGCACACTAATTGCACGTAAGAGACAGACTATGTTTAAGTCACTCATGCAACCTCACTTCAAAAAACCCAGTCACTTCAACACTACCAACCAGCATCATCTCTTATAATCCCGTTCTGCCCTTTCACAGATTAAAACCCATTCTAACACTGTACCCACCTGTTCCCCAATTTCTCATCTCGCTGTGCTCATTAAGAGCCATTATATAAAGTAAATATAACCACTACTTTTGACACACTGTCCCACCACCTCATGACAGTAATCCAGCATCAGTGTCACATGACACTTTTCAGAGCTCTTGTTTATGATTTGGTTTCCCAGGCTTGTCCATGCCAAAGAAGGAGGACGGATGGCCATGCACATCCCGTTCCCTCTTCACAAATGCAGAAAAGGAGGAGACGCAGTTGCCGATGAAGTGGTCAGCTTGGCCCAAGATGTACAAGTCCAACTGGGCTGAATCTGGCTTGAGAGTCACCACTTTCACCTGTAGAAGTTGCAGTGAAAAACACCAATTAACAACCAGCAGGGGAAAATCTAATATTGTAAGAGCAAATAAGTGAGTATTTTTCATTTCTCATAAAAGAAGAGCAAAGGGAAAGAGAGCACTGCTCTGCATTTTTGCTAATTTTGAAAAAAACTGTATTACAGCTTGTAAAAGTGACAAGCTAATCACAAACATAAGATAAAGTTCAGTTTAAATCTACAGTTCACACATTCCAAGAACAAAAGAGTCAAACATTCAAGCGGTCATACTTTTCACATCCTTCTTACAGCATTTACAGAGGCTTTCCACACCCACCTTGCCCTTGAAAACATGTTCAATATCTTTGCTGTAGGATTCCGAGTCTGTGGCAATGTAGACTGAGTTGGCCGAAGTCCTCTTCACCCACAGCTTTACAGCCCTGAGAATCTCCACCAGGTCCGGCAGGCACATTGGCATGGTGAGAGGTAGTGCTGTCTGACGGTTATAGCCGACACACTGAGGGGAGGCCATGAAGTGAGGCCCTGCGTCGCCACTCTTCAGCATTTTGCAGGCGTTTTGCTGTCAAGGTGGGTGAAAAGGAGAGGTTTAGATGAGTCTGCAAGATAAAGACCCAACCTAGAAAGTGCATTTTACATTCCTACAGGTGCAAATGTGAACCAACACACACTCCAGCTTGTTCTGAGTTGTGTTGTAAAGCTGCACATGGCAAGATTGCAAGAAAAATAGTTGAGTCTTATTTCAAGTGTTTTTTTTAATAATTAAAACAATTTGTGTGATTTTTCAATTTTAAATGTGAATATTTTCTGGTTTCTTTGCTACATATAACAAAAGAAATCATTAAAACTGAATAATTTTGTTTTGTAGACAAAACAAGACATTTGAGAACATCGTCATTTTGACATTCAGGAAATGTTGACCATCTAAGGTCATTCAAATCGCCACGAGCAATTGAAACAATGTTTATAGTTGTGTTGTTTAAGAAAAACTTACTATGCTTACTATGACAAAAGCAAAAAAACTACTACCCACAATCCCAACAACTAGTCAGATCTTGTAGGCTACAAAAACATACATGGTAAAAAAAAAAGAAAAACCAAAAAACAGCCCACGTGTCCAACAAGGCTTATGATCTCACCCAGTCGATGCCAATCCTCAAGTGAATGGCAACATATGGTCTGGTCAGTAAGGAGGCAATGTGCTCCTCTCCCTCCTTCACCATCTTATCGGACCACACTATGTAACGCTGCAGGCCAACATGGTCCTCAATTACTGGGAACTGGGCGGGGGCCCCAGGCAGAGCCAGGACGGGGTGTTCGGCGGGAGGGAACCTGTTCCAGCAGTGGAAGCACAAATGGAAAACCTGAGGCACACTGATAACCAGTGGAAAGCATAGAAAGCCAACCACTCAAACAATCACTAGATTGCATGCCTTGCACACCACTGTTATCTGTGTTTCCTTGACAAGAAATCGTGCATCACCATCCATACAAAAAAATGTCCTAAAGAAACATTTTAAATGTATGATGCGTGCCTGTACAACCATGTAAGCAATTAATGTCCACATACAGTATTGTGCAGAAATCATAAGATTTGTTGTTTTAGCAATGCTGTAACGACAATCAAGGATAATTATTTCTATTTCACTTTACTGGAACACATCCAGAAAATGCAGTTTTTTGTTGTTTAAAAAAATAAATAAATAAATAAACGTTATTCAGAAAAATACAAAACAAAACATCCTCTACAGGTGCACCATCACAGGATCAATTTGTTTACGTTAATAGGAAACATTTTCATTCCATCAATGTTCAAATCATATGTGATGCGCAATTTGCAGCTAAATAACATCGTGGCAAGGTGGTCTGGTTCATCATGACTAACAGCATGGTTGGGAACAGGCTGGAGGCTGGCACACTGCCTGGTGGGTGGATTCTGGGTGAGTAAATAGTTTATTCTTTTAATTGTCCCGTATGTAAACCAGCACCATGCACATTTGGTAAAATATCATATTTTTGGTTTTCTTTATTTTCTGCTGGTGAAATTAGAGCTACAAAGCTTTCTAACAAGCCCCTGAACGTCTCCCTGTGTTCAGTATTCATGTCAGTAAAAGCGGGCGTAAAGTTGCAAATGTCAGCCGCGGCGCACTTCTGCATTCATTAATTTTTTACATGAGTGTTTAATATCCTGACAATTTTACTCACGCGCGATGTGTATTGTGTGCAGCTAATTGTATGACCTGTTGCGGTCACTTCGCTTCAGCGGTGAGCAGAAACCCTCCGCTTCACATCCACCTTGAGATCTGACCATTTCTTTATAATCTGTGTGTGTGTGTGTGTGTGTGTGCGCTGCTCGGATCCCACGGCATTTACAGACTCACGCACACGCTCCCACTCACGTCTTTTTTGTCATATTCATCCCTGTTGACAGGGTACCAAAAAAATCTCCCTGCGCGTTTTCATTAATTCACTAGAATCTCTTGCTCAGACTGTGTGACCTGTCCTTTTCTTTCCTTTGTTCATTGCGTTACTTGATCAAAGAGGTGAATCTCAGGGCCTATTTAACGACAGTTTCTGGGGTTTGGCGTAAGGCGAGTTTCAGTAGGAAATCCACGCAAGTCTTTGTACATGAGGCCCCTGCTCTCTTCTTCGGTGTGGTCTGTATCGAAGTTTTACTTTTCCTCTCTCTTGTAATTAAGTAAAATGACAGCACAACTTGTGCAGTACCTGTTCAACATGTCTGTTTGTTGAGGTGCCAGAAGCTTTATATCTGTCACATTTATTACACAAACAATGTCAAAATCAGCACTTCACACATTCACACATAAAGCCTGTCAAGCGAACTACTCGACGGCTGTGTGATGAACAGACAGACTTTCCTTGCATTAATAAACAGATATTTTAGGCCCTTTACACTTTTCCTTGTGAATTTAAGTATTAAATTACCTCTCTGAGCTTCTCCATCCCTACGCTCCTGCTCGGTGCCTCAGGTCAGCTGATCAGCTGCTCCTGGAGGTACCGAGGTCTAAGCGGAAGCTCAGAGGGGAAAGAGCCTTCTCCACTGCCGGTCCCAAACTTTGGAACGCACTCCTGCTCCATATTAGACAGGCCCCCTCACTGTCCATTTTTAAAACAAATCTTAAAACACATTTTTATTCTTCTGCATTCAAATCAGCATGAGACTCTGCTCTTGTTTTAGTGTTTTATTGTTTTAATATTTTTATTGTTTTATAGTATTGGTTTGATTGTTTGAATATTTTGTATTGTCTTATTGTTTTATTTTGTCACCTATGTTTTTATGTGCCATGTTTTATTTATTGTCATGTACAGCACTTTGTCCCAGCTATGGCTGCTTAAAGCGCTCTATAAATAAAGTTGAGTTGAGTTTAAATTCAAGATTTGGCTGCTCAAACCTGTACTCACTTTTTCATCCACTGAGGTTGGTGGTAGGCACTGAATGAAATACCACCAAATAAGACAGAATTGTCAAAATCCACACCAACATGGTCCCAGAATGGACCGAATGGGTTCCCGTCCTGTGAACGAATCAGACTAATCAGTCAAATTCAGAGCAGTGACACATCAAACAGACATCAAACCTGCCTCATAATTAGTGGCTTGTTTTTAAATGAAGGAAGAGATAATAACAATTCTGACCATCAGGGGGCACCATTTCACCCCAAGCCTTCATTTGTTGATGGAGAGGCTAAGCAATTGAAAAACACATTGTGTCTCTATTACACCTGCTGTCATATAATCAGTGAGTGCTTCTTCACTTTCAACTCCATGTTTCCATGTTTCAGAAAATCTTTGACACCCATCAACCACATGCTCTGTTTTGGTGGACTCTACCTCACCTTCATAGGGCAGGATTTCTTGTCTACGCTCCGCTGTGCAGCTGTCTCAAAGCAGTAGGCATGTCTCTGTCCTGGTGGCCAGTGTGTGGGAGCCAGCTTCTCCATAAAGTCCTCCAAACTGACCACGCGGTGGTAGGTAGACAAGGCCTCTAACTGGAAGAACTCCCCGTAGGGAACATGGACCTAAGGAGAACAGAATAAATTAAATCACTGAAGACCAGTGATACACAAGATTTATTTTAAATAGTAAGTAAATGTGATGAAATGACAAAAAAGTAACAATGTGTTGAGCTGTGCTTAAATACTTGGAAAACTTCTACAACTTGTATTTAACTTGTTTACTTGTTCTGTACTTTGCAGTTACTCTGGTCGCATTTTTCTCTGATGGCACAATATCTTAACTTAATATATCAACTAAAATGATTGCAATATCAGAAATAGAGGTAGATATTTGCCATTTTATAATAATTCAGTTCAGCAATAGTTCAGCCATGGCCAATTATGATTCATTAACCAGTCACTTATTACAAAATACACATTATTATTTTCTGTAATTTGGCATCAACATCTGTTTGGAGAGATCTGATCACAAGTGGACAGTGTTGCATATGACTGCTCAGAGTTGACATCACAAACTGTGACTCACTGAGTGTACTTACATTGGTGTAAGGGGGCTGGTGGTGGCGATACACTATAAAGGGGGGGACTGCCATTGTTCGGTTGAGCATCTTTGCAAAGGCTAGCGTTCCAAGGAAGTGGTCAACCTGGTTTCCAAAGCGACCTGAACGAAAAGATGGACCACTCTCCATCAATTAATCAAAACACATTTCATTTGTATAGCACATTTGAGCAGGTAGGCTTTTAGCTTAAATGTGACCTGAAGTACATCTAATATGAGTTGTGATTCTGGGTACGTTTAAGAAACCAGAGACAAAAAAGTAAAAGTTTCTAGTAGTGACCTGAAGCCCTATCATTAAGTGATTAGTCCCCAGTGAGTAGTATTCTGAAATCCATTCTGTGTTTGACTTAAAGACAGAGAGGAGATCTGTGTCAGGCTGTAGAATTTACGATGAGGAGAAGGGAGGTCCAACAAAAATGGACTAACAGTCGTCTAATCTCGAGAAGATGAAAGCATGTACTAATTATTATTCTATTTTGCTGTTCACAACCATGCAACATAAGTGGAAAGTCAATATACTGGGCTCAAAATGTGTGACTGCTTGTTGACTTACATATCTCATCAGCCAATCACATAGGAGTAACACATTGATGTGTAATCAGTTACTAATTTACTGATCAAGATATTTGATAATCAATCCATCAATTTGAGTGTTTTTGTTAATAAATAAGAACAAGGTCTCCGATTTGTAAGCTTCTTGCACATTTTCTGATGTCCTGGCTCCATATCGGTAGATATTTCCGATATTTCATTCTGTAAATCTAAAAAATAACCGATTAACCGCAAAAATAGACAGATTAAGCAATCATGAAAATGTTAGTTGCAGCCCTTGTCAAAACTGAGCAACAGATCGGGCGAGGAAAAGTGAATTAAGTAACTTTGAACGTGGCGTGGTTGTTGGCCTGAGAATTTCAGAAAATGCTGATCTAATACGGATTTTCCAGGCACAAACCTTTCTAGATTTTACAGAGAATTGTCCGAAAGAGACAGTTTGAGCCATTTAAATAATATAAAGAAGCAATGAGCTACAGCGGCAGAAGACCATTACATTGGCACATTACAGTGCCATTACATCACTGTTTCAGGTTTCTCTATATCTAATAAAATGTCAGCTAAGTGTAGCATGCACCAAATTCTAATGTATATGCTATCAATTCGCATTTGAAGGAATATTACGTCTTAGTAAGAGGTGTAGACCTCCGCTAATTCAAGTTGGTTGTGAGCTAACCTAAGGTAGCTGCTAACTAGCGTTTCCTGTGTGTTTATTCAATTTAAATATACTTTTTTTATTAACTGTAAGAGATCGTTAAAGTTAGGAGTGACTCTTCCTCTGAACACATACACCACCACGAACAACCTTATATTATTTGGACTCGCTAGCTCTCTCCTGTTAGTACAGCAGGGTGCCAAACATCTTTAATTAACGCTATAAGAAGTTAGTTACCCATGCACGGGCAGTACAATATGTAGCCATTGTCATCCCACTGCAGTTCCTCCACATAAGTCCGACAGGTTTGAATTAGAAGTGAAGAAAACAAACAGGTCAGACTGAGAGAAGTGACTATATTTTGCTTAACCGCCATTGCGCTTCATTTCATGGTCCCAGGATGCACTCGGCGTTTTTTAGTGACACGCCCACCACTTCTTCTCTTCATCTGCCTCTTCGTTTAGAGCATAGTTTTACGTTTACTGCCACCTACTGTACCGGAGGTGTAGAGGCATTATGTCTGTGTGTGAATACACAGCCATGATTGTTGAGATAATACTACAAAAACATACCGAGCTATATTTTCATGAATATTTATGCACCTTGATTCTTGATTGACCGCTTGTGTTATTTGATTGATTGATTTTCTTGTATGTTATTGTTTTCCTTCACTTATGTTCATTTATTATATGCACAGTTGTTTGCAAAAATTATTTAATCTGTTTGTATAAAACTGCTTTTAAAAAAAAGATTGTATCATCATTTTCTGTTGTAAACACTAACTTTGTAGGAAGTGGTTAAGTTTATGGTCAAGATTTGAATTGTGGTGAGGTTAAGTAATTTAATGCAATAATTAAATATTTCTACTGTTAGTACTACCACTAATAATAATGATGATAATTAACATTATTATTATGACATAACATTTTCAAGTCTGCTTTCACTTTTATTAATTACTTTCAAAATAAACTTTTCTTATGTTTTGCCTAAAAAGAAAACTAATCTTGACAACTAAGATTTGCTTTAGAAAAATAATATTAACTTTGTGTCCTTTAAATGCCAGGATTACCTGCATGACCTGAATCCTTAATTATGTGTTCACTGGTGTGTTAAATACAAAAGTAAAATTCACTATCAGAGATTGTGTGCACATGTGTAAATATGAGATATTCTAAGGTTTACATTCTAAACATCAGCTTAATCAAGAAAGAAAGGCATACACTAATGTCATGTATACATGACAGTGTATACAACATTTCTTACACAGCAGAATTACTTTACATTTGGACACTTTTGTCAATTTTTTGTCCTGTTTTCCTTATTTTAAAGCACATTACTAGTGGCTGCAGGACCTGCTTTTAAGTATCCAAGCCAAGCAAAATGTGCTTTTTCTCCATTCTTCTCAGAAAATTTAGATCAATTTAAGAATAATCTTATTAGTTCACAACAAACTGCTGCAAACATCAGAGCTTTGCCTCGGATGAAGTTAATCTGTGTTACGTCCAGTGATAGAGACTTGGAGGTGAAACCAGGAGCATAGTTTATTTTTCATTAAGTAACTTCTTCATGACATGTTCACATGTGTACTCAACATACCCCAGTGCTGTGTGCTGGGTCGGCATGGCAACACATGGCCTGGGTGCAGCCTCATAGACCTTTGTTACTCTTTATTCACGTGTGGACTCTTCTGTCAGCTCTGCCTCGTTTGCCTCAAATTTGAAAAAAAAAAGACACATTATAAGAGATGACATTTGATATTTATTTTTTTTTTACAATTGTGTAACTTTTAAATATAAATAAATGACTATTACATTCAAACCCTTCAAAACAAATGTACATTTTCCACTACAGGTACCTGGAAAACAATTATCAATTATACAGCTCAAGCACGACTCGGCCCGACTCTACTCATTTTCTTTTGCTTTTCCATCAGTGATAGTAGTTGGTGCTTTTTTAGCACTAACCTGCTCTGACAAGGTTCCACGCGAGCTGAGCCGATACTAGAATGTGACGTTGACCCTACTGCCGGCCACTGATTGGTCAGAGAGTGTCATCACTGGAAGAGTCATGAGCACGACACAAGAATCAAAGCAAACAATGCCAAACTGTGGATCAGTTAATAAGACTTTAAACATTCCTGAAAATGAGTGTTGACCTCCAACATTTAGCAAAGGAAATTTCTAAATCTTAAATCTCAATATTTAACAGAGGTGTCTGGTGTATTTAGTGACAGCAGTCTTTTTTTCATGACACAAGAAAAAAAGCCCAACCTTGTTTTAAAAAAGTAACTGAGTAACTGACTACTAAGTTACTTTTTTTAAACTTTAACTTGAGCACATTTTTAGACCACTACTTGTACTTAAGTAAACTTTTATCAAAACAGTGGTACTGTTACCTCTGCTCAGTACACAGAAAACAACTGCTGTTTCTGGACTGTCTGCTCAGATCAATCCATGATCGATGAGCAACACATTCCTTGTCTTTTAAAACATTTCTGAAGAAACTAGAATGTGATTAATTGCCCACGTGGAGCTGAGAAAGAATTCTATGCATGTCGTTAACATAAAACAAAAACACCAAAGAAGTATTTACCACACAAACAGGAATTTGGAAATGTATTTATTATTGCAATTGTAACAAAACGGGATGTTTTTCGACTCAGGCCTTTGAAAGATACTTAATCCCTTCACATCCTCCGATTCAGCCAAGCTCGGCTAACATATTCTCTCTTTTTCTTTTCTTTCTTTGTATTCAATCACTCTCCTTTTTCTCTTCTTTCAGACGCTCAGCAGCTGGCTGCTCTTTCCCTCTTTTTCCTCTATGCGTGTGTGTGTCGTTCTCTGTGTCCGCTCCTCCCCCATCCCCTGAACACACACTGTTTTTCATTGTTGGAGATGACAGCGACGATAACAATGCAACCAACCACAACTCACAGGAGGAGTATGAGAGAGAGAGAGAGAGAGAGAGAGGGGGGGGGGGGTGGAGACTTCCTTCAGGTGAATTAAACGATGCTCATCAGAACACAAGTGAAACTAAAATGCACATGATTTTAAATCTTAAATTGATTTGTTAATAAAGAGAAGTTCAGTTGTGCAGTGTTTCTGAAAATTCCCATTTCCCTTTTTTCTTACATGTATAAGTTCCCCCAGACTCATAACTCGTTTCACTGTAACATCTACAGATGAATGTGTCACACACTTACTCACGTTTCCTTCTTCCTCCCCGTCTTGTCTTTCTTCACCTCCACCTCCCTCACACTCTTTTTGCCTGTGGCCTGTTCACAGAAGGAGAAAAAAACCACACACACACACACACACACACACACACACACACACACACACACACATTCTTGTACTTGCTGCATAGTGAGGACCGGGTAAAAGTGCTGCAGAGTGAGGACCAGCCTTTCCACTTTATAAATCAAGACAAAAATACCATTTCTGGACTGTAGATGTCACCCCAAACCTATACACCCCTTGAGATTCAGTAAAAAGAAAAGATTCAGAATAAAGTTTTTCATCAACAATGTGAGGACCAAATTATCATTGAGTGTAAACATCGTCTCAAAGTGTTTCACAGTCAATATCCACCAAGATAATATTTAATCTGGGATTATTGAAGGAAGATTTGAAATAATTATATAATTTTCACCCAAAAATAGCTGCTAAATATGATATTTCCTTATTTGGTGATAAATTCAGTTCCATATTGAAAATGCAACTATGCTATATAACTTGTAAGGGAAAAAATAAACACAGTCTTTGCTGTTTGATTGTTAAATATACATGAAAAGTAAAATCTTCTCAAACTGTGTCATGACATGCCAGTCAAAGAAGGACGTTCAGGCTGACTCATTTGGAACAAAGCCCCACATGCAATTTTATTGCAACGTACTGTAAAATGAATAAAAACAGAAAGAGTTGAGTTTACACATGTGGTTGCAACAGAAACATTAGAAATGTCTGCACTTCTGACTGTGATTCCACTTAATCACATAACAACTGTCATTCCTACATAATTCTTTTATGTAACATTTCTAACTGTCCATGTCCATCACAGGACAAATCATTCACTCTCAAATTTAGAATGTCCAATTAACCTGATCTACAATCTGCATATTTTTAATTATGGTATGAAATGAGAACCTGCAGATAAACGCTTAGCTAATAATAAATAATAATAATAATTTAAAAAAAAAAAAAACCCTTACCTACAAACAGGTAGAATATGTAAACTCAATTTCAACAGCAATTTTCAAGCTGTGAGGCAACAGCGTTTGCCACAGTTCCACTGAGTGACCACAGAACAACAAAAATGAAAATAAATGATTAGCCCTTTAAACGGCAAGCTTTCTCATTGCTTTTGTTATTTCATTACTGACAAAGGATTTGACGTCCATCCATGTCCTGCTGTTGAGGACAGGAGACGCTCTCCTGATGCATCGCAGACAATCATACTTTACTGGTACTTTCCTGACATTAATAAACCTGTTCATTCTTCGAAGGATCGACCTCCTCTCCTCAGGAGACCAGTTTTTCATCTTTCTGGGCTCTTTTGGAGTAACTAGAAATCAAAAATAGGATGGTTTTACATGTATAAACTGAAACACAACTCAAATTGATATACAGCAAGACAAATGTTGGATATTATGATAAAGAGTTTAACCCTGGGAAATAAAGGTTCAATTATCTGGCAACTCCCCACATATATATATATATATATATATATATATATATATATATATATATATATATATATTTTTTAAATATCATACACATTATATCTAATTGTTGTCTTTTAAGTGCTCATTAGTAGAGGAAATAGCAAAACAAAGACAAGAAGATATTGGAATTTAATTGCTTAGCTTGCTAGAAAGAAAGTTCTTTAATCGTCAATTCATGTATTTTATTTGAAAGAAGTTGGAGGAATATTATCTTGTGGCACTTTTCAATTCTAACTTGACTCAGCACCTTATTTCTTCTTCTTCTCCATCAGTGATGGAACCTGGTACCTGCTATTTTTTTAGTTCCTTCTCTGATGAAGTTCAGATGAACCCATACTAAAATGTGACGTCAACAGACCCTGATTGGTCAGAAGAGTCATGAGCACGACATCTGACATGTGAATCAAAGACAACTGTCAATATTTAAAGCCTCTGTAAACCCAAAGCCACCAAAGTCTTCCAACTATGTAATTTAGGATCTTATGCACATAATATTTATGTAAAAATATTAGATATCAGTTTTTATCCAAATTCGAAATATTTGTCTTTTTAACTGTGGAAATTTGGGTTTAATTGGGCGGCGATATCTCTGGGATGTAATACGCAATAATTCAAAACCAATCATAAATCATCCGTCAGTTGTGTCACCCCGCCCCCCCAGTGGTGGTTAACAAAACTGTTCTGCTCCAAAGAGAAGGCACAGAGTTCACATGAATCGCTGTGTCTTCTCTCTGGAGCACAACGTCGGCCGGGCAGAGGTCCAGTGAGAGGATCCTCCTGATCGACCTGGTGAGTTGAATCTCCTCCTCCCCCGTCCTCAGTCATCAGAGGGCTCAAACATATACGGCTGGATTCTGTTTACAGTCGCCATTACTGTACATTGCTCAAAACGAAGGAGCTGTCAATCAGAGCATTATCTGCCACACCCACACTGTCCTGACCAGTGGTCTAAACCAGTCATAATGAGCTGTTTTCAAACCAGGTTTTTTAATAGTTATGAAATAGTTATGAAATAGTTATGAATAGTTATTTTCACTTAGACTTTTGTAGATGCTTAATGAGACACTCAATATTGATATAATATATTATATTATATACATTTTTAATATGACAAGCCACGTTTCCGGAGGCTTTAACAGAGGAGCCTGGTGTTTTTAGAGATTGTGACCACATTCAGTGGTATTTCAGTTTTTCAGAGTCTGAAGAACTCACCATTCTGTCAACAAATCTTTTTTAATGATTCACGTTCACCCAAAATAACTACTTTACAAGTAACTAGTTTATGTTTGTGTCGTGGAGAAAACCACGTCACCTCAGGTTCTATGATGACTCCACCCATCATAGAACTGATGGGTGGAGTCATCAACTGAGTTGAGTCAAACTGTGACAAGCTGAGTTGTGCTGTAACTGTACACAGGAATGTGCCATAATTGACTTCCAGGGAAGCTCCGTGGAGCAGTAAATATGTCATTGGTTGCTGCCATTGTTTGTTAGCATCAGTATCGTTAAGATGACGTGTCTAATCGTAATCTATTGTTATTATATCTGCGAGAAACGCGCGGATATTATGGAATCGGTCTCGTGCGTCCGCAGATTTTAGCCGTTAACGCGATAACTGGAAAGGCGTTTGAGATTAAATTTTCTTATTTTTTTTATGGGTCACATACCCCCTGTAGATGATCCCTATTGATTTTGAGCTGTCTACCATTATTATTAATTAGTTAATTAATTAATTAATGATATAAAAACCATATTTTGGCCTGTATCTTCCAAAGTATTGCAGGTATTGGCTTCATATTTTGCATGGGCATCACATACCACCTGAGAATTATCCCTATCTTTGTAGCTTTATTATTAATTAGCAAATTAATTAATTTATTATGCTAAAAACACATTTTGGGCTTTATCTTCCAGACTGATATTGCCTTCAAATGTTGTACAATGATTCATGTAACAACTATCTACAAGTACAATCATTATTACTTTGGCTATGATTGGTAATAGTTACATAATAAGTTAACTGGTTAACTTTTTAGTGAACACAGAAAAAAGTTAGTTAAGGCATTTTTTCTTTATTATTGAGCTCATTTGGACACATTGAGGATATCATGGGTTTATTTAGCACTTATTCATAATATTTATTACATTATAATATACATTTATTAATTATCATATAAAAAATAGTTAAGCCTCCATTTCTTTATTAATGCATTGAATGGAAAGTTTGAACATATTGTAGCTTTTTCATGAAATTTAATAAACATAGTGTATGCTTTTTCATGACATTTGGACACTTTGAAGATATGGCAGGTGTGGTTAGCATTTTAATATTCATAATATTTAACAAGGTATAATAGGTTAACTAGTTTTATTAAAAACTAGAGAGAAATGTATGAGTTCAGGTATTCTGTGTTCAATATGGAGTTTATATGGATACTTTGAACATGTATAAAGTGTAGTCAGCATTATATCATAATATTTAACAGTTATTTTGTTGAATTTATTCATAATTAATTAAAACAGTTAGTGGCAGGTGCGAGTGCGTATACTTTGGGTATATTGGAAAGTTGAGGATTGGACAAGTTCGCGGATATACCCCTTGCTGTCGGCCCCTGACAGTGTAGGCTAGTTTCAGACTGACAGTTATACAGAGTATTCTATGATAACCATAGCTGGGATGTGAAGCTTCCCTCTTCTCTTCACTCCTGTGTCCTGATGACAAATATTTTACTGCTAAAGCCTAAAGAGCGTTTGTTCTGTCCTTTTACCTCAGAAACACCTGGTGTGATGTGCTTTCTAATGTCTAAATGTCACAATACCAGGACTTACCCACATCACCATGATCATCACTCTCCTGATCATCATGTCTCTGTTTAGTCGCAGGTATCTTCCTGCGACGCTTAGGAGAATTTGCAGGAGTTGGACATGACCCATAATCTATTAAACAGATCACAGATCACATTAAGTTCAAATAATGAATATTCGTTCATTTGTTTTTTTTATCATTGTTGGCTTGGTCAGGGGAACAGAGCAGAGGGCAGAGTTTATATATAAATAACCAGCAGAAATCTACAAATCCAGCTTCTGCTGATTTGATGACTTTTAGATAACTATCATCTCCTATAGTGTCTGCTGAGAATGTTTTCAGTCTTAGCAGCAGGTTTGTGGATGTGATGTGTTGTTCTTCCTCCCTCTGAGGCATACATTATATTATATATATTAGTTCAGTGAAAGAGTTGAAGATTCACTTTGTCTGGACTCACCTCCATCATCCTCATCATCCTCATGCGCATACTTGTGTCTGGCTGCAGTCTTCTTTACCCTCTTGGGTGTGGTTGTGTGTCGCCTTTTTCCATCTGACAAAAGAATCATCAATATTGATAACATTAGTATAAAGTTTCATGTCGTACTTAGACACGCATTATGTTTTCTTTAAGATAAAACATTCTTTCTTGATTTGTGGACTTTTTTGAAGAGCCAAAGGACATAAGCGAGATATTTTGAGCCAAGTGCATTTCTAACAGTTCATTCTTTTGTCGACAGTTTGCTCTTTTTATGCTCCCTGACTTTTGTTTGCAAATATACACAGTAATGTTCCTTGTCACAGGGCCTTCCACCATTTTCTTTTTTAACTGTACTTTCTGTTCCCTTTCATTCTTTTAATTGCTCAGAAGGCTGGTTTGGTTGCTTGGTGCTCAGCTTCCAGGACCTCATTCTCACCTGATAATGGGTTGTGTGATGAGCAACAGGCTCTCTTTGGTCTTGTAGACACACTGGGAGTGGAAGCCTTACATCTTTTCACAAGCATTTCATCTTGACTGGACGGTGGTGTTGAAGATGGTGGTGTTGAACAGCGTTTGTAGCCACTTAACTCGGGTTCTTCATCCTGTTCATCCCCTGCATCTGATGGGCTTTGCTCTCTGTTGCATCTAGGTTTTATGGATAAATCCAACGGTATATGGCACAATTCCTCCTGAGGGGGTGGAGGTAAAGTCATTCACTCAACAGCAAAAACCTTTTAGACTTCTGTTACAGGTGATGAATGTGGTTATCTGGCATAGATAAGAAAAGTCCTTATCTGAATCTACTGCAGGTAGCACTATCTATGCTAACTATCTTTGATGAACGCCAAATCCAAAGAAGTTCAGACGTTGTGCTAAAGACAAATTACAATTATTTGCTGATTATTTGACTAATTGAATACACTTGGAAGACAATATATTTAATGTTCAAACTTTTTTTGTTTTAATAATATCTGAAAACAATGATTACAAGGTCTGGATAAATGAAAATGAATTAATGACAGTCAAAAATAATGTATAAAGCTTTCTTACCTCTGACTCTTCATGGAGCACATCTTGTTCAGATGAGTGGTGGTCGTCTTTGGATCCAGGGTGGTCCACTGGATTACCCATCTCTGCCTCAGAGTCCTGTATAGCAGTGCAGAAAAATGGGTTTATGCGATTATTGATGTGATTTGACTGTTAACACCTCAAAATGCTCATTTAGTGATATATTAAAACAATGATTACAAGGTCTGGATGAATGAAAATGAATTAATGACAGTCAAAAATAATTTATAAAGCTTTCTTACCTCTAACTCTACAAGGAGCATATCCTGTTCAGATGAGTGGTGGTCTTTTCTGGATCCAGGGTGGTCCACTGGATTACCCATCTCTGCCTCAGAGTCCTGTATAGCAGTGTAGAAAAGCGGGTTTATGTGATTGTTGATGTGATTTGACTGTTAATACCTCGAAATGCTCATTTAGTGATATTTTAAAACAATGATGACAGTCAAGTCACGATGAAATTATATCTAAGAGTGAATAAAAAAAAAAAATCATTAAAAATCTATGACAAATCATTTGTTACCCAATTTTAACATTAACATTTCCTTTACTGTTATTATTCCTGTACATTTTTTACATTAATTCGTTAAACTGATGAGTCACAAAAGTGGAAACTGCTTAGCAGACCAAGAAAACATACGACTACATTCTGAATAATGACAGTTTCAGAGTAATATAGATACAGATGGAAGTAATCATAGATATTCAGTCACAGCAGCAATACCAGCAGCATGGTAATAAACTCCTTAAAATATATATCACTTCTCTGATGAATGAATAATTAGGGGGACAAAACATGTTCACTACACCTAGGAATTTAAGCCTTGTTCAAAATACTCTGAACTGCGTCTTTCATTATGGAAAGAAAAAAAGCAAAGCAATATGATTTAGTTGTTTATAAATTCAGTGTTGTATTTTTAGAGCCACAGACAGTCTTTGTTGTGACTGAATAATGTGCATAATGTAAATATAATGTCCAAAGTATTAATGTAAAACATCCCATTTATTTGTGGTAAAAAAAAAATACATTCACATGTTCTGACCCTGTTTTAGTGTTTTACACTTTATTCTGTGGTTAAATCTGAGGAAACCTCTCCATGCTGTTAGCTGCTGTTAGCTGTGTTAGCCTAGCTGTGGCCTGGCCTACAAGAAAAAGACATGCGCATGACCTCGTTTACTGCTAAAACATTTAAATAATATATTATTAGTATAACACTAACAAACAGTCAGAAAAGTAAAAAATAACTAAAATTTACCTGTGGTTTTGAATGAGCCGCCTCACGACTTCTGAGCGTCTTAATCCTCCTGAATCTGTGCATGTGAAGCTGAATCTGTGCACGTGAAGTGCAGGTGCAGAGTGACGTCAGCTCCACCCCCTCAGGGAGCGCTCTGATTGGATGACTGTTAATGGGCCATTAATGTGGAGTGGGGGAGGGGAGCAGAGCTGAGCTGAGCTGAACTGACTTTCTGATTCTGCTCACTGAGACAAAGTTTGCTGAAAGGATTTTCTCAAGTCTCTTGTATTATATTAAATGCAATTAAATTTTCACAACAACCCCTAAACTACACAAAATTATCTTCATTTAACACAAAACCTAAACATTTTTTATTATTATTATTTTTATTATTTCTTTTTTTTCTTTTAAATCTGGATATAATACTTTGCTTAGTTATACCAAACCAGAATTATATATTTTCAATTCAATATTTTTACAAATAAGTAAAAAAATTAAATTATGTTTCATGGTTATTTAAGTCTCTGCTGTAAATGGACATAAAACAGTGCTCTTCAACTTCAGAGCCAAGCAGAAATACTGAAACATCAGTGAAACATCAGTGAGTCACAGAGCAGATGAGAGCGAGCACAAGAGATCTGTGCTGACAACACAGCACTGAGGTTTAGGTCCAGAGCTAAAGTGTCTTCACAGTCTTATAACCAGAGCTAAAGTGTCTTCAGTCTTGTAATCAGACTCAGGTCCTTGCCTGGACATTCCTCCCTCACTCCTCCATGTCTTCAGGAAATCTGTCAGAATCCATGATTTGTGCCTCTTTAAGTGAATGTGCTCTTTTAGCACAGAAATGCAGTCATTGCACATTAAACACTGGTTTGGTGCCTGTACTTCCTGGTAAAGTAAGGAAACATTTCTCTGTCCATTTGCTCTGGAACTGACGACTTTCTAAGTCAACTTCTAATCACTTTACAGAGGCAAAATCACAGCCCAGCACCATGTTGCATGTGTCACATGTTGCACAGACTTAGCTAAATCAGAGGAGAACTGTTAAGACTCAGTAACTCTTCTTAAAACAGTTCAGAGGTGAGTTTTATCATAAAGTCAGCTTCATTTACAGAGAGTTTGCTCGCTGTAGGAACATTAAAAAGGGTCGTATTTCACCTGTAGGCCTGACATAGATGATGAAAGTGACTCCACACAAACACTACAAACCTTTTCCCTTTAAAAAACACACAGAAAATATCATCATGAAAAATAGGAAAATGTTGACAAAAACCTATATTTTCTATTTTCTTCCATATGCTAATAAGATAACAGTAAAGAGTGATTGTGATGAAACAGTGAATTTCTGTGTGAACACAGTTAACTTCTGTGGAGACACTGACATCTTCATCTCCTCCATCTCCTCACTATTCTCTCTCCTCTCCTTATTTACTCCTGTCTTCTGTCTGTCTTTCTTCTCTTATTTATCCATCTTCTCCCACTTTAGTCTTCTCCTCTCTTCTTTCACCTCCCTCCTTCTCTCCTGGAGTCTGATCTGAAGGCCTTGCTGAAGACTTATGTAAGAATGATGGACATGATTGAGGACTTGTGTGACACCTGGACTGTTGAAGGAGGTGGTTCACTGTGGGGAAATGAGTTGGCCTGAAATGATCATATTTCCCCCTGAAATGGGTCAACAAAGGCTTTTTAAAACCAACCTCTCTAACTAAACAGTAAAGGCAGATCAAGCCCACTGTGGCCCAGTGCAGCCAGGGGTCACAACCCCTCCTTCCATGACCTTGTTTCCACCAAAATAAAAATGGTAAACACAAATAAATCATTTGGAATAGTGTAGTAATTGATTGAATGCACAGTACATCCTGTGCTGAGGTCAGAGGTCAAACAGTTTTGTCGAGGTATGTGCTCTGAGTAAGTGAATTAAAATCATTACAAGTGAACACACAGTAAGTCATTTATCACTCCGTTTGTTCACTAAATATGTACAGAACACAAAAAGTGATATTCCAGCTGCTTTTTCTGAAGTTGGGCAGCATTTTTAACATAACCAGAGTTAGCTGCTAATAATTGCTAACAAGCTAAAATGAAAGTTGTTCTTTATAAAGCACAGCTGTTAATCTTAGCTAAGAATCTTGCAGATTGTTCTCTGCTGGCAGAAGAGCAGCGAGGACAGACAGTGGACCTACTGACACCTTCACTCTTTATAAACATTCTAAAATAAAGTATTTATTCTAGTTTTACAACTTTTTTAAGCTTTAACGTCTTGTAAAGTTTCTGTAGTTGGGATTAGACCAGTGATCGTGGTGAACAATGAATTTATGTTTGGTCATTACCAGGGATTAAAATTAACACCGTCCCGTCGTCCCGGGGACGTCATTAATTGTCATCGGGACGATCAATATTCTCTCTCGGGACGACCACGGGACGAAAGAGAATTTTGACTGACTACATTTTTCTGTTTAAGTTTTCAACACTTTCTGTGAACCAGAACGGGTTCGCAGTCGGTGAGAAATACTTATGTGAAAAGGTAAATGGCTGCGCGCTCATGTTTGTGTTCAGTGAGACACACAAACTGCTCCTCTCTCACTGTGCGCTGCTCGAGCCGCAGCGCTGCTGTCTGCTTTACGCGCCCGCACTGCATGTAAACATTTCATTAATGTTGACATGTTCGTTTCAATCACTGAATGAAGCCCCGCCAGGCTTAGCGTTGCTTGTTTATTTATTTAAAATATTTTTTTTTATACACCACGGCTTTTTCTATACCGGGGAACAAGAGCGCATGTCCCCCATGTAATCAGCGCAGCACACGCATGTCCAGGTGCTGATTGAAACCCGAGTCACATTATCAAGTGCGTCATTATTACGGTTACATCGTTCTTGTCAATAAAGATGTTATATTTAGGGATGCACCGGTAATTCGGCGGTCAAAACAGAGCGAGTTCACTGTGGAACATCAACTGTTAAACGATGGAAAGTCTCTAAACCAGTATGGGCAGAGAGGGAGAGAGAGAGCGAGAAAGATCTGCGCTCTTGGTCATTAGTTAATTTACTTATTTTTGTGTAGGTAATATGTTGTGAAATATGTTTAAACTTAAATAAACTACATCTACAAGTAGTTATGTCTGGTTGTATTAGTTCGTCCTGTTATTGACGTCATGCTGTCATCACCTGACAGTCTGGCTGATTTAAAGCCTCCAGATGCAGCAGATGAAACACACACCAGATGCTCGCGTCATTGATATCATGCGCAAATACAGATATTCGAATATTTGTGTTTTTTCAAAAGTCATTTTTGAGTAATTTTGACAGCCCTAAACAGCCTCATGCAAATCTCAATGCATGGCCCTTCTCATGACGACTACAACCCACTAAATGCAGTCACTAAATGGTGGAGTAGTGGCATTAGGTCCTGTAGACCACAGTTCTGTGACTGAGTGTGTTGGTTGTCATCTACAACACAACAAATCTAGTCTGGAAATAAATATATTATTTATTATCAACATAATGTATTGTGTTTTTATTATATTATCAGTAAGTAACAACTCAAAATGTAAAAAAAGATTTTCGGGACAATTCAGGACGATTCGGGACGGTTCAAAATGTTTTTCGGGACGTTTCCGGGACGGTGGTGAAAAAAGTTAGTTTTAATCCCTGGTCATTACGTATCATTGACACTTTCCACCCACTACCACTTTTGTTGTTGTAAATTCCTTATTTTTTACTGGTTATTTTGTTCAGGCATCATTATGGGCAGCCTAGTTTTCACTGTGGGGTCCTGGTGCTCTCTCACAGAGAACCAGAGTCATGTGATTATTGATGAGTCAATCCTCTCCCTCACCTGCAGAGAATGTTTCTGTGACAGATGTAAGTAGATCATGTTCTGCAGAGACATGGGATGTCTGTGTTTTAATACTTTACATCATCTGTTTTTCTGAGCTGGTTCATTTATATTCACTGTTTAAATGAGCTAATGCTAATATCGCTAATGCGAGCTAGCACACTAATGAGATAGCATGCTAATGCTAGCCGACTAGCCACATGTCTATATTGTCTGTGTTCTATGCTGCCACAGCTATTCTTCATCACTGTTAAAGCTGCATGTGATGTTAAACGAATAATATCTGGTGCTTCTCGTGTAAGAATATAGGTTATATATGTGTTATATATATATATCCTCTATTCTCTTACAGTTTATCATCCTCTGTAGGTTATTATGGGATTAACCTTCATCTGTGTATTGGAGAGAGTGATGAGATGTGCCTGTACTACTTCACTTACATTCTGATGCAAAAATTAAGAAAGTTCCCTGTTTCTGTCTCTAATCTAAATGTCTTTGGCAGGACACTGAACCCCATAATGTTCGGCTGTGCCAGCGCTGTGAGAGTATGAAAGACGAGTGATAGAAAACGTGCTGCACATAGATGCTCTCTGTGACTGTGAGTGAATGGGTGTGAATGGGTGAATGGAAAAACTGTAGTGTAACGCAGCTTTGAGTGGTCATTAAGACTAGAAAAATTACATATAATCAATAAACTCTCAACCCTAACCGCTTAGTTTATTGCTCAGGCATATATTTATAAACCTAAATTGACTTGGATCACTCCCCCAGTACTGGGGGCGGCGTCACATGCAGCGACAAAAACGTCATAAAACCATGTCTAATTTTAAGCACACACATTGAAAAGCAGCACCAGAGCGTTAGCGGGATTATGTGAACAATATAATAATGTCTGCTGGACAGCGGAGAATCCACAGATTCTAACGGCACCATTTTTATCACTCTACGACAATTTCACGGATCCAGCCCCAAAATAAGAGCAAAACAACAACTGACTTTCAAGAAATACAAGCAGAAATATTGTCTTACCCTTGCTGTTTATCAAAACAAGTTATTTCCACCGGAACAAAACCACTTCTAATGAAGAACTACACTTCCCAGCATGCTTTGGGAACAACTCCCGGTTTGATTGATCATTACAGAGCGACCTTAGATCATACTGATTAGAGAAAGGCGAATGTCCGCACAAATGCGTCATATGCATTTATGTCCTTTGACGTAGATGTGTATGACGCACACGGGGCCTGATTCTATTGGTTTAGAGGTTTAAAACGAGCTGTCAATCACCCTAATTGACCAAGGTAAGCCAGAGCTATGGCGCTGCATAACTGAAGACGCTGCAGAGTCACTGAGTTGTTACTCGCCGTACAGGGAGCATCCATTTACAGACAGTTTTCTTTTTAGACCAATAGTGACATGTAAATAAAATTAAATTGTTTTTAATAATTTGGATAAAGAAATCTCAAATGGCACAGATGGTGCCAAACTGTGCAAAAAGAGAGAACGCCTAGACATCTCTTTACTAAAACCTTTGTAATTTCACTCTGCTTTATTTCAGCAGCATTAGACTTTGCACAGCTCATGTCCACATGTTGTTATATGACCTCCATGTGTTTTTAAGCTCATACTGCATATTTTAAAAGGTGATATTTACTTTAAAATGCAAAAAAAATTTAGGCGAGAGAAAAAAATCCTTCAGTGATGCTGTGTTCCATGTACATTTACTCTGACACAGTGACATCTACAGTGAAACTTACACCTCTGGTGGAATCTCACAAGTGTTATCTTTATTTTGATACCAAGGTAAGCCACATAGGCCTTGTAACTGCAGAGATATACTCTATTTAGTTTGGGCATGTCATTTTCGGATTTTGGGTGTAGTATCATAAAAGGTCTGTAGGAGGAGCTCCAGAGCAAAAAGTGTGTGAAACCCCGATCTGCAAAACGGGTTTTTGCACCAAATTGAGGACCTCCTTTAAAAACAGAGTATAGCATGTTTACAACCTAAGGAAGCGATTTCAATGATGACAAAGTGAGGACCGGCCAAAATGTCCTCACTTCGTCAAAATGACCTCACTCTGTTGGTTAAAAACCCTCGCTGGTCCTCAGTATGCCGCAAGTACAAGAACACACACACACACACACACACACACACACACACACACACACACACACAAGGTAGTCAACAAACACACAAACCGCCCCCGTTGACCTTTCTGTGTTTACACTGACAACCTGGTTTTCAGTTCAGCTGAAGGCTGGTGTGGTTTTTTAGTTTTTACAACATAGATTATGCTATATCTTCATTTTCATCCAAATGTTTTCTCCTAAATTTAAGTAAATGGCAAAGAAAGGTGAGCAAATCCACTCACAACCAACATTTTGCAGTCAGAAATGCAGACTCAAATGGTAGTCATGAGTGATATGAACTAAATTGCACAAAGCTAATAAAAATGTACTCTAATGATTTTTGGGAAACCTCTATATTCTAACAAAATCTCTGCAAACAAAAACAAAAAATTTAATGTTTTGTTTTCCTTGTTTCTTCTGGATTATGCACTGACAAAACTCAATCTAAAAATGTTTTATCATGAATCTTTTTTAAATATACAGTATATTTATTTTATATTTTTATTTTATTAAAAAAAAAAAAGCAACTATATCACAAAAGTAACAAAAAGTAATTCTTTTGATTTAGAATTAATTTATTTATTTTTCAGTTTTGTCTTTCTCGCCTGTAATTGTGATGTGTTTTATTGTATGTTTTACCGTTTGTTCTTAGGTCTATAAGGTCTCATTTATCTCTGATGTACAGCACTTTGTTTCCACTCTAAGTGCTTTATAAACAAAGTTGGATTTGATGTGTTTTGACGGGTTTTAATATGTAATAATAACTTAACCTACCATTAAATAATTTTTAATTAGTGAAAAAAAAAACGTTTTGGCAGAAAAGATTTCTTCTGAGTGAGACATATAAATGATCATTCAGTAGTTGTAGTAGTAAGAATTTACAAAGATTTACAGGTAACAGGTATTGTTTTTTTAATCACTGATTTCCTCCTTGTTCTAATTTTGTAGACAAAAGGGAATCTCACACTAAAATATAGCAATTATAGTTATTTACATGTTTTGAGAAAATAATTTAAGAAAAAACAGCAGAATGGATCATACAAAAAATGACAGAGAATCAATGTTTTACAATGATGAGGACAAAACCTGAAATATAACAAAAAAGTAACATTAACATAAAAACCTACCAGCTAATGAAACTCCTTCAGCAAAATATTATTTTTTATGCTTAATTGAATATTTCATTCCTAACTTAGGAACAGACATACACATTTACAGAACAAATCTCACCTTATTCATACATGAATTGACTTTCCTTAATCTCTGTGAATAAAAGGCCAATTTTCTCTGTCATGGACATAGTTTTTACAGCTGTAACTTCTGTTTGACAGTGGACAGAAAAATATTCATACATAAAAAATAACAAACATGAATTCTCACATTGGCTGTAATTATTTGATTCTCATTTAGAGTGTAAGAAAAATAAAGTTGATCACTCAGCATCCACTTTTTAATATTAATTTATATCAGAACATGAAAATAAAAGTTCCAACGATTTATTTAAATGTGTTGGTGTTACAAACGATCAAAACAACAAGAAAAAAGTTTATACATTTAGACATTCATTTAATTTTTTTGTTGTTGAATTTATATTGTTATGAAGATTAGTTTGTTATAAAACTCTCTTGACAAAATTCAGGATCCACTCTATAACATTTTGATGCAAAAAATAAAATATATGTAATATATGCCAATAACAGATACATAAAACCACTAATTTTTGGTTCTAAATATAATTTTAATTGTTAAAAATGAGTAAAAGTGAAAACAAATGGGTATTGTTTTTTGTTTTTTGTAATGGTGTTAGAAATGTGTATTTTTACTTACCCATAAATATTCACATAAAAATCCTTTCGATTTAACTGTGACATAAATGATGATCAGAATTGTTAAAAAATAATCATCCGCTTTTTAATATTTGGATGAAACCTGAATATATGAAAATAGATGTTGTTAAAATGATCAAAACCTTGGGGAAAAAACATTTTAGTTTTAAATATTATTTTAGATTCTTATAAAGATTAGATTATTGTAAAACTAGTTTTACTCGTTTACTCGTACCCCACTCAATAATATTTTTATAGAAATATGATGAAACGTTTTTTGGAAAACTTTGGAAAACAATTTTGTTTGTTTGTTACATTGTAATGACAAAATTAGCTATTTTACTCAATCAGGATCCACTCAATAATATTTTGATGAAAAATTGAGAATAATGTTACATTGTTGTTATGTTTTCACTGAGATGCACCCATTAAAATTCAGAACAAAAACCTTAAATATGAACGTTTCAGAGAGAGCTTGTGTTTATTATTGTAAAACTATTGATAAACTCTGTGATGTTTTACTCATTCTGGATCTATTCAAAAATATATTGATTACACAAATATGATAGTATATGTATTATATGAGAATAAAGGCTTCATAAAACGATCAAAGCAGAGAAAACTTCTATTGTTACATTTTCACTGAGATGCACGCTTTTTAATTCAGAACAACAGCTGTGAGACAAAAAATGACCCAGCCTATAAAATATTGTCTCTAAACATTTATTGACATGTAGATGTGTTGCACATCATGAAAACTTATTGTATGTCATGTGATCATGTGCAGCTCCCTCCTCCTCCTGCTGTAGGATCTCCCTCTGGCAGCCGTCGAGCTGCTGCAGTGACGTTGAAGCGTGGCCACACAGGACACGGCTCGTTCCACCCGTCCACCTTATCAACCTCCAGCAGGATGCGGCCGTGTGATGCCTGTGACCTGATACTCCACATTATCACAGCCGATAGAGATAGAGCTCCACACCTCGGCTGTGAAATCATCCCACACCAGACATTCACTGGTAATCTCATGATCTCTGTGTGCCGCAGCAGCTCTGACTCTGACAAGAGTCTCATCAGGTACATGAGCATTTCTCTGAGAGCGTTTGAAAATCTTTGTTGTGTGAGAAGGAAACTTCATATGGTCACTTCTTCTAAAGGTCTTCTAAAAAGGGCTTTATGTTCATATAATGTGTATTAATCACACATTCTTTATATAGAAAGGCAGTGTGCACTTTCCCTGAGGAATATATGCAATTTGCTTTCACATTCTTCTTTACACGTTACACGTCTTTGATAGAAAGATTTTAAACAAATCTGTGGTCTCTGTTTCCTTCCTATTATTTGATATTGTTTGTCTACTGGAACACAGTATACACTCTGTACATATACTCTTTTTTTGGTTATAGTTGTGTGTCTTCTTTTTGTGTATGCACCTGTATATTTTTGTTTTATTCCATCAACCTGCCTAGGGAGACAGATGTACACCAACCAGTGGCTGAAATCATCTATCATATTGACATGTGATGTCCATTAATGTAAAATATTTCTACTTCACACCACAATTGCTGCTGCTCTTCCACAATGAAATTATGTGTTTGATTCTGTGTGACTGGGCAATTGAACATCGCCTGTAGTGTCACCGCTGTCTAAGACAACACTAGTGTGTGACAAAATAAATCAAAATTCCTCCCAATGACTCTCAATCAATCTCAGCTAACAGGGGCGATAGGCGTCCATCGCCAGTCTATCACAGGGACATATAGAGACAGACAACCATTCACTCAATTTAGAGCGTCCAATTTACCTAATCCTCATATTGCATGTTTTTTGGATTGTGGGGGGAAGCTGGAGAAACCGGAGAAAACCCATGCACACACGGGGAGAACATGCAAACTCCAAGCAGAAAGGACCTTGTTCCGACCAGGGCTCGAACCTGGGTCTTCTTGCTGCAAAGGCAAGAGTGTTAACCACTCCACCAACTGTGGTATTGTTATTATTATTAATGTAAATAGAATACAGTAACAATACACATGTATGGATACACTCTTATGGCATTTTTTCCATTATACAGTTCTAGCACAACTCGGCTCGGCTTAATGCCTGTTACGTTCAAAACCTTCAAAATAAATGTATTTTCCACCGCAGGAAACCACCTGGA
Source organism: Microchirus variegatus (assembly GCF_963457635.1). Taxonomy (NCBI): domain Eukaryota; kingdom Metazoa; phylum Chordata; class Actinopteri; order Pleuronectiformes; family Soleidae; genus Microchirus; species Microchirus variegatus. The sequence goes on from NC_139807.1 coordinate 24,733,414, forward strand.
AATATAATGTGCATTTCCACACCGGGCACTTTAGTCCTTAAAAACACGACAAACTATTAGACAGTTCATGACGGGGGTCATTACTTCAGCCCACGGAGCGGGAGTGAAGTATTGTTTTTGGTGGCTCTGTGTGTTTGTCTGTGTTTCCACACTTGCCAACATGATCAACAGAGGCTTGTTGTGTGAATGAGTTGAAGTCTGCCATATCTGATTGCCTTGTTTTCTTTTGCTTTTCCAGCCTTGGCTCGCCTTGGCACGGTTAAGTTGCGTTTCCACTAGCTTAGTACCTGGTACCTGGTACTTTTTTAGTACCTGCTCTGGTGAGAGAGCTGAGGCGATTCTATGTGTGACGTCGTCAGATTCCCGGTCACTGATTGGTCAGAGTGCCGTCACAGGAAAAGACGTCCAACATAAGAATCAAGCCGAACAATGCCAAACTGTAGATCAGTTAAAACTATAGTTTACAATCCTAACAGTTACCGGGGAAATGTCTAAAATCTCAATATTTAACCTAAATATTGGTGTATATAGCAACAGCACTGCTGCCGCTGTATTTCAGTCCAGTGACTGTGTCAGACGGAGTCTGTGCTGCGGTCATAGAGGAAGTGCTGAGTAAATATTTTTAATTAAGTGATTCTAATGATTCAGTTACACTGAAAACAACTGCTTTACAAGTGTCACTCGTTTGTGTGTCGCATGTAAAACAAAGTCACAGCAGTTTCATGCAGCCGTGCAGTGATGACTCCGCCCACATTTTGGTCAGAGAGTGTCGTCACTGTAAGAGTTACGAGCGCTTTCTGGGTACAAACATATACTTTAAAAAGAAAATCAAATTTCTGCCAATAAAACCCCTCTTAATGCTTACACACTGGACTTTTAAGGAGCATGGAGCTGACATGGAGCTGGAGTTGTCCCGTTCATCCTCTCTAAGCTGTTTATCACCCGTCTCTGCTGTAATGTAAACCGTCCATCTGCTTTAAACAAATCACATAAACACACAAACATATATAAAGTAATTTCCCACCATGCCATACACTGAAAGACAAAGAAACCAATCGCTGGTATTCTGGTGGCAAGCAAATACTCTCCAGATCTGGACAAATTGTCCCTCTTTACTAATTGCCATTGTTTTCACCGATGCACTTTATTTGGATCTTGTAAAGGTTTGTGCCAGGATTCAATGACGAAGAAGAAAGAGCTGAGAAGTGACGATGGTGTTAGAGGAGGGGGGGGGGGGGGCATGGGATGACACCACCAGAGGAATAGTTGGAGATGTGACTACTGTTATACCCAGCAGGCGTTAGCAGACACAGATGTTTCCGCTCAGTGTGCGATGAAGGCTTTATTTAAACGGGCCCGTCTCTTCTCTTCACTCCTGTCATCATAACTTCTGAGGGTCCGACTCCCCTCGTCCCTTTACAGTGCTTCTAATCAGGACTGATTAGGTGTGTGGTCGAACATAAGACATGCAGGGGAGTGACTACTTCAACCCCGTCCCCCTATCCCCTGCCCGTTGTCTTCACATTTCTCGAAATTTGGACACATGAGAGGGGAATCCTGAGGAAGTGCAGCAGAGCAACAGCATGAATAAAATCCCTGTGTGTGCGACTCTGAATGATGACAGACCACCGTGCAACTGCAATCAACCCGACTGTGGTCACATAGGAAACCACACTCTAATCCAAATAAATAAACAGTGAAATAATAAAAAGAAATGCCCCGCTCTTCACCTCATCCGTCTTCCACCAACACCATCAGCCGTCTCCTTCTCCTGTCGCCTGTCCTCATCTCTCATGTGAGAGTGTTATTGTGCAGCATCTTCACATGAGATACTGCTGCTGCTGCTAGTGGACAAATAACTAAAATAACTGCAGTATAAAGAGATGACACACAAAACAGTGCCTCTGAAAAGTTACAGGAGTGCGTTCTACTAGCAATCCAAGGGGATAAATGCTTCTTGTCTCCACCCACCCCTGCGCTGCTGCTGTAGACACACAAACCCTCCCTCAATCAGGTCTAATAGCACTGCTGGACAGAGACTGTTTTCAGATGAGGATAGTGTACTGGTTGTGTATAATCCATCTATTTACAATTTTCTAAATAAAATGTAAATGCTGAGTAACATCAGAAAATAAGTTTGAAAATAAGTTTCTCATATTTTTAAGTATCTTGGTATACAAAAACAGCATATTTAGAAGATTTAAAATGCAAAATATATCAGTTATCTCGGATTCATTTTCTCTTTCATAAAACTTTTTCTCATAATAGAAAATGGAATATAAGTTTAGTCTCTTTTTTTAACTTCACATCCTCATTGTTTCAGAGAATTACAGCAGACATTAATATCTAGTGAAAAAACAATCATTTATACTGAAATAAAAATTCAATAATGAAAAAAAAGGTGATATTTCTTATTATTTCATAAAGATATAGACAGTCATAAAGACCTGGATTTTTGAATTCATATTTTTGTGTTATTTAAAAAAGCAGAGGTGGCTTTTATATTTTAATTAAAAAAAATGCTTAATTCAGAAAAATATATCAAACTTTTTAAAATAAAATAACTATTGTTAGTTCAGAAAATATGTATATATAAATATATTAAGTTAAGAAACTCATTGATAGACCATAAGTGTTCCATGCTCTAAATTTAAAGGTCAGTGTAAAATAAATTTGACCAATGACCATCTTCCTTTTCTTTGCATGAAAAAAATGGCCAAAGAAACAAAAGCACAGATTATTTGTATTTATCTGTGTGAAGTTTTCTGTCTGTGTGGTCCTAGAAACAAAGTTTCTCACACAAAGATTCTCGTTTGATCCTCAGATTGTCTCATTAGTTTTTGTTCATAATAAAGAAATATTTTTCTTGTATTTTTGTTTTTTTCATGACTCTAAACATTGATCAGGTGACCTGCACTGATTGTGAAGTCTCTCCCTCTCTCTCTCCTGCACAAACACATTCTCCCTGTGGGCTCAGTGGTGGGGCTGTTGTGCTGGAAGCGTGTGTGTGTGCGGGGTCGGTGAGGGTGATGAGGAAACAAGTTAATTTGCCCTGGAAGTAATTCTTTCTCTCGCTCACACACACACACACACACACACACACACACACACACACACACACACACACACACACACACACACACACACACACACACACACACACACACACAGGGGAAAAACCTGAAATCAAACAAACAATCAAACAAACAATCTCCTGCTGAAGATTTTGGATCTTAAATAAAATAAAACGTGACTGCAAAATACAAATGTGTGTTGTTTTTTTTTTTTACAACTGACATGTTTTCCGTTTTTAAAAGTCAAATATAAGAAAAAAAAATATGATCAATAAATAGGCCAATATTTATTGATACAAGTTTACACTTTTTCGTTCTGAAAAAATAATTAATTAATCAATTAATAAATTAATTAATGTATTTATTCATTCATATTAACGGATTTCCTTAGCTTACAATTATATTTGATAATTTTTATCATTATAAATATTGTCTATTATTATTGTCATAATAACAATAATAACTGTCAACAAAGTTGTTTTAAAGAGAAGACAACACAAATTGTGACTTTAGTTGCTCTCATATTTTACAAACGCAAAGGCCTAACAAATGGCAATAAATGCAAATATATATTAAAAATATTTTCTTATTATACATAGTTTTTTTTTTTTAATGCCATGTTGCCATGTTTATATACTACATACAGTAGCTGGGCCAAATCATTACATGAATTGTATTATCAATAATAATAATAATAATAATATATAATTTAATTATTTAAAAATGAAATGAAAAGTGCAAAAATGTCCAGTCTACACTTTCTTATTATTAATCATTAAACATCTAAGTTGTTGCATTTATAGAAGACACGTTGTGTATAACAAATAACCAACAACTTTCGAAATAAAGTGAGTAAATATTTAAATAAAATGTTATTAATATATTTAAGAAGAATAATGTTAATATTATAGTATTTTCTAATTGGACCGACTAAAAAAACAAAACAAAAAAACAGTAATGTGTCGCAATTACATGCACGGGGTAAAAAAAAAAGTTTGTGAAAGTGACGTCACACGCCCACAATGCTTACCGCCCCATAACTCTGAGAGAGAGAGAGAGAGAGGCACACACACACACACACACGCACAAACACACACTCTCTCAGGCCGCGAATATAGAAAAGTAATTGAGGACAGAGAGAAACATCGTCAGAAATATCTTAAAAGGACAGATATCGCGCGGAGGACGGCGCGTGCAGCGGCGGCTAGGACTTTCCCACGGCGGCTTGTTCTGGTCCGGACCGGGGATGGAAGGTTACCGGGACTCCATGTGAAATTGACTAATGCGGTGCTGGAAACTTTTAGGTCGGTGTTTTTTTCATCTCCCTTCTCTCTCTCCCTCTCTCTCTGTGTCTCTCCCCCCCCCCCCCCCCCCCCCCTCTCTCTCTCTCTCAAGAACGTGCAGACACATTTCTGCACCTTCTTGTCGTTTGTTGTTGTTGTTGTTTTTCTGCTGATTGTTTGTTTGCATGTGAAAGCAGAGGTGAATCATACAGTTGACGTGCGCGTCACTCACACATTGTAACGAACGCGTTGTTACAGTGTGTGTGGAAGTGTCTCGCGCGTGTGTCTCTCTCTTTTCCGTGTCTTTTCACGTTTGCTCGATAAATCTTGCTGTGAATGTGAAGGACAGCAGTTTTTTTGGTTGCTGCAGAGTGCACGCTCCTTCCTGCGTCTGTCTGTCCCTCTGTCCGCCTGTGTGTCCCTGTGGACGTCTGTCTGCGAGCTTTGTTTAATTGTTATTATTATGATTGTTGTTGTTGTTGTTGTTGTTGTTGTTGTTGTTGTTGTTATTTTGCGACTTTTCTACGTGGTTATTTGCGGACATTTGTGCTCCAGTGTGAGTTAAAGGTGCAAGACACAGACAGTGTGTCCCGGCTGGTGACTGAAGTGATGTCTGTCCCTCTGTCCTTCTCCGTGAGTCTGTGCATCACACAGAAGTGATTCTTTACATTTAGTGAGTTTACTGAGTTATGAGATCCCTCCCCTTCTGTGAAACTGTGAAGCCATTGTTGGTCAGTGCATGCACGCACGCACGCACACACACAGGTTCACTGGTTTATCTTCACCTTCTACCAAAAAGACCTCAAACATAATCCCAGAATCCTCCTCCTCCTGCTCGTGTGTTTGCGTTGGAATTATATTTGAGATACTTCAACAATGCAGTTGTATAATTGTGTATTTATGATTTTACTACACTCTTAGAAATAAAAGTACTAAGTAGAACCATATAAGGTTCTTTGGCTTGTCCTCATAGGAGAACCAGGCTCCAGGTAGAACCTTTTTAAAAAACCTTTTGGAGGGTTCCACCAAGAACCCTTTTAAAACCCTTTATTGAGGAAAGGGGTTATAAAGGGTTCTCTGGATCAAAATGGTTCTTACTGGAACCATCTGTTCTGTATATTGGACTGTTTGTTTGTTTGTTTCTGTTCTCTGGTTAGTTTAGAAGATCAAATATCATGGACTTCCTCTGGAATAATGTCATGATAAATGAATTAATTATCAATAGATGGATATATAAAATACATACCCCCCCCCCCCATTACTTTACATTTAAAATCCCCTCAAAAAGTATGTTTTTTCATAGTTTTGCTTGATAAACAATTAAAAACTTTCACTCAAACTCATTTCCTTTGAAAACCACAAGTTAGGACAGGCTTATGGTCAATTTTAAATACTATTCTGCTGTTTTTTGAATAATTGAGACACAGTTGACATTGAACAATGATTTAACTGTATAAAAAAACACCCAACTGTCACTCAAACATATGAGTTTGCTTTTTTAGTATTAACATTTGAAAAACAGATGTTAGGACAGACAGAAACAATAAAAAACAAAACAAACAAAAACGGAATTAAAAACATAAATTCTTCTCTGTTTTATTGAATAATTGAGATTTATTTTACTTTAAAATGATTTAACCAGATTCTTCAAAACATCAAGTTACATGAATTTTCTGTTCAGAATAAACATTGATAAACCAGATGGTGAGTAGATATCGATGGATAATGATGATGGATAGATAAATCCACAGTGGGGCCAAACAAAATAACAAACTAATTAGTGGATATTCATAATTACCTCGAAGAACATCACATGACATAGTTTTGCTCCTGAGTGAAAGTTGAACTTGAAACCTGTTCATTGTGGTTTTGATGAGAAGAAAACAACAAACACTAGATCGAGAGAAAGAGAAACAAAAGTTAGAACAGATAAGTCGTGATATTTGAAAATGGTTGTGCAAAAACAAATAAAAGTCAAATATGAAAATAGACTTATTGCTCATATCTGATGAGCTGAAAACTGATGCTGATGTTTTTTCCTCCTCCGTGTTCATCTACACAGGTCAGTCTCTTCTGAAGAGACAGGAACATAATCATTTTAGTCATTAATGTGTGTTTGCAGATTTCTAATAATAATACACTTAGTTATGGTGTGGAAGTCAGACAGACAACAAACATCAAACAAAACAGAAGCTCAGAGAGAGAGAAACTTGTCTCTAAAGGCCTCTCACTTTCCACATCAACACAAAAAACATCGCAGAATTTCTTCATTGGGTCATAATTTACTTCACTTAAAAAATGTGATTTAAATCCGTGCTTCATTTTGTGAGTATTGCTGCTCAAACAGACACAGCAAACCGATAAACAGCAAGAAAAACACGATCCCTTCAGTTCACGGAAGATAAAAACTAAACAATAAAAAACATTAAGCTGTTTTGAAAGCTAAATTTAACAAACTTTAGGCCTGAAACTGTTGTAAAATAATGTTTAAAAGTTGATGACAAGTTTACTAAATTAATCTTTCAAGAAAAATCTACCATATATAATCTTTAATCTATCTTTAATCAATTATAAAATTCACTTGCAGCCAATTTCCTTTTCACAGTTTGTGTGTGATTTCATGTAAATGTTATTGTTTCTCCGGTGACTTTTCAATCTTGTTATTGTAGATTGTACTTTATGCTGTGGAAGTTGCACACTGTATTTTGTAAATACTTTTAATTATAATAATACTTTCTTGTTTATATTTATCCTATTATGTTACTTGTTGCTGTAGTAAATTAATCTAATCTAATCTAATCTAATCTAATCTAATCATCAATTAGTTGTTTGTTAGACGTAAAAACAAAAACAAACAGTAAATTCTCTGGTTTGAGTTTCTTAAATATGGATACATTTGTGGTTTCTCCTCGATGAACTAAATGTGAATATCTTTGGTTTGTGGATGAGGCGTTTGAGGAACGCTGTCATTCTGTGGTTTTTTTGGAAACGCCGGTCCACATTTTCCACCAATGTCTGACCCTGTGATTTAAGTCCATAAAAGGCACTTTTTTTATTTCTTTAAAGCAAAATTAAGGCCTTCAAGTGGTTTCTTCAGTCCACAAACTTTAAAAAGTATTAATTTACAATCATGTTAATTTGAGTACATTTTCAATATAATTTAATTAAGTTGTTTCTCCGTCAAACAAGAGTTTGTGCTTTTCTGTCTTTAATAAGTTTAAATTATTGATTAATCAATTATTAATCAATAATTAAAATAATACCTATTTTGTTAGTGGATTAATCGGTTTAAGTGTTTTCTTTTAATAATTAATACATGCTTTTTGATGTTTCTTTGCTCCATATAACTAAAATAAATAATTAAAACTGATTTTTATTTGAGGACATCATCATTTTAGGTTTTGGGAAAAAACTATCATCATTTTGGGTTTTATTTTATAAATGGATCAAACAAATAATTGTCATTAATATAATTATTGTTTGCAGTATTTTTAATAAAGTTTAAAACCACAATTAATTCATTTCTTCATCTTTCTGGAGCCAACTCACTTTGAATCAGATGAGCTAGAATTAATTTGTTAGAAAATATTAAAAGAAGTTAATCAATGGAACAATGTACAGTTACTAATGATTATTTGTCTATATCATGGATCACAAACATCTAATTATGATGAAAATATGTAGAAAATCAAATCAAATTAGGTCCTGCAAAGACAGAACTTTTGTTCTCGCCATCGTTTAATCTCTTGATTATTTTTTACGATTAATTGTGAAATATTTTGATCGTAAAAAAGTTCAGTTTTGTCCTCAAAATAGTTCCCACAAAGTGTCACAAAGAAGCAAAGAAACTACAGTCCAATCTGGTGCAAAATGAGTGATTTTATGCTTAAAAACACATGAGAAGAACTTCCCTGACAAAGTTGATAGTCACAGTTTTAAGTTGAATGAAGTTTGGTTCACCGCTGCTGGGTTGACCACCTCACTTCTTTTTCTTTCTTCTTCTTTTTGCTGTTTTGTTTGTTTTGGTGACAAGTCTATCCCCAACAAGGCCCACAGCTACATAATAAGGAAATGGAAGTGAGTTTGTCACAAGACAAAGGCTTTGTTGGAAGTGCAAGTCCAGACCCTTGTGTTGGTGTTTGCCAGTCTCTCACCGGTACAAGCCCCTTAACTGTGGAGCCACCGCGCTCACGAACAGCAGCAAGAGTTTTTTGGGGGATATTTCTCAGCAGCATTGTGTGGCGTCGTTGTTGCCATCGTCGCTCTCGTGCACCTGTTTTATTTCTAAACGGCTGCGGTCGAGCTGCAAAGCCTCTGACCAGAGGTGGATTTGTGAACAATCAGCGGAAACTCACTCCTGTGACTTCAGGTCAGGAAAGTGTAGATTAGGGATCAAAGTCAAGTAAATGTGGCCTGAAGGCCAGTTTTATTTGTAAACAATTGAATATTTGGACCAAAGCATTGCATCTTCATCATCAGGAAAAATTGCCTTAAAACGGCGTCAGAACCAAAAACCCACGTTTGCTGCACGTAGTCTTTAATCTCCAGCTTGTTACAAACACAAATGTGTGTGAGACACGTTTATATTAATATGTTAATGTTTACTGTGAGTCGTTTCAATTTTAAGAATGACTAATTCTTCTTTGAGCCAATGTAACAATTCTTACAAATTATCGACTTAGACGAAAGTGTAGATTTGTACCACGACAACACAAAATGCAGTTTAAATAATGTACCGATAAATAAGCAACCATGAAAAAACACAAAGCAATCAAGTCAACAACAACAAAAAAAACAAGGTCCCACTTTTGAACAGTACTTTATAGGGCTCTTGGCTGTTTACAAACATTGCGGATGCGCGTGCAGCGCGGTTGCAGAAGGGCAGCACTCAGTGTTTAAGTAGCAGTGTTGTCGTGAAGTTAGTCGGCTCTCATGTACGAATTCATATGGCTAAAAAAAGGAGACGTTTTCCTTGTACTACGCCAGCTTATCGCCTCATGATGAAGCAAGTTATGCTTGGAAATTCACCTTGGTGAATGGGATACAGCTTGATGACACATATACTTTAGGCGCCAGTGAGTGGATTAATGACAAGACGAAGTGGCCCCGTCTGCAGTGGCCCGATGTCCACTCGTACCTGATCGACACTCCGAGTCTTTATTCCAAGGAGAACTTGAAGTCCTACACGACTCTGGATGCTTTTATTCTACACACTCCTTAATAGGTTGTAAACCGACAAAGCAAACAGGTTCTGATGATCAGTTACAGGTGAAAAACAGGAAAATATACATGCTCCATACCTGCTGGAAAGTTCTACAGAACTAGCAAAACAACCAGAGTACATTAGCTTCTACGCTACGGTAGTTTGACTTGAACTTGAGTTTAATTACACTGTTGCTCTCAAACATTGTTTTTTAACATTGTTATTCATAGTAATAATTACTTAATTCATGTTAGCTTGTTACCTGATGCCAAAAATTAATGGAATGTTAACTGATATGGAGTGAGCATGGCAAATTCGTGCTTCTTTTATCATTTGCTCGTTCCAGTGGCTCCTCCTGTTGTCTTACAACCAAAGACGTCTACTGTTAACCTTGAAAGGAGAGCACAATAAGACATGTTGTTGGTTTACCTGTTGCTCACAATAGCGCTTTCTGCAACCGACATGCGCGGTAGAGAGAAGGTGATGCACGCGTGACGTAGGCTGCCAAGGGGTCTATTTGCAGTTCATCTCCAGTTCAATTGTTTTTCTCCAGTTTTTTGTTTCAGTTCCAAAGTTCAAGAGAGTTCATGATCAGGATCCTACCACAATCTGTAGAAAACTTGGTCCTTTCTCCTCGAGGGTTAGCTCGTCATCATAATACTCCTGACCTATAACAGGTCACAAGGTAGAATTAATCATCAACCCTTTAAATTAAATCTGTTTATGATTATTTTATTATTGTAAATAGTAATAATAATAATTTCTGTAAATGAGCCGATAGAAATCTCTCCTCACTGAAGCAGCCGAGCTGTTTCACCCAGAAGACAGACTGTCTTGTGATTGGCCAGCCATCGAGGGCTTTTCCAACTGTCTTGTGATTGGCCAATATCTGGAAGTGACGTAATTAGCACGCCAGCTCTCAGAAGCGCAGCTCCCCCCTCTGGAACGGTGGATGCACTGCTACTCATTATCAGAACATTCTTTTAACACTGTTCAAAAATGGTCACGACTTCCCGCCGCAGTCCCTTTTTACACCTTTGAGCCGGAGTCAGAAGACACTGTCACTAGTGAAACACCTCCACAACGGACGTTCTTCTGAGGTTCAATGTACACAAATGCTTACGTCAAGATTCCGGGCTTTTTCAGAGCACTTGCTGAGCCCGAGAATACAATCAGCAGTGGCTGAACTGTTTGTTTTGAAACTTTAGGGCTTCGTAAACGAGGTAATGGTGCCGATACACACCAAAAAACAGCGTTAATTGGAACTTCCGGTTTATGGGCGCTTTAATGTCAGAATTCTGATTTAAATATTCCCAGGATTCTGACCTAAATAATCACATCATTTTTTCTTAGGAGAAATCTCTGACAGAACCAGACTCAAAGATATGCAGCATCTGCCTCGGCTGGTTGGGGTGAAAGGAAAAATGGGGGACAGAGGAGAGGTGGTGGACAGAAAGGGAGGAGAGAAAGGACAAGAGGGAGGTGAGGTAGAGACAGAAGAAAGAGACCAGGAAGCAGAAATACAACAACTGTGTCAAGTTATAGGTTTATACAGTGTCCCTTTAAGTCTAAGATGTTGCTCAATTACGCTTTAAGCTTATTTTTTTCGTATTCATGTCTATTTGACAGACTTTTGCATTTAATGTACAAGTTTAAAAAGTAACAGAACAATAAAAGTTTATTATTAGTATCATATTATGTAGAATACACAATGTGATTTCAGCAGACTTTATCAGTCACACATTGAAATAGAATATATAATCCAACATCTGCTGATAGAAACACGTGTCTATAAATGATATGAAGAAATTGTAAAACTTTTGCTGTAAAGACAAACACATGTCACGACTTTGCACTTTTGCCAACTTCTCAGACGGATGAATCACATCATTATGTTCCAAGCTGCTCCATACATATATATATATGTATGTATATATACATACATATATATATATATATATGTTTTTGCGTCACACATACTTCCAGCTTTTTCTCATTAACATCCACGCATTGCCTCACGTTACTTCCATGCCCCTGTGGTCGGAGGCAGTATGTTTCATGTTTGCCTTTGTGATTGAGAGAATGAGAGCCTGTACACATGCCTGTGCCTGAGACGTGAGCGCGCATCTGTGTGTGTGTGTGTATGTGTGTGTGTGTGTGTATGGAGAGAGTGAGAGTGGGAGCTGTTTTTGAGCCTGGAGGGAGGTCTTCTCCTCTCTCTCAAAAATAAATCCCCCACAATGCCTTGCACCTCTATGTGGCAGCGGCAGCAGAGGCAGTGGCGGTGGTGGTGGCAGCAACAGCAGCAGGCTGATTTCCATGAGAAAAGAGCATCAGTTGGGTTAATGGGAGGGACAGCGCTCTGAGGGGGACAAATGGTAGTTAATAACCAGGGAAGAATCGGAAAAGCTCTGATCCTCGTCTTTGTACTTCTTCACCTTCACCAGGCAGAGATGGAGCGGGGCAGGGTGGGGGTTCAGGGGGCAGAGCGGAGAAGCAAGGGACACCGGGTTCATGCTAGAATGGATGTTGTTCGTTAAAGGGCTGCAGGGAGATTGTTCTATGTTATTTTCCTCAAGACAGCAGGAGGAGAAAAAAAGAGAAAAACTGAGAGCCTGAGAACTTGAATGGACAATGTGTGTGTGTTTTCTGACATAATCACTGACCTTGTCAGGACCAGTAGTCCTTATGGAGACCAAAACCTGGTCCTAATGAGGCAGAAATGAGGAACTATGGTCTGAGATTTGAATTGCAGTGAGGTTAAGGTTAGGGTAAGGCATCATGTTCCAATGAATGCAAGTCTTTAATAGGATAGCTGCGCAAACGTGTGTGAGTGTGGTTGTAGTTTTTGTATTCAAGTGTTTATGTGTGCTCACATGGTCAGCAGAGGGTTTACACAGATTTGTGTTTGTGTCCAGTGCCATGGGATGAGCAGCCTTATTTATTTGCTATATGTGAAGTCTCACACACACACACACACACACACGCACGCACACACACACACACACACACACACACACACACACACACACACACACACACACACACACACACACACACACACACACACACACACACACACACACACACACACACACACACACACCTATTTTATATCTTAGTGAGGACACCTAGACATTCTAGCATTCCCTAGTACCTTAACCTAACATTAACCATCTATTAACTAAACACCTAACCCTTAACTAAACACCTAACCCTTCACCCAGAAACTAAGTCTTAACCCTCAAAACTAGCTTTTTTAAGGGTTAACAGAACGTGAGAACCACCCAAAAGATCCTCTATCAGATGATCCATGGACTTACATAATATGTCATCTTTAACCTAAACCTAACCACAATTCACATCTTCAAACCCTTAACTTAACCAGTTCCTCAGAAATTAGGTTGTGTTTTTTATTGCGCGTGTGTGTGTTTAAGTTTAAGTGTAAAGCCCAATTTATACTCCTGCATAAAGTGCTCTACGTAGGTTACGCAGAGTCCTCTGCGTCGACAGAGAGCCTGTCGGGGAGCCTCTGCGTCGTCTCCAACTGCACAAAATATTGTTCACTACAACGGAGACGGCAAGAGCTGTGATTGGTCCTCAGGACAGGCCGAGCGAAGCTCTGTGCCGGCTCACAGTGCGCACCGAGCACCCACAGAGGCGGAGCTGATCACCGCCAACAATGGCCAATTTCTCACCTCAAATTATCTTAAAACTACGTTCCGTGACACAGAAAAGTGAGAAACGGCCACTGATTCAACAACAACAGTCTTTCTCTCTCATTCTCTCTCAGACGCCATTGCTCACTGTAGCCTGAAGCACAACAACCTTGCGTAGCGACCCCTACTGATCGGGCGGGAAATTGCAGCGCGTATCCGTCACCACGATGCAGAAGTATGAAGGCTCGAGGCGTCTCCGTGGTGACGCAGTCGGATAACGCATTACGCAGTCGGAGAAGTATAATGTGGCCTTTAGTGTGAACAGGAAGTGGATTCTCTTCTCTGTACATGTAGGTGTTAAACTTTTAGTTAAGCCCAATTTATACTCCTGCGTAAAGTGCTCTGCGTAGGCTTTACGCCTCAAATTATCTTAAAACTGCGTTCCGGGACACAGAAATGTGACAAACGGCCGCTGTTTCAACAACAACAGTCTTTCTCCCTCGGACGCCATTGCTCACTGTAGCCAAAAGCACAACAACCTTGCGCAGCGACCCCTAATGATCGGGCGGGAAATTGCAGCGCCTATCCATCACCACTATCACCAAGTATAAAGGCTCGAGTGGTCTACGTGGTGACGCAGACGGATAACGCATTACGCAGTCGGAGAAGTATAATGTGGCCTTTATTTTACACTGAAAGACAACAATGGTGAAACGACAGAGCAGAGATTTCTGTTATGAGTGTATTGAGGTGAAAGTGAAAGTCAGGTTGTATAAGTGACTCATAGCTAAGATATTAACTAAGGTATGATATACTAAGAAAAATATCTGTGTCAAATATACTAAAGTTTTACTAAAATAAATCTATTTTAACTGAAAATCCATTCTCCCAACATTTGTATTCCTTAAACAGCTCATCATTAAATAGGATTTGGTTGCAATGTCATTTTCTGCCAGAGAATCTTTTGATAGGAAGACAATGAGTTGTGTATGATTTATAAAATAAACATGCTTTAACATCAATCTCACGTACACTATTATTATTCTTCTTTTTAGTTTAGAGCACATGTAATAAAACGCTGGATGAACAAAAACATCATATTTGACCATGACTTTATCGTAAATACATCACAATATTCACATTTACTACAGACCGATGATTGAAAACATATGACACATGAATGTTCAGAGCAACACGCACACACACGCACGCACGCACGCACGCACTCACACACACACACACACACACACACACACACACACACACACACACACACACACACACACACACACACACACACACACACACACACAGGCAGATTTACACTAATCCAAAAAAAGAGGAAAAGATTTGTATTTTCACTTTTATTATGCTGAGGCAACAGAGTTGTAAAACACACAATCTGGTTTACTCACACTCACTCTGGCAGACGCTCTGTGGACGGGCCAGTCCACATTCTGACGGGTTCCACCGAACACCGGTCAGAAATAGTAAGAGGACGCGAGATGCTTGAACCACATACTGCCACTTTTGCCTGTGGATCTTTTTCTAGGAATAGCGGGGCAGCTGTGGCTTTTCAGAACCTACATCCATCCATCAACTGGCACCCATGGTTTATGCCACACAACACACACACGCACACACTGGTTTGTGCAGCTATTCTTCTTAGGACACCGCATCGACTGCCATTCATTTGTTGACAGCTTAAACAAAGCATTAATCCTTAAACTTAACCGGAACCTTAGCCTTAAACTTAAAGGGCTACTTCAGCCCCCCCCCAAAAAATATATTTTTTACTCATTTCCACAGATTTGTTATTTGATCACCAGACAATGGATCTAAAATATACACAACGACAGAGGAAGTTGGGATTGAAAACTATAAATAAAATTAACAAAAGGTTGACAATAAATTGTCTTCCTTCAAAGAAAGTAAACAAAGCCCTATGCCGTTCACTGTGTTTCTGTCAAGTTTAAGTAAGTAAGCAAGTAAAATGAATAAATAAATAATAAACGTCAAATTTGGAATTAAACAAACAGAGTAAGGATTTTTAAGTTCATCCTTCATTTGACCCATTAGGACCAGGTTGTCAGTGTTTATGCTAGTAAAGGTCCTAAAGAGGCAACAAGAACACACACATAAACACACAGACTCTTTCCCTCCCTCCTTTTGTTCATCACGTCCATGTATCTTCATTTCCCTCCTCTCTCTTCTCCTTTTTCCTCTACCACACTCTTGTCCCACTGTCTCTCTCCTCTGTCCTGTCCTCCTTCTCCGTCCATTCTTCCCTCTCAAACTTAGTTTACAGCCCCCGGGCCACTTCCGCCAGGCTGTCTGCAGCAGATTTATTAATAGGCTTTTTTCTCTCTCTGCATGCAGTAAACACAGTGTTGTGTCCTTAACCTTAAGGTAACGGACACACACTTGGGGAGGCTGGAAACAAGAGGCTGTCGGTTTCAGAGATGAGACGCCGCAGATCGGGTCAAAGAGGAATAAACACAAGTAGGAGATGGAAGTCAGTTGAAGTTGAACAGCCAAATAGATAAGTGATATTTTGTCTCAGCTTGTTGAGCCAGTGTAGTGAAAAATGCAGCAAAATACATCTGATGTACAATCCTAGTCAGTGTAGTTTACACTGTACATATCAGTAAATAAAGATCACAAATAACAGATAACAATTGTTAAAACAGCCGGTGACGATTCTTCACCTTGCCAAATCAAAAAGATTTGAAGGGAAAAACATGAAAGGCAGATCTGCATCACAGTGAATGAGTGGAGTGTGGAGAGAGCAAAAAAGTAATAATTAGTCATTCTTCTCAAACACACATTAGCACTTCATTAACAAGTCTGTTTTGAGAAAAATATAAGGAGCAGAAAGTACAGAAATGTAAGTACAGTTGCCTGAGAGTGTACTTAAAACTATAGTGTATTAATTTAAAACAATGCAGAATAAGCTCAGACGAGCTCCACACAGTTCTCGCTCTGTGTTTCTCCGTGCAGACGTGTTTAGATCTCAGACGGCATTCCTGTGCTGCACACAGGAAGTGATTCATTTTACATCAAGACAGATGCAGATGGAGGCAACGGCAACACTGAGCCACAGTAACATGAGATGAATGCAGGTCAGAGTATGAGTCAGTAAACTCGGTCTCAGTTTAACAGTTTCGACTGCGTTTTATAATAGCTTCTTGTCTCCACCCGCCCCCTGCTCTGCTGCTGTATACACACAAATGCTCCCTCAGTCACGTCTGAAAATGAATCAAAGTTATTTACTGTTGCATAAAGTATTTTGGACTGCATTACCTCCGTTAATGATGAACTTCAAAAACTTGAAATGTTAACTTACTGCCATGGTTCGCAAACTGTGGTATGTGTCACAGTAGTGGTACACGAGCTTCCTGTGGTGGCAAAATCAGAAATACTGTTTTATTGTATATATATCCCAGGTTATGTGATTGGAGTAGAGTTGATCATGGTGTTACTGCTCGAGCTCAATATTGTCTCAGGTGGTGCTTGGTATGAAAATGTTTGAGAACCACTCATTCACTGTTTTCACAAACTCAAATTTGACAACTTTACGTGGAAATGAAGACCTGAAACTTTGTAAAGAGGTAAAGAGGAGACCAGTGGGCAAGTATCTCCAGAGCCCACCAAATGAAACATGACCTGACGCGCTGCTGGCCTGTCATCATGCAGGATTGAGTGCTGAGAAAAAAAACAAAAAACGCCTTGAATGATATATTGACATCCTCATGCTCATATTAGATGGAGCCTTTCGCGTTTAAAGGGCTCTTCTTACTGTGGCCTGTGTTGCCTGCTATGATGGATTCTGTGGCCTAGTGGTTCATGAGATAAATCTGATGAAGTGAGGATTCTTGTCATTGGATCATTAGTAGAGTAACTGCATTATTCAGAAGGTTCATAGTCGCCGTAGTGTGGTTTATAGTCGCCGTAGTGTGTCGGGTGCACGCCCAAAAAGACGCCATATCCTCCAGCTTCAATAAGTGGCACGGCGCTCGGGCGCGCACCTCTGAATTTTTCTAACTTTGTCGGCTACTGCACGCACCTTCTTTGCTTTGTGTATATGATATAGAGCACAGGCAACAATAATTCCTCTTTTTGGTTTACAATTTATTTAAAACTATTAGTTCCTCACATCTTTTAAAAGCTTCTCTTTTATTGTTGTGTCTCTTTGTTTATTGTGACTTTTTTATCAAACAGTTTTGTTTCCAGTAATAAAGTTACATTTGGTTTAAGAATACTAACTAATTCTCGTCTGTGACAAACTTTCTTTTTATTTATCATCCGGACTGCTTATAGCACAATGAAGCGTGTTACTTTATATATGAATATTCATACTTTTAAATCATTTTGTCTTGTAGAAGCCTGTGTCATTACAGAGACTGATGATCAGAGGGATTCTAATAATGGAAGAATTAATTAAATAATAGCTTATTTTTGCAGATTAATTTAACATTTACAGAAAGTATCTTTATGTCAGTCTCTTTTTTTTTTACTGAATTATGTAATAGCACATTTAGATATATAATGTTAAATAGACAAATAAGATAAGTGACAGATAAGTGCTGTTTCAATACTTCATGAAAAGAGTTTTTCCATAAAAAAAAGAAATATTCAGTTTTTTCCCCCCAACAAAAAACTAAAACATGAAGTAACTATTTTGAAACAAGAAGGAAACCAATTGTATTCTCTGTCAGCTTAACAAATAACATATGACATATTTTTAAGTGAATGTATGTGAATAAAAGAAATGATAAGGTTTATTTTCATCATTGATTAATCAAGGACTTTTTTTTATCTTGTAAAAGTAAAAGTTGTTTTTCTTTTTTTTTTGGCAAACCTGGAAATGATGATGTTGTTTTGTCCACAAATTGAAATTATTCAGTTTGAATGATTTCTTTGTTATTTGGAAAAATGAAAACCAGAAAATATTCACATTTCAGAAGCTGATTATCAAAATAGTTGGCGATGAATTTAGCAGTCGATTAGTTATTGATTAATCGAGTAATCGTCTGCTGAATACTTACAAGCTGAAAAAAGGGCATTTCCAAGAACTGCGTCATTAAACTACAACCATAGCTCGACTGAACTTGACTGTGCATGGAAATGATTGAAGTTGGAGCTAAAATAGGACAAATGTGCTCTGCTTTAGTACTGGTATGTATGTATATATGCATGCATTTATGTATGTATTCATCATCATCAGCAGCAGCATTCCTGTCATTATCTGCTCACATGTGCTTTCGCTGCGAATGGAGCCGCAGTGGAAGTGTTGTGGTTTTGCTGCCGGGCAGAGGAATGCACCACTTTGAGATGAGTCTAGTACGTACATGCAGAGAAAGGACTGATGCTACTGGTGTTACAGTAATATCTGGAATATGGAAGCCGACTTGTGAGCCAGTGAGTGAGCCCGAAACCTGAGCCGTATGGAGAGAGTGTTGACTCACGCACTTACCCGCTCACATATGGCTACAGTAGTAGTGACAGATGATTACACTGCTCCTGATTCATACGCAGGAACAGTGAGTGAGTGAGTGAGTGAGGAGGGACGGGGGGAGGTGGGGAAGAAAATGAGGAGAAAGCAGAATGTAGCCACAGTGTCTGATGACACATCCCCTCTTCCTTCCTCTGAAGTGATTTTTAATAACGTCTCTGCCACCCCGCCCTGCTCAACAATCCCCCCATACTCACCAAATAATGCCAAGCAAAACCCCGACTCCTCGGCATAGACAAAAGGAAAACTCTCTGTGTCCAGTGAGTCAGATAAATGGAGTGGAAACGTGACTTTCTGTCAGTGTCAACATTTGTCTCAACACAAATGCTTCTAAACAAGTCCATAATGATGGACTGATTGGATTATGTTTCTGGGATTTTTAAAACCCTGTAGGTCACCTGTAAGGCTGCAATGATTGTTTGATGATTTGATTATTATTCGATTACTAAATTCATTGTTTTCTTAATGATTAAAACTGTTGCGGAGCTGATAACTTTAGAGAAGGCTGAATAATATGTTTTTCCATTACAATAAAAAGATTTCTGGTTCTACAGCTTCTTAAATGTGAATATTCTCTGGTTTCTTTGCTCCATGTAATAAAGAAATCAGTAAAACTGTATCCTTTTGGTTTGTGGACAAAATAATTTCAAACATTTTAAGACATTTTACAGATCAAACAAGTACTCGATTAATCAATAAAATAATCACCTGTACAATGTCTTTGTTGTGAGGCAAAGAAACTGAACAATATTCACTTTTAAGAATATGAAAAACCAGAGAGTTTGTTTAAGAGAACACATCAATCGATCAAATCAATTGATTATCAAAATAGTTTATTTGCTAATCAATTAATCGTTTCAGTCCCATTTGACATCATTGATTTAGACGGAAACAAATTGAAGGAAAAAATAAATAAATAAATAAAACCAGTTTTCAGTCATAATAAGTTCTCAGAATGGTCTCTCTTTAAATTGACTGTTTAGATGATACAGTTGATGAAAAAATTGAAATGATGAAAAATCAATTTCAATCCAGTATTAAACTGTGTTTTTGACCATTGTGGGAATGGATTTACATGCAGTAATTAGTATTTATGTAGTATAATTACATATGAATGTCACTGCTGTGTACATGGACAGTGAAAATGAAGTGATAAAAGTCAAATAAACAAAAGTTATTAATATCCTCCTGACTACCAGGAAAAAAACGTTTTTAAAAAAATGTTTGACCAAAGCCCCACCCCTTCACATTTGGTATCATTGAAAAGCCCCCCTGTAGATAGCAAAAGGAGTTAATTCAGTGGTATGCAGTGGTTGGGAGATATTCAGGTTTACAAATATCCTCCACAGAGGACAAATTGGAACTACTAGTAGTCAGGAGTATATGAAAGTAAAGTTAATTTGTACCTCTGCACCTCTGATGAGTTGTTACAGTCACAAAAACATGGATGGTATCATAACCACATTTAAGTGCACTTTAAGTGTGTGATGAAGTGTTTACATGTTTGCTGTAAAGGAAGGTGCTCTCTCTCTCTCTCTCTCTCTCTCTTTCTCTCTCATAACTTTGTTTACCATCTCTGCACTCGTTTACCTTGATGTCCTTTCTTTACCTGCTTTCCTTCCTCCAACTTGTTTATTAGCCGACACTTTCCTCTCTCCTCCCCCACTCCAGCCACTGCCTCTCACTCTCGCTGCCGTGTTTTGATCAGTTGTGGAGCGCCCCCCATACCCCCCCCCCCCCAAACCCACCCCCTTCATAGCACATTTCCCTGTCTCCCCTCTTTTCTCAAGCCTACTTCTCTCTCTCTCATTATTTCCTTCAAGTATACTCCTTTCTGTGCTATTCTCTCCTCGGAGCTTTGAATTTCCAGCCTTTTTTTCTCTCCTCACTCTCCCTCCGTTCTTACTCTCTCTCTCTCTTTTCCCCCCATGTTTAGGACCACTTACCAAATTTAACCCCTCACCCACTCTCATGCATTCCACCCGCTTCGTAAACACACACCAAACATGTAACGGTACTCAGAGGGACTTCCTCCTCTCATCTCTCATCTCTCCATCCATTCTCTCTCCCTCCATCTCGCTCTCTCTCGGCTCAAAGTCTCAGTGAGCAACAACAACAAGAAGTAGGAAAAATGAAAGTGGGGTGACAACTGCGAGTCCCCCTTTTTCTGCGTCCCCTCCAGGGCCAGTGTGAAGTTTTCAGTTTGATTGAAAGCCTCTTTTCTCTGGTGTGTGGTGTGAAAGCTGTCCTAATTGAATGATAAAGTGCCCTGAGATGGAGTCCAGTGAATAGCCAACAATGGCCAGCCTGTGTGTGGTAGAGGGATTTTGGTTCACATCCAGCCTTTGCCTCTCTGTTCCGAGAGGGGCCTATTATAACACTCTCTGCTGGACTCGGTCATGTGACGCTGCCTCGCTCGCTCCCTGCTACTCTCCCCCATCTCCTCCCTCCTCCCGCCTATCCCTGTTTGTCCCGTCCCCGCTGCCACCCCAGTGTGTGGCTCCACCAATCTGCTCACATTATTGGGCTCCTCTTCACTCTGCTGGACACTCGCATTTAGCCTGCGAGTGACTCTTATACGTCATTGTTTTTAACATAACCAGTGGGAATGTGTTTAGTCGGGCTTCACTCCTGGGTCAAATGATAGGGGAGGGTCTAATAAAAAAATTAAAATATCGATTTGGTGATATGCTGTATCGTCATCAGTGTTGTAATGCAACAAAGTATAAATACTTTGTCAATGTACTTCAGTACAAAATTCACGTTTAAACTTAAACTGAAGACCCAAAAGAAACACGGTAACACGCATCAGATTTAGCCTAGACAAACTTAAAGATCCACAAGTTGCAGGAATATTTGAGGCAAACATAGGAGGAAAATGTGCAGCACTTAACCTACTACACAACATAGACCTATTGACAGACAATATGCAGAAAAAAATTATAGAAACAGCAACTGAAGTATTAGGGAAGGACAGGAAGAAAAACAATACATGGATCACTGATGACATCCTAGACCAATGCGACCTTAGAAGGGCCCTCAAAAAGACAAAGAAGGATGACCCAGAGGCAGCAAAGCAGAATACCTGTGAATAGAAATATCAGGAAGATGATGAGGGAAGCGAAAGAGAAGTGGATTACGGAACAGTGTGATCCACAGGTGTCAGCATAGATGCAGGGATACGGCAGGGCAACAGTAAAGCAGCCTACTCAACACTAAAGAAGCTGACAAGGACACAACAACCTATAGCCACAATAATAGAAAACCTGGATCCCTATAAACTGAGAAAGCAGAAATAACCCAACAGTGGACAGAGTATTGCCGGGAACTTTACAACTTTACAATAATACCAGACCCCACCATATTAGCCAATGCCATTAAGCCCTGCAGCAAATATGAAGATGCACCAATACTGCAAGTAGAAGTAGAGGAGGCAGTAAAGAGCCTAAAAATCGGCAAGTCACCTGGCATTGATAACATCCCAGCAGAGCTATGGAAGCATGGGGGGCAAAGTATTATAATAGCATTGACAAACGTATGCAAAAAGATATGAGAAACCAAGCAGTGGCCTCAAAAATGGACACAATCCCTGATCATCCCCATCCCCAAGAAAGGGAACTCAAGGCAGTGCCAAAACTACAGAACCATCAGCCTCATCTGTCACGCTAACAAAGTAATGCTGCGGATCATCCTGAACAGACTGAGGAACAAGGCAGAGGAAATTCACTCAGAGGAACAGGCAGGATTCAGACCCAAAAGGAGCACCACCGACCAGGGGTCCGTTTCACAAAGCAGGCTAGTGAAAACTCTGAGTCTGTTAACCCTGAAATCAGCTGTTCTGAAACCGAAAACTCAGAGTTTCCTATCTCAGAGTAGATCAACTCAGAGTTCAGGGTTAGACTCAGAGTTTGTTGAACCTGCTTTGTGAAATGGACCCCTGATCTTCAATCTCAGACTACTGATTGAGAAGCACCTTCAGCACCAGCACGACTTGTACCACAACTTCATTTACTTTCAGTCTCACCATCTTCATCTTCCTTCCTTTATTTTATTTTCTTAGTCTTCATTCTGTCTGTATTTCTGGGATTGTACACACTGTAATGTGTGCAAATGCTGTGTGTTAGCTGATGTAAAGACGAATGGTCCATCTTCATCTCAACCTCCGAAAACCCAATCAATACTTCCTTATACTGACTAAAAAGTGTTCGGGTCTGCTAGTCAGACCCACCGTGGTTTGCACAGTGAATACTCGCTGCTTGCTAAGTAGCTGAAAGTGCAGAGTTTTGATGGGCGTAAGGTGAAGAGTTGGAGTACGGATGTCGGCCAATCTGTTAACTATTTTACTCTCCATCTTTTCTCAGAGCAGCACAGACCTCCTTACATTCCCTTACACAAACACGCATGCACGCACACACGCACGCACGCACACACACACACACACACACACACCCCACACACACAGTTTTGCACAGTTATTCTTCTGAGAACCTTTTGGTTCTATATTTTGGCATTTGGATAGCCTTGTTATCACTAACCTTAACCATAACCACAATTCACATCTTAGTCTTAGTTCATCAGAAAGTTCTTCCAGGTTTTGGTCTAGTCCTGAAAATGATGGTGTTTATGACAGAAAATATGGTGGTCCTGAGGTACAAAACAAACGCAAATCAAAAAACACAAACGCAAATCACAAAACAAATGCAAATCAAAAAACACAAACGCAAAACAAAAACGCAAATCACAAAAGCAGAAAACACAAAAACATTCAGCGGAAAAGACAGGTATCCATGTTCGACCAGCGTTGTCCCTCATTGGACGGACGCACAGTCCGTGTTTTTGACAGGAAGGAAAGGCGCCAGAAGCCTATCCACCCTGCTATCATGGATGTCTGCTATTAAAAGGGGTTATGTTATACATCCATAGGTGTATTCTTGGTGCATTTTGCGTAACGTGTTGTAGTACTTCTGGTTTAGGGTCACAGTTGAATATGGAGCCGTTTTCGGTCAAGGAGCTACTGAAGATGACCGTAACCGATGTCCGTCACATATGCAGGCTGACATCTAAAGCTCCTGCCACCACAATGGAGAAGAGGGTTAAGCTACACACTTCCTCATACATATGCAACAACAACCGTGGTGAAATCAGTTTGAGGTTGGATATTTAACAGACATTCGCTCCAGATCCAGCGGCACCCTCCTGCGTCTCTCCCCAGAGATAGGTGCAAGATCACGGCTTGTTCAAAGTCCGACCCATCGCTCTCGACTACCGCGGTCTCATTTATGGACCATCAATTGGCCTTTAAACGGTAACCCTCTGTCTTCATTTCATTCAAATGAAGAAAAGGTGCTGCATTAAAGTGTGTTAATGAATAACTCCTGAGACAACAGTCTTCCCCCAGAAACTCGCTGTTCTTTCTTTCTTTCTTTGCGTCAAGCCATAGCCATTAATAACAGTGCAGCATATAGAACACTGTTTTCCGCTGGACACTTTACTTCCAGGAGTTTCCTGGTTCTACCATAACTGCAAAATCCAGAACAGACCAAAAATGTCTGGACAATCAGGTTTGGAGATTGTCTGGGATGTACTTAAACTGTATATTGGACATATTAAGCAGTTTTTCATTTTTAGAGCAAATACTGTACAAAAAGTCATACAGATTAATCATAGATATTTAGCTTGAATAAACAGTTGCACTGCTACTGTAGGTCATGGTCTCGTAGCTTCCTCTCATGTTCCAGATGGTGTGGCTTCCATTTGATCACTTACCAGTTGGTAGTACTGTTATGTTTCAGCACAAAGACTCATCTGTGAGCTCTGACACCGGAGAGATAAGAGACTCTCCCTTCATGTCATTGCAGAGCTGGGGGGATGCTTGTTCTAAGGTGACTCTGTCAGGGCTTTGAATCCAGGAGTGAGCATGTAATGCCTTCTTTTTTTTTACGAACACAAACATCTGCTTGAGCTGATATTTGTCTCTGCCGCTGTAAACTGAAATAATTCCGCGGCTGCTGTTTTCAATATCTGTGCTCAATGTCTGTCCCAGTCCTTTTTTTCTTTTACCGTTTTCCTCACTCTCCCCTCGTCATCTCATTCATGTTATTCCGTCGTGGTCTCTCTCCGTACCTCCTCCTGCATCTTTGTCGCATGTCTGTCATCGACTGAAGGTGCCTGCAGCCTCCATTTCACAGAATGTGATCAAGTTTCACAAAAATTCAAGGAATGCATGCTGCCCACTGCCCTTTTTTCAAGGCCCTGTTTATGCAAGAATGTTATTTTTGCAAGTCCCTACCTTTACCCCCCCTCCTTTCCTCACATCCACACACTATTTCCCCCTCTGAACGAACATCCTTTTAAAGTGGACCTAAACCGGAAGTTCCAATTAACGCTGTTTTTTAGTGTGTATCTGCATCATTACCTTGTTTAAGAAGCCCTGAAGGTTCAAAACAAACAGTTCAGCCACTGCTGAGAACGCTGTGTTTTATTGAAATCTCGGGCTCAGCGAGATCTCAGAAAAAACCTGGTTCGGTTACGTAAACACTGGTTCTCCTGAACAGCAGATCCTCCTGCTCCGGGCACTAGTCTGAGTACATCCGGTTGCGTACATTGAACCGCAGAAGAAGAATAACGGCCGTTGTGGAGGTGTTTCATGAGCGACAGTGTCTTCTGACTCTGGGTCTGACTCCGGGTCAAAGATATAAAAGGGACTGTGGCGGGGAGTCGTGAAGAAGCTATTTTTAAACACTGTTAAAACAATGTTTTGATAATGAGTAGCAGTGCATCCACCGTTCCAGAGGGGGGAGCTGCGCTGAACATACTGGCCAATCACAAGACTCTGTCTTCTGGGTGAGAGAGTTGAGTCTCAAATATCGCGGCTGGGAAACACCATCAGAAAAGAGGATTTCTATCAGCTCGTTTACAGCAACTAGGAGGTTTTTGACCATAAAAACAAGTTAATGTGTGTAAGTAGACCTCCATAACTAACATATATGTGCAACAGGACTACTCTATTTGAGCTTTAAAAAAAAGAGAGACTTGGATAAAGATGGAGTGCGCTTGGGTCCAGGGCATCAGTAAACAAGGAAAATTAGCAGTAGGAAAAGGGGGAAGAAAGGCAGTGTGGTGATCAGTTGAAACCTGTAGTTTTTTGTAAACAAAAGGCCATGGAACAATGTCTGTTTTTTTAAGCTGAGCTGACATTGCCAAACTTAGAGATTGTTTGTTGCTGACTCCATGTGAATCAGAGAGAGCCAGTGAACTGCCCAGGGAAACAAAAGTGTAGCAGAGGCTGGATGAACTGCAGCTCCCACCACCACAGGCCTCACGTGTTCTAAACTGAGCGACTACATTATCACTGTGTGTGTGTACTCAGCTTCTCGGAGTATTTACTTGTTGAGGAGAAAAAAGGATGTAGCCTTTAGTATAATTGCTCTGAAAGTAAGGCATAATAAGCATACATTCAAATCTGAAATTATCAGCGTTGACCCAACATTAATTAAGGATACACGGAATCAACGAGACATAAAATGACACAAGCACAACAACAACAACAAAAGAATAATGATGAACTGTGTCTCACGAAACCATACTGCAGATCATGATCGATGTTAAAAGAGGGAACAAACAATTTCCGAATTTTTAGCCTTGCTAACATCCCCCTGTGGGGGCCGTACCAATGTTCCCCGGGTCCTATGTTCCCCGCTTTGTATGAGACCGGGGAACATAGGACCCTTTCTCTAAAAAAGGGTCCTATATGTTCCCCGCTGTTCACCCAAAGGGTCCTATGCTCCCCGCTTTGTATGAGACCGGGGAACATAGGACCCTTTTTTAGAAAAAGGGTCCTATGTTCCCCTGTCACATACAAAGTGGGGAACATAGGACCTTTTTTGGGAAAAACGGGGAACATAGGACCCGGGGAACATAGGACCCGGGGAACATAGGACCCGGGGAACATAGGACCCGGGGAACATAGGACCCGGGGAACATAGGACCCGGGGAACATAGGTACGACCCCTCCCTGGGGGAGGGCTAAGGCTAACAGTGCTTTTTGTTTTAGGCAACAGAAATAGTAAAATAATTAGTTAAATGCTTTTCTTCAAGATCCGCACTGTCCATTGTCCATTTTCTAACATCATATTAGAGATATTTGTGTCATTAAAGTATGTCTTTTATCATGTTATGATCATCTCATGTAACTTAGACATGTTGATAACAAGCTAGCTCACTGACTTGAGTTTTTGGGTATAACTCCCCAAATGTTCGGGCATTTCAGCCAAATTCACTGTTCCTCTAAGCTCCACTTAGCATTTTAGCCTCTCTCAGTTCACTGTTTTCTGTCTTTGTTTTTTTCTCCTTTTCAAAGCCAAAGCTGTTTACAGTGAAAATGATAGTAATAAATCCACTTGCCACGACAGTTGCCAAACAGTAAACAGCATAGAGACTATGTCAGTCAGAGACTATTGCAGATTATACTGAAGCTTTAGTGTGGAAGCAAATTAGTCCCATTATCCAAATTAAAATGCATTAACAGAAATGCTTCTTCATTTTCAAAATGTAGCTGCATTTTTTGACCCATAAATAAAATTAATAATCAATATTTCAAAATGCATTTTCATTTTCAACTTCTAGACTGCTCTTCTGTGACCTAATTAAAAGTCAAAGCACACAGAGAAATGCTTTTTTGTTTTCATGTTCGCCACAAAAAGTGTCTCATAATTCAATAAGTTTGCAATACGGCGCAGGATAGTGACGTCACTGGCCACTCGCCTTCTTCTGGCTCTGCTACACACTCACACAAACGAGTGGAGGACCATCGTGGACCAGACTTCTCTGTTAAATATAGACATGTCAGACATTTCCTGGTAATTGTTGGAGATTAACCGACGTTTTTAGGATTGTTAGAATAGTTTTAACCGATCTACAGTTCGGCATTATTGTTTGGCTCGATCCTTGTGTCAGAGTTCTCTGAAGCGCAGACTCCGTGTGACACAAACACACACAGCTGCAGCGTCTATGCAGCCGGTCACAATCAGAGGTGCTGTCCCTAAACATACCAGACTCCTGAGTTAGATGTTA
Organism: Microchirus variegatus; assembly: GCF_963457635.1. Taxonomy (NCBI): domain Eukaryota; kingdom Metazoa; phylum Chordata; class Actinopteri; order Pleuronectiformes; family Soleidae; genus Microchirus; species Microchirus variegatus. The sequence goes on from NC_139807.1 coordinate 24,761,220, forward strand.
GGTAATTGTTGGAGATTGCCAACGTGGACGTTCGACACTCAGCCGTAAGACATTTGCCATTTATATTTCTCTGCTCAGCACGCTTGGACGAAGAAGACGAGCGACCAGTGATGTCACTCTCCTGCGCCCATTGATTTTCAATTTTATTTATGACTCAAAAAAATGCAGCTACATTTTGAAAATGAAAAAGGATTTCTGTTAATGCATTTTAATTTGAATAATTTGCTTCCATACTTCAGCAGCTGAAGACACAGATGTTTAAAAACAAGAGTTGAAATGGAGTGAACTGAATATCACTTTTTAATGAAATTACTAGAGAGTGATCATTGCTTAACAAATTCATAAGACCACCACCCTAACTCACCCCGCTGCCCCAAATTAACAGCATTGGTAATAATCATTTTTTTTTTTATGTTTCTGTAATGATTAATACACCATTTAATACACCAGTATGTAGAAGCTCTTTAACCAAAATTATATTTTTAATGCTAAAATATAATAAACAACAAAAAAGCACATTAATATTATCTAATATGTCCAATTTATGTTCATTCCTCCTGAACAGCAACATTTGCTTTCGTGATTTATTTTTGACTTCTCAGAGACGAAGCCCAGTGAGACGGCTCAAACGTGGGTATAAAACGGTGAATTTCTTATTTGTTAATAACAAGCTTTCTCATTTGTATGACAGATGGTGTAATAAATTGCACTGTGTATCATTTGCTTAATTTATCATGGTTTTCTGATGTTTTACTCAAAGGTGCAGATTCGAACAGTAATGCCGCTCATTCACTCGGAAATGGATGCGTACAGTAAGCGCAGGAGCCAGTGAAAGCCTGTGAAGAAGTGAGCATGTTTGTAGTGTCCTTAAAAGCTCTGCTCTTTAAACATGAAACAGTGAGGGGGAGTTGATCGGGGGCAAAAGGAAAGAGTGGGAGAGGGAGGGCATTTGGCATGACGCCCACTGGCACCGTGCCCACATCTCCGGCTGCTGAGGAGCTCCGTGTCACGGTCAGGACTCCCTGCCAGAAGGGCTTTCCCCAGAATCACCTCTGCAGACACGCACAAGTACACACACACTCTCTCTCTCACTCTCTCTCTCACACACACACACACACACACACACACTGGGCTCTCTTACACAGAGATCCTGCTATGTTACCGTTAAGAAGCGCCCTCATTATGCTGCTTTTGCTTGTTTACACTTAACCAAAGCCCCGGTGAGTGAATTGCGGATGACATGCTGCCGTTGTGGAATCAGAGGCGTGACATGTTTTACACAGACACGGTGTTGTGTTCATACCTTTAATACACAGCGGTGCAGTGGAGTAATGATGCAACAGGCCGAGTGAAAAGGGCCACTGAGTCCTTCACCAAAAAAACCCAACATGGCACACACCTTTATTTAAATATTGTACTTAAAGCAGAAGTGTTGTCTTAAACTTGTATTGAACTCACGTAATGTAAGTAATTTTGAAACATTATTTGCACTGTTTTCTGAACAAATATGGATCTAAGTCTATTGTTGTCAACATTCTGCCCGCAAAATATTGGAAATCATGTTTTTTTTAATGGCTGTAATAACTAGTTTTTGTAAAAAAAAAAAAATTGAACACAGAAGTAAGGTTTTTGTAACATTAGTATCTGTATCATGTACGCTTTTATGGAAATAGGGATGGAAGTCCAAATCATTTGAAATTGTGTTTCTTCATAGCCGTGAGTTGAAGATCCGTAAAGATAGTACATAAAGTTTTAAGAACAAACATTCTGACAAAAATAAATATATATATTTTAATGACAATTTTTTATCGATTTCCTCTGTATCTGTAAGCTTTTTATAAAACACATAGAAAATAGGTCATTGTTCCATGCTCCGCCCCCAAAACACTGGACCTGTGCTGTACTTTATGTAAATTACATGAACATGTTGTAACCTTTTTTTTCTCCGTAATACCGGTAATAGGCTTTTGTAACATTGTTTTAGGAACTTGAGTCATCTTTTTGTAACATTAGTAAACTTAGTTCATCTGTAAGCCTTTAAAGCTCACATAGAGTGTTCCTATCGCACATATATGTGAGTTATGGAGGTCTACTTATATACATTCACTTGTTTTTATGGTCAAAAACCTCCTAGTTGCTGTAAATGAGCAGATAGAAATCTCTCCTCACTGAAGCTCTCGACAGTCGTCAGTTTCAGACTGAAATCTCACCCCCAGAAGACAGACTGTGTTGTGATTGGCCAGGTACCTGGAAGTGACGTAATTAGCACACCAGCTCTCAGAAGCGCAGCTCCCCCTCTGGAACGGTGGATGCTCTGCTACTCATTATCAAAACATTGTTTTAACACTGTTTAAAAAAATAGCTTTGTCACGACTCCCTACCGCAGTCCCTTTTCAAAACAAGTTGAAAGCATGTTTATATATATAAACTGTCTTTTTTAATTTTCTGACATTTTAAACAACTAGTGCAGTGCCTGTCGGAAGTATGTATTTCTATAGTGGGAGCTGAAGATTTTTCAGTTATTGTAATGCATGATACATTCCGTAAAGGCTAACATAATAAAAACACTGCAACCACAGTGTTGGTATTGTTTTAGCCCTACGCTAATATATGTTGAATTGAATAAGCAAATATAGAAGTTCAAAGCATATTTTGTCAACTGTCCAACTATAAATTTGCAATCATCGGTGGATGCACTGCTACTCATTATCAAAACATTGTTTTAACAATGTTTAAAAATAGCTTCTTCACGACTCCCCGCCGCAGTCCCTTTTATGACTTTGACCCGGAGTCAGACCCAGAGTCAGAAGACACTGTCGCTCATGAAACACCTCCACAACGGAGGTTATTCTTCTTCTGCGGTTCAATGTACGCAACCGGATGTGCCCGGACTAGTGCCCGGAGCAGGACGATCTGCTGTTCAGGAGAACTGGTGTTTTTTCAGAGATCTCGCTGAGCCCGAGATTATAATAAAACAAAGCGTTCTCAGCAGTGGCTGAACTGTTTGTTTTGAACCTTCAGGGCTTCTTAAATAAGGTAATGATGTAGATACACACTAAAAAACTGCGTTAATTGGAACTTCTGGTCTAGGTCCGCTTTAAGGGAGTGTAAAGACGGATTTCCACAGGGGGCGCGAGGTCTCCGTTGCCGATCGCTTCCATTCTAATCAATGTGAGCATTTCCACCGGACACGCTGCAGCACGTCTCAGCAGAAATCCTCGCCTGGAGTAGGGACAAATCCAATTTGTCAGGCCTAGATTTAGAGAGGACTCAGATGCAGAGTAACGATGATTCAAACAAAAAATCACTCTCTTAAGAGGCATGGAATACTGGCTTAATGAACACGCAAGGACAAAACTATGAGGACTGGCTGGGCTGCAGGACATGAACAAGACACTTTGGAACTGAGTAAAGGGAGAAGGAGAAACTAAATACTTGAGGGTGGGGCAACAGGTGAAAACAATTGGGGCAATCAAGGGAGGTGATCAGGCTGGTGACAGGAAGGGGAAGTGGTCTGAAATGAGAGGGGAGTTAATTTTCAAAATAAAACAGGAAGTACTAAATTTTCAAAAACAAAAAACACAAAACTCAGGACTGGACAAAAACATCACCGTGGTGTGACACAATTGTAACATTCTTTTCCTTTATTGGCTTTTCTGTCCTCTTTTCTTTCTGTATTTATACTGTATTCTTACTTTGTACTGTAATTAAGTGGATGGTTAGGTGAGGTGAGCAATATCTCTGTCTGTTTGTCTTCCTTTTAAGATCTGGCTAGGGACAACAGATGGAAACTAGCACTTATAGCTAACTCTGGCTTGTTTACAGCAAGTAACTTGTCTGTTGATTAGTGTCCCTATCAAATGAATGAAAAAATGAAATTGCCACATTGCACTATGCCTAGACCAAATACGGTAACCTCAACACGTGTAATACTAGATAGCATGATGCCAGATTTACGACAGAAACTCCTGTTGAGTGTTTATCTGTTAACATAACTGTTGTTATGTGTATGTGTGTATGTGTTGATGATGACAGTGTTCAGTGAGAGAGGTTTTTTTTTTGTAAAACAAGCATGGTTGTTGTTAAATTAGCATAAACTGAGACATGGAGACACCCTGTTGGTCTTTGTTTGTGGAGCCAGTTCATTTTCTAATTATTCTCCACCAAACCCCAACAGCCATTGAAGAAAGGTGGTGGTGGTGGTGGTGTGTGTTATCCAGATGTCTTTACTAATCTGATGGAAGAAGAGCGAGAGAGAGAGAAGGTGATGATGATGATGATGACAAAGACGTGCAGCTGTGTTGATAATTGTGATGATAGTAATTAAACTACTCAGTATTTGACCCAAAATGACATTCCACTTTAATGAATGTGTGCCAACTAGTGTACAGACACACACACACACACACATCACAGCGCTTATTTTGTTAGGTGCCTCCCTAACACGTGCCGTCTGTGGTGACCACAGCGGGGGAGGAAGGAAGGGAAACGCACAGAGAGAAAAAAACAGGGGAAGATGAGGAGCACATGGCTGATGTCTGGCTGTTAGAACTGGCATTTGGGGCTGAAAGACAGAAGAAGAGGAGGATGTGTAAATGAAGGAGAGGAGGAAGAAGAAGAAGGGGTTTTTAAAAACTGCAAAGAGGATGTACTTTGTTTCCTGCTATATTTGTTTAGACTTTCATGCTAAATGGTGCACCAGTTTATCTGTTGATGGTATTTAACTCCAATTAACGCTGTTTTTTAGTGTGTATCTGCGTCATTACCTTGTTTATGAAGCCCTGAAGGTTCTAAACAAACAGTTCAGCCACTGCTGAGAACACTGTGTTTTATTGTAATCTCTGTCTTCTGGGTGTGAGATTTATGCCTGAAATATCGCGGCTGACGAGAGAAAGAGAAAAGACAGATTTCTCGGCTCGTTTACAGCAACTAGGAGGTTTTTGACCATAAAAACAAGTTAATGTGTGTAAGTAGACCTCCATAACTAACATATATGTGCAACAGGACCACTCTATGTGACCTTTAACACAGTGTTACCTGGCTCGTCATTTTACAATTCTTAATATTTCGGTTCATATGGTTTTTGTATAGTTGCAGTCTGAGGATGCATGCTGGCACTATGTAGCCGCTTTTCACTCCTGTGTTACTTATGACGTCACAAATGTGCAAAAACAAGACGTCCAAGGTCGTATCTGCACAGAAACAATATCTTTTAAAAGGATTTACTTAAACACGACACTATGTCCAAAAATGTCTTCAAACATACAAAACTCTCCAAAAATGACTTTAAACACTATAGTAAATATGTCAGGCTTGTATGTGTCTCAGAAGCTAGTGGGGTTGGGGCTATGACATAATCATTCTACTAAATTTGTGTATTGGTCATATGTAGGAAACGCAACTTCACCGTGTGACCCGTTTTCCAAAAAGGGCAAAAAAAAAAAGCTCTGTAGCTGTGTTGTAATGGAATGGTTCAGTTTGGTATTACATTTTTTTGCATTTCCATTAGGAATAGTACCAAAATAACTGGCTCCAACCATTCCATTTTTAAAAATGGAATGTTCCCATTGACCGCAATAGTAAAAGAGACGCCTGTAAAAGTGTCCACAGGACACCTCGAGACATGGAATTGGGCTTTTATAAATCTTTATATTCTATATTTTTAATTCATGGAGTTTCATATTTAAAAAAACATTCCTAAAGGCCATAAAACGCCTAGACAAATCTTATTTCTCAGAGTGACGTCACAGCTGTGTACGAGCACAGCCAAGCGCGGTCATGTGGCGTCTCGGGAACGGCGCTGCTGTCAGTGAACCGTACGACATGAATACTTTATTAGATATGTGAATAAATGAAGACAATGAGGGGGTGTCGGTTACATTTTTTAAATAAGTTTTAAGTTTTAGTTATTTATTCTTCACTCATTCATTTATTTTCAAACTTATTATCGATGTATTAACAAGCTGCTGTGTGAATTTATTGAGGAGAGGAGACTGACATGCTGCACTTTATCACTGTGTTCAGTCCCAGACATCGTGACACTGATGACGGTGTGGACTGTGGAGCTGTGACTGTGTGATGATGTCATCGTGACACTGATGACGGTGTGGACTGTGGAGCTTTGACCGTGTGATGATGTCATTGTGACACTGATGACGGTGTGGACTGTGGAGCTGTGACCGTGTGATGATGTTATTGTGACACTGATGACGGTGTGGACTGTGGAGCTGTGACCGTGTGATGATGTCATCGTGACACTGATGACGGTGTGGACTGTGGAGCTGTGACTGTGTGATGATGTCATCGTGACACTGATGACGGTGTGGACTGTGGAGCTGTGACCGTGTGATGATGTCATTGTGACACTGATGATGGTGTGGACTGTGGCGCTGTGACCGTGTGATGCACTGAGACCTGCGGTCACTTCACCACTGATTCCCGGGGAGGCTGTTTGTCTTATCGTCAATATCGGTTCATGAAGTTACTGTTAAATGTGATGAAGAGGCGAATTATAGTTGAATATAAACAGGTTGAGTGAAACAATCAGGAGTTATAAAACTACTTTAACATGTTATTATTGTTTCTAATAATATATATATATATATATATATATAAGGGAAATCAGACAAAAACAACATGATTCCTGTAACACATATAAACAATCAATTAACAGTCAATTAAATAAACAATTTTTATTGATCGTTTTAATCTTTAACTAGATCTTTGTATTTTTCAGCTTACTGTATTCACTTCACTATCGTTGGTTTTGCATTTGTTTATAAATCCATGGTAACCTGGAAATAAATGTGGAAGTCAAAAACTTTTTTGGCATATGCGCTGGGTGAGCAGCTTCATAGGAATGAACGGAAGCAAAGGGACGGTGCTCTATCCAGTTCATATAATACATCCATGGCGCTAACAACCAGAAGATTAAAGTGACAAGTAGTGTTTTGCTGAAAAAATACATTTGGTCTTGCTTCACTGGTCACTAACCAATTAAATCCCATAGTTAAATGGGTTGTTGACCAGTGTGAATGAGTGTATAAGTGAAACTGTTGAGAAACACCAGAACTAGCGTGTTTGAAAGCAGAGGAATTTGGGTGTTGCTCTTTCCAACTAAGTAATTCTGGCTGTAAAAACATTACCCAGAATGCCACGGGTTTCATTCATGTTTTTAAATGTTGCCGCACTTTTATGTGTTTATGTCTGAAAGTATAAGCACAAGCATTTTTATGTATCCTGTTTATGTTCATGCATGTGTGTGTGTGTGTGGCCTGCAAGCTCACTAACAGACACATTAGACAGAGCGGAGGGTGTCGAATAGGCCGAGTGGACTCAGTGTCACCTCCAACAAACTGACTGACCTCTGCGTCCTCCTCGTCTGCTCAACATGGCACACTTAAACACACACACACACACACACATGAACATGTACTCGTTAATGTGTCTCGGATTCGCTCTGTCACCGTCACACTGTGACCCATGTCTGTCTGTGTCTTTTTTGAAAGTAGATCAATGTGCTCCTCTGTTATGAGAGAGTTATGAGCTCTCCAGTTTCTGATGTTGTGCATTAAGTCAGTTACATTTTTAAAACCAAAAACAGTGAAACATAACTTTAACAGCTGCTGTGTCACTGCTCAGCACATGGTTGTTGTTGAAGTTGTGTGTCTGTCTGTCTGCCTGAAGGTTCAGCCACTTGTTTTGTGGTCTGACCACTTAACAGATAATGTGTACAATGCTGTATATACTGTTTGTTGTTGAGTTAGATTTTCTGAATCCAAACAGTGCACGTCTACTGTTGATGAAGCACTAAAGTTGCATCCAGTGATTATTTTCATTATCGATTAATTTGTTGATTATTCCCCTCAATTATTAAATTAGCTGTTTGTGTCATAAAATGTCAGAACGTGGTGAAAAAACCCTCAAAATGATGAAGTCCTCTAATGTCAGGTAACATTTTAATTTGTCCAGTAAGTTATTCAAAATAAAGGCAAAACTAAGTCCCAGCAGCAATTTGTTTGTATTGCTAATTATCAATTGGGCTTAATTGATATCTAGAGATGTTTGGATATGGATAAGATAAAAACAAGTTTTGGGGATTTCAGCTTTAAAAATCTAAATATTCTACAGTTTCTTTGCTTATCTATGACAGTAAAGGGAATATCTTTGGTTTGGGAAACAGATTTTACATTTACTACCATTTTCTGCATTTTATAAAACAAAGACTCACCAATCAATTGACAAAATAATCTACTGATTAATCGTTGATCAATATGTTGCCAATAATGGCTGTTAGTTGCAGCCATTATTGCCAACTGTTCTGGGTGCAATAAAGCCCAATTTATACTCCTGCGTCAAGTGCTCTATGTAGGTTATGCAGAGCCCTCTGCGTCTACGGAGAGCCTGTCGGAGAGCCTCTGCGTCGTCTCCAGCTGCACAAAATATTAATGTACGTCACTCCGTTAAGGGACAACAGAGACAGCAAGGGCTGCGATTGGTCCTCAGGACAGGCCGAGATAACGCTGCTCTGTGCCGGCCACAGTGCGCACTGAGCGTCCACAGAGGCGGAGCTGATCACCGCCGACAACGTCGCTGCCACGCTATAAATATGTCATATCTTAATACACACAAATTATCTTAAAACAGCGTTCTGTGACACAGAAAAGTGAGAAACGGTCTTTCTTTCTCGGACACCATTGCTCACTGTAGCCAAAAGCACAACAACCCTGCGTAGCGACCCCTACTGATCAGGCGGGAAATTGCAGTGCGTTATGAAGGCTCGAGGGGTCTCCGTGGTTGCGCAGTTGGATAACACATTACGTAGTCGGAGAAGCATAATGTGGCCTTAAGAAATAAGGTGCACCAGGTAAATATATGTTACATTCGCATGTCTGTTATACATTCAGGTTAAAGTATGGCAGGGTAATAATTATTTTCAAAAGCACAAAAAAATAAAGTTGGATACATATGAATTTCATGTTTATGTAATGGATAAACACACTTTAAGATATAATAAAACACTTAATTGCTTTATTGTTTTTGTGGTTTTTTTATACTTAAATTTTTATTGTTTTTATGGCAGGAAAAATAGCACAGCACAGTACAATAAAAAAGAGCATCATGACATATTTGTAATCTTCGGCAGCTCCAAAAAATATGATAGTGTTTAGCCTCATCGTCCCCACAATTTCTCCAACAGGAGAAACTGTTGCTTCTAGGTACGTTTTCATTTTAGGCGTAATTAAAAAACTAACAAGATTTTTCCAACAAAATTCACGCCATACATAGAACAAAAGGTAGAAAAAACAGTTCGTCTCCCATCTCTCCTTAATATACGATGTGGTATTTCCTCTACCCTCTGCGATACCCTGGGTAAGTTTTGAAATGACTGATTTGGGAGTACCAGTATATGCCCGTATTATTAGTCGTATTATTTCATTAGGTTCTATTTTTTAACACTTATATAACACTGAAGCCACATCTAAAGGATCTGTTTGAGGAAACTTGCAGCAGCAGTGGGGTGAAGTCAGGAGAAGGAGGCAGCAGGGCATTAGTACAGGCCACAGTATACTTCTCCGACTGTGTAATGCGTTATCCAACTGCGTAACCACAGAGACCCCTCGAGCCTTCATACTTCTCCATCATGGTGACGGATACGCACTACAATTTCCCGCCCGATCAGTAGGGGTCGCTACGCAAGGTTGTTGTGCTTTTGGCTACAGTGAGCAATGGCGTCCGAGAGAGAAAGACTGTGGAAGCGGAATAACATTGAAACAGTGGCCGTTTCTCACTTTTCTGTGTCACGAAGCGCAGTTTTAAGATAATCTGCCGTCTCCGTTGTCCCTTCACGGACACTTAAAAAATATTTTGTGCAGCCCGAGACGACACAGAGGGCTCTGCGTAAACCTGCGTAGAGCACTTTACGCAGGAGTATAAATTGGGCTTAAAGGTGCATTATGTAATAAAGCTAAAGCAACTGGCCATAAAGTCCTCCTAATATGTCACAGAGGACCAGGAATAATGTTTATATAACAAACTGAACTCACCAACAATAATAGTACAACAAATATTTGCATTAAAAAAAATATTTTTCGCACAGCAAAGTTTGTTTATGTTTTGAAATTATGTTTTGGCATGACGCGCCATCTACCGCCGTCTACCAATCATAGCAGTCAGTAGAATCTCAGCTTCCTGAGAAACCATGGGTTGTCAGTTACGTATCTACAATTGAAATGAAACTAAAGGAAACCTAAAAGACCTCGGTATGAATGTCAAAAACGCCAAGATAAAGTTTGCAGCAAAGCGAGGGTCTCTATATAGGACATGCTTATAAACGGTGGAGAGAGTTTAAAGCTGAGAGGAATTTCAAAACGGATGCAGAATGGGCTCCTCTTCTCCTAGACAGGTAAGTTCAGCTTGGCTAACTAAGTTAGCATCATAGCTCGACTGTCGAGTTCTGTGTTTAACTGTTCCCTCGGTTTTGGAGGCCCCCAGCGGGCAGCTGCTTTACCCGCTACACCGACCACCGGCAGTTCTGTTCTGTCAGCGGGTGGTTCTGCTCGGCGTGGGCTGCAGCGTCAGTTCAGATGACACAGAGATGCGTCTTTTAGTCTCTTTCTAATCTAACCTAATGGTCTCTTCTGACATGCACAGAGAGAATGACAGCAGTAGCCGAGTGGTTAATTAGGTGGACTTGTGTTGGGAAGGTTGTAGGTTTGATTTTGGACAGTGTCAACATAATTTACCTTATTATTGTATAAAGCTTGCGATGCATAAAATATTACCATAAATAAATATATTGGGTGTGTGGTGGTAATTTGCTACGATGTCTCACTCTAAGGTTTTGTCAGAAGTTGGCAGCCCTGCTATATAACATTGTAAAAGGGGAGTCAAAAATGAAGGAAAGTTCTGTCAAATATCATGCATTAAGTTTTTCCATCTGATATATCCATGCCTAGTCAACAGCTAATGTTACCATAAATTATTATACATCTTGATCTTTACTGAGAGAACAGAATTGTGTGTCTTAGAGCCACTCATTTATGATAAAACGCTCGTTCCTCGCTCGTTGCTGACGGAGTTACATGTCAACCGCTCTGGCAACCTCGACTCTGGAAGGGAGGGGTGGAGTGGGAGGTGGATACGACTCGCCGCAATGATTTGATATTGACTGTAGTAACCGTTTTTGGCCGCATTGTTACAGATAGCGCCTTAAAGTGACAGTTAAATGAAACCCTCCCCATACTTCAACACCTCCCAGCACTGCATTGCTGTAGCTCTGGCTGAGGCTGAGGACTCTTTCCTCTCTTCCCCCTTCACCTCCTCCCTTCAGCCGGGGTCAGAAAACACATGCAGAAGAGGAACTGAAACCTGAGGGCAGAGGAGGGAAGGACAGAGGGAGGGAGGGAGCAGTGGGGTGTATGTTGTCAGCACCAACGTTAACATTGATTAATACAAATGATCCATTTTTGTTCTTTAGTTCTCATTTGAAGTGTGATGAATGATGAAAATAAATATATGGGCCAAATAGGTAGGCATCAATTATGGGCTTTTGGCTGCTTTGATTTCCAAAAACTGGCATCTGCCATAGAAAATCTCATATTGCTCGACCTTTAGACTCAATCTATACTTGACACTTTCCTCACATGCAATACTGCAAAAATTGGTATTGATGATATATAAAATATATATAAAAAGTATGTATAGTATAAAAATAGCTTTTGTACTTTCATGTATAGGAAAGAGTAATAAGCCATGATTTATGAGGTACATTAATCATCGATAAAATGAGTATGACCACTAATGGAGCTTTTACATTACAGTTCTAGCACTGCTTGGCTCGGCTCGACTCTACTCAGCTTTTCCATCAGTGATTCCTTGATATTTTACAGAGGAGTCTGGTGTATTTAGTGACAGCACTGCTGAAAGCTGGCAATTGTGAGCCGAATCACAACCCGCATTTCAGTTTAGTGACTGTGTCAGAAGGAGTCTGTGCTCCAGTCATGCAGGAAGTACTGAACCATTCTATGAACAAATCTTTTCAATCAACTGATTCTAATGATTCAGTTAAACCAAAATCAACTGCTTTACAAGTCACTAGTTTGTGTGTTTGTGTCGTGTAGAAAACCATATCACTGCAGTTCTCTGTGACGACCTCATCCACGTTGAGGAGGAAATATGAAGTTGAGTAAGTTAATCATGTTCATGTGAAATCTAACAACATCATAGGACAATACAACTTAAGACTTTTTCACAGTATTGTTTATCTGTGGATCTGAACAGTGCATTTTCCTGCCAAAATTCTAATTTTGATTTTGAGTGGGCCATGATACAAGTAATATAGTAACCTGTTAATAACAGATCAATTGTTGCTATAGTGTCGTCTCATGTATTTACAGTCTGCTTCGTCACTGCTTTAAGTTTTGATCTGTTCTGGTTTTCTCGTCTTTCACTGCAGTGAGTCGTTGGCCGCCTCACTGCCTTTCTTGTTCCCCTGTTTCCAGTTTTTGTCAATGTGTTTAGTAAAGCATGACCTGCCTCCACCTTCCACCCTCCCCCAACGTCCCTCCCTCCCCCCTTCTCTCTTTCTGCTGCAAATGACTCCTGTTTTCCCTCCCTTTTCTGCTCTTTATCCCTTTATCCCTTCCTCGTTTGTTTCTCCACTGTCTCACACACTTAAGGTCGAAAAGGTAAAACTAAATAAACCTCTCAGGTTTTCATCCTTTTGTATTCATTCATCCATTCATTTACTGATTGATTGATTTAATGAGGAATTTAGTTTTCTTTTTAAAGAGCATCAAAGCTGCCAAACAACCAGTTGTTAAAAAACATACAACAATATACTGTCTATTGTTATTATTATTTAACCTCGATGTGAGGAGGATGCACTGTACATTTTTATCTTTTAAAATCAAATGGATTCATTTGTGCACAAGCTTTTGTTTGCTGACTTAGTTTTTGTTGTTTTTCTGCTTTAATACGGTTAAAAAGTTTATGAAACTTGGATCACACTTTATATGTACAGTGACAACATGGTAGAAGTTTGTAAAAATTGAGGTAATATTATGGTTTTGCCATTTTATTTTCTCCACTTGGTACAAACCGTGATATTAGTGTGATAATAAGGAGATAATGTTACAATAATAGCATGTCATTTCCAAAGTAATAACCAGGAAATGGCTTAGTAATGAGAATCACATGAAACATTTGTTAATAAAAAAATTATAATTCCCATTTTCTTAAACATGAATTTCATCCTGACCTTCATGTCCCAATATTTGTAAACTATATTATTTACTGGTTTATAATCACAGAAGTAAGACAGTATTAACATCATATTACTCCCCTATTATTGCGGCAAATATTACCATATTTTTGTTACTGTACTGTAATGTAAAGTATTTGCAAAACTTGTAATCAATAAAGAGAGTCCTGGTCTCTTGAAATATATTGTATGTACATAATTTTTTAATAGATTATCACAAAATCAGATTTTTCTAAACTTGGTAACACGTTACAATAGCTCAATAGATGACGGAAACTAAGAACAACAAACAATAACGTTTGAAAAACAAGTGAATGTTGTGACTTTTTCCTTGTTCGAGCTCCTTTTTGTTTGAAAACATCTTTTGTTTTTTTGGAGTTTCAGCTCAAACACGTGCATGTCACAGAGTTTCTCCTCCCCCCTCCCTGCGAGCACGGCTGTTGTCACCTAAGCTCCGGACGATGAACTCACTTTCTATATTTAGTTTTAGTTCCTATAGTTAAGTCAAGAAGTGTCCAGCCACGTGGGACGTGGACATGCAGGAGGACGGCAGATCTGTCCTAGTTCATCATTGTTTTCCACCAGCAACCACCACAAAAAAATAAAAATCCTCACACGTTGTTGCTGTGCGGTGGCTGTAGTCGGGCAGTGAAAGGGTTAAAACCACTCACTCAGCATGCAGGAGCCGTGGTGGGCGAGCAGGCAGGCAGTGCAGAGGCTGACCTCTGACCCTTCAGGAAAGGAATGTGGAAGCTCTTTCATCCAGGACAGAAACCAAAGACACGCAGGCGGTTGGAAAGTGGTGGTTCGATTCTGCTTGCAACGTTTTTTTTTTTTTTGATTAGGGGAAGTCGACAGGCAGAAGCTCCGCGTGGGTGCGCGCTTGCACTGTTGTTGTCGTCATCTGCCATTTTGGAGTGAAGTTCCCTCCTGCAGCAGCAGCAGCAGCAGCAGCAGCAGCACCAGCAGCAGCAGCAGCAGCAGCAGCAGTGTGTTTGTTGCTTTGTGATCTGCAGAGAGGCTCAAGTGTTATTCCGTGATTGGAAATGGCTGCAGTTTGTGCAGGAGGAAAGAAAAAACACAAAGCACTGTGATCTCTGACCTACAACCTATGACCAGTAGAACATTTGTGGTTATATAACACGCAATGCATGACCTAATCTTGACATAAAGCTATAAAGCTCTGGAAATACAGCTTATTCTCATCAGGACTTGAAAAATTTGACGGACAGGTTAGTTTGATAAGTGACTGATTAACTTTCTGTTCACTGTGAAAAACAAAATTCTAACTCAAGATTTAGAACTCGATGATATTAATTATAATAAGACAGAGTGTATATTAATCACATTTCTAACTGGTTTAGAACATAGAACAGTGAACCATAGAACAATTATCACATAAGCTGAGCCTGTTGTGCATTTAAAGACACTTTGGGGTGTCTTTTGTGGATAAAGACATTTACTGATGTTTATGGAAAACCTTTCAAGAAAGAAAATTAAAAAGAGTGTGGATGGACCGTGTTTTTTTTTATTGTATCAGCTTCTTATCCAATGAAGCAGTATTTTTGGAAAAAGGGGTCCCAGAGTGGGAAAATCTCAAATTGCCATCCTCGGGTTTCCGTGTATGCAACTAAAAAACTACTCTGGGAAAATTGTTTAATTATTGTTGTCTTCATCTTCATCATTTTTTCCCGCTTCTTGTGTTTGGAGACTTAGTCGTCCTGACTTAAAAAAAAAAAAAAAGCTTTCAAAACAAAAGTTTGCACACATGCTCCACGTTTTCTTCTCCATTGTTGTATTTCTGCGGGAGCATTACAGCGCCTCACACAGGCCTGGCATATACTACAGTGGTTTAAATTGTTTATGGAGGTTTTGTGGGGGTGAAGACTTTTCTTAAAAAGATGGTGTGATTACAGAAAACTTTCTTTACGAATGAAAAAGACAAAGATCGTACAGGGAAAGTTCTGTTTCCCTGTGTCAATCTCTGCATCAAATCACCAGAGCTCATGACAGCCTATGATGGGTTGTCGGATTACTGACACAAATGTAGCGTAAAACACTTAGCACAGGGGTCACCAACCTTTTTGAGATGAGAGCTACCTTAAGGGTAAAAAATAATATGGAGGGCTACCACGTTAACATTTTTTGTTTGTTTACCATTTAAATGATTAATATTATGCATTCAACTGCATACACATTCATTCCAGTGCTTACTCCTAACGATTACCAGTTTTTATAAACAATATCAAAGATATTTTACTGAGCGATCATACGGATACATGCAAGTGAGGTGAAGTGAAGTGAGCCCGCGGGCACCGTATTGGCTGCCTGCGGGCTACCAGGTGCCCGCGGGCACCACGTTGGTGACCCCTGACTTAGCATATATAGAAAAGTGCTATATATGTAAATATAGATAATTTATGATAAGATATGAGAACAACTTCTCACACCTTTTTTAAAAAAAAATGCAAATGAGGAAGTATTTCACTTTTTTTTTTTTCAGTTTTTAAAATCAGGTTTCTTCTCTTGCACTTACATTTTAGTCTAATTGCATTCTAAATACACTAAAATATAATTGTTTAGGAGGAAGCATGTCATTGCATGGTCTAAACGGCTGTTTGTTTGTTTTACTTTGCAGAAGACAAACATTTTGACATGTTGTTTAATAATTTCCAGCTGTTATAAAATAACAATAATAAAACAAGTCCGATAACAAATGACCTTTAAAGCAGACAAACACGTCTGTAACCCTCATGGGCAAACTGTTAATCTTTGTTTACAGTGAGAAAATGAATAGGAAAATAATAAACCAGTTGTATCTGAGTGAAGGTTAAAATCCTCACATCAGTGTTATGAGTTTTTATAACAGGTAAACAGTTTTACCCACGATTTTGAGGAAAATGCAAAACATTGTAGAAAATTAAATAATGTAAATAAGCTGTTATTGCTGATTAAGTCATGTGTTGTTACTGCTGCTGAACCACAAAACCCTGGGTTCTCCTGGAGCCAACCAGGAAATGAGAATGCTTTGAACAGCCACAAGGGGGCGACTTCGCTGATGACAGATATAACTCTGTTTGAATTGAAGTCTATGGGAAAACGAGCTTCTGCTTCTCTCTTGATTTATAACATCATCATTTCATGATCTCAGTTACTACTTTCAGATTATCTTTAGTTGGACTTGATGTCAATTTGATATTGTTTTGTTTTGCTTTCAGAGGAAAATAAGTGATAAAGTATGACACCAATAGGGACAGATACAAAAACATAGACAAGTTTGAACAGTCATCTGATGCATGCATCATAGTGTTTTTAGCTAAAGCTAATTTACAACACTTGTCCCTAGTAGGGCTTTTGAATAAAATAAAAATACAGGTTGACATTATTAAAAAAAAAAAAAAAAAAATGCAATAAAATAGAGTAAAAGGCGAGTAGTATACACTGTATACACACAGTATACACAGTAGTATACACAAGAGAACACAGTATACAAACTAAAAATGAGTACAATAGTACTGAATTATCTATAAACTTTGTGGCTTTCTGTCTATTATTTTCTCAATTTTTTGGTCCATAAAAATCTGAAAATGTTGAAACATGCAGCAGATAGAAGGTTTACACTATTATAATCAACATCACTGTCACTGTGGTAACAGATAATCAGATATAAAGCTTACAGACATTTTTGTATTACATGTTAAATACATTGTACCTATGTCACTCCACAAGTCAGTGAGAGTCATTTAGCTCTGTTCTGGCCTGAGGGCACCCATGCGTTAAGTTACCTCTGCACGTGGTCAGTCATGGTGCCTCCTTTGTGGTCGGGCTCTGTTCGGTTTGTGTCTGTAACTTGACAGTGCTGATTCTCCTGTGTGTGTGTGTGTGTGTGTGTGTGTGTGTGTGTGTGTGTGTGTGTGTGTGTGTGTGTGTGTGTGTGTGTGTGTGTGTGTGTGTGTGTGTGTGTGTGTGTGTGTGCAGCAGACAGAGGCAGAGGGCGAATGCGGCATGGTTCAGTCCAGGAATGTATGATGTGGTTAGGCTGTACAATAGAGCCCGACTCCCTGACGGTGGTCAATGGGACGGGTGTCGTCGTTATATGGAGCAAAGAAACCAGAATATATACAAGTTTTAAAAATCTGAAAACCTGTTTTAATAACTGTGAATGGGTCAATGGCAAAACTGCATTGTCATGTAAAACAGCTTGAGTGATCATCAAGACTAGAAAAGCTGAAGCGGTTTATAAATACAGAACATTACTGGTCCTGACCAAGGTCAGTGCTAATGCCAGAAAAGGGCCTTCACACACACACACACACACGCGCACACACACTTAGTGAAACATGTGGATACATGTGTTCACACCTTCAGTAAACACAGTATCTCTGTGTAAACATGCACAAATGAGACGCATCTAATCAAAGTGAGCAAAGCAGATTCCAGCGTGTTTACTGTGTCTTAACTCACTGACCCTCACACACACGGAGGATGTGGACCACTGTGTGTGTGTGTGTGTGTGTGTTTGTGCATTCTGTCACACACGCCCACATGTGTTTTTGGTGTTCATTTCACGTGACTGACGCTGACATTGCGACCGGAGTTGTGTCCGTTCAACCTTGGACTTACCTGGTGTGTTAGCAAGCAGGGGTCGCAGGGGTCATCGCGGGTAAATAAGTGAAAGCAGAGATGAAGGTGGTGGAGTTCAGCATGGTCTCTATGACAGAAACGCAAGTTAAAAGCAGGTTGTGGTTGATTTTGATAAACAACTGCAGGTCAGGGTACGTGGTTCGGTGCAGTTTTCAGTTGTTGTCGTCAGGAATTCATTGAATTCTGGGTGACAGGTAGAGCTGGTTTCAAGGAAGTGTTGTGTCCAACCCCCATCACTGCCACAACTCTCTCTCCCCTCCCTGTGTGTGTGTGTGTGTGTGTGTGTGTGTGTGTGTGTGTGTGTGTGTGTGTGTGTGTGTGTGTGTGTGTGTGTGTGTGTGTGTGTGTGTGTGTGTGTGTGTGTGTGTTTGTTTTCCTAAGGATTACAGGAGCCTCATTCAGTTTCATAACAAGAACACACAACACAAACACACACAAAGCTGCATCTGTGCATGGCACTGTCATGTGAAGACACACAAGATGATGGATGAGGCTGTGTAATTACACTCGGCCTCCACATATGGTTGTTCCAACAGAGGAACTGTGCTGTGAGAGTCATCACTCACTCACTCACTCACAGGAAAAACTGTTTGTTTTTTTCTGCTAATCCTTTGTTGTTCTGTTGCCTTCAAGTTGACGTCCAGCTCCCCCTAGTGAGCTCACGGGGAACTGTGTTTTTGAGGTTGGAATTTGAAAATGACATATTATGATTCAAGTCAGGCCTGTTACATGTAGGCCTGGAGAGGTTTCATTTTTGTGTGTGTGGATTCTGTGGTTTTGGTTTGTCCACATCAATGTACGTTTACAACAGATGAAGAATGGAATCACTTGAAACATTACGATCTGTTGTTGTGTGTATCTCTGTATCGATGTTTATTCTATGTTTTATTTCCGTTAATTGACTTCTGCTTGTACTTCAAGAGGAACTTACTCTCTTAAAAAAACACTTACAGGCAGGGTGTGATTTGTCAAAAGAGTGGGGGCAGGGGTGTTTTTTAATTTACTTATTTTTATTCAAGGACATGAACATTTTATTGTAACTAACTCTAACTAGGCCCACTATGTTTCATATTTGGCTCCACGCTGCAGTCCTGACATAAAGGCAAAACGTAGAATTTTATTTTTTTTATATTGTTTTCAGTCTATGATGTGTTCAAAACAACCCAAAACTCGTAAAAAAAACAAAACCCACTGACTTGTTCAAACCAAAATGAACAGTTGTGCAAATTCAAATTCCAAGTTTCCAATTGTCCTTGAACCCATCACACGTCTTACGTCATGTTGTCAGTGCGTCTTCCCACCTCAAGGAAAAAAAAGCTCACAGATTTTCAAGCGCAAGCTACCAGCTATATTTTAATTCAGAATTGGTATTCGCAAATGGCTGAAATAGCCACAACAACTACACCATTTGCGTTCCCGGAGCCTGGCAGCAGTAGGAGAATGGAGAAGCCGAGCTCCTCAGCAGCAGCATTATTTTTCTTATACGATGCCTCACGTCATCGTCATCATTATTTGTGCAGTTGGCCTTTGCCTCAAAATGTAACATGTGTGTCCAGTTCAGTTGCTGTAGAAATATCTCACGTCAACTCAAGGAAGCAACCTCCCAAGAACAAGGCCCTTAGCTTAAACACACTTAACACACTTATAGGCTTATTCTAAGGATACAAAAGCGAAAGAGTTTTCATTTTAAAGTGAATATACAACGATTTAAACTTTCTTATAGGTTAATATATTTGATTTCTGCCTGTAAAATGTCCAAAATTGATGGTCCACAGCTTTGGATTTATAATCTAGGCCAGGGACGGAGTGGGACAGAAAATCAGTCCAGCTCACATTCCAAGGAGTTGCGCTTTGAAACCAGAGTCCTGGGTTCATAACCCAGATTCATGCATTCATCTTCTATTATGTTATATAACTACTAATGTGAAAGAAAGACAGAATTGTGTTTTTTATTTCTTCACTCCTGCGTGGCTTAGATTTGCTTACATTGCCATTTAAAAATGATAATTGTGACAATGAAAAAAAAACCAGTGCATTTGTATGTAACTTTTTACTGTTTAAAAAAAAAGAAGAGAAAAGGGATCATTGGCCCCTGGTAATCTTCAGATTATCAAATCTGGCCCTCCTTTAAGCAGTCGGTTACCAGATTGGAAATCTTCGGAAATCTACTTGAGTACAATATTTTAGTACTTTTTCCACCTCTGCAACAGGGTGGCAAAAAGTGGGACGGTACAGAATGGTTATTTTATTGTGCTTTAACATGTTTAACAATCAAAACTGGAGAATAAGCTACAACAATCACAGTGGATTGATGATTGACTTTTAACCCTTGTGTTGTTTTTTTGTCCTTTTTTCCTCAAAGAACAGTAACGATGCAGAGCAGTATTTCCCACTCACCGCCAACCATAGCTGTTGGGACTGGGTGAGGAGGAGAGAACCAGAGAGAGAGAGAAGGAAAGGAGAGGCTGAAGAGAAAGAGATACGAAAAGTGCAGAGACAAAAGAAAAGCGAAGAGAAGACTTTTAAAAAAGGTAAACAAAGAAGCCTTTACATCCTTTTTCTTGTTGAAAACAGAGTTAAAGCACGTGTTCTATGCCATTCTAGATTTGGGCTAACCTCAATGTTCCTGCTGAACCATCGGATAGTCCTGTGATCATCCCCTGTTGTCAAACACCCTGAAACCACGTTGGGCAGGCGAGGCAAGGGGGGGGGGCAACAAGTGAGATTTAATGGCAGCGGCACTCTAGGGCTGCCATGGCAGCTGCTGCCGCTGATGCCTCACACCGTTTTACCGCACTGACGCCGGAGGAAGAGGGACGACGGACTGCCACCAAGCTGTTTGGGAGCACTGTCCAGCTGCCACGGACGGAGAGAGAGCGAGACAGGGGGAAAGAGAGAGACAAGGAGAGGGACGGACAGGGGGACGAGGTCGGGAGCGAGTGTTTGGTGTGTGGGGCTCTGTTCGCCTCGCAGGAGAAGCTGCAGGTCCACGCCTTGAGTCACACCGGAGAGAAACCCTTCCACTGCTCACATCCACACTGTCTCAAGGCCTTCAGCTCCAAATACAAACTCTTCAGGTAGAACATCTCAATCTCATTACTCAGGTCACATCTTTGTAAATTCAGAGAGAGGAGACTTCCTAAGAATCCTCATTAATGCCTCGTTGTTTCTGGTCAAAAACCCGTTTAATCCCAGGTTTAAACTGATTTCTCAGTGTGAATGTGTTTCATCAACATTCATCAATGGGTCAAACTACTCTGGTAAGCCAGTTGTTATCAGTTGGAATGACCCAGATGATCACGTTAATATCTTCTTCATCTGCTATGAGATGCGTTAGTCTCTAATCACTCTGCAGTTACTAAAGTGAGAGTAAAAGTTACTAAAATTGACAAATTGACTAAAGACTCGTACAAAGTCAGTACACTAGACAACTTTTACGAGAGCCCAATGTAGAAGATACCAACTTTTATCTACTTAGATATCATCACTGAGAGCAGTGGATTTGTTTTTTATTCTTCCTAAGACTTGACGCATCAAGGACTGTTGTTTCCTGATTCAGTGTGTCGATACAGTCACGTACAAGCTACCGTTAGTTAGTCATACTTACATACTTATGCCCACGTGTGTCTCACTGAGGACTGAGGTGTTAAAGCTCACATAGAGTTGTCCTGTTGCACATGTTAGTTATGGAGGTCTACTTACATACATTAACTTGTTTTTATGGTCAAAAACCTGCTAGTTGATGTAAACGAGCCGATAGAAATCCTCTTTTCTGATGCTGTTCGTCAGCCGCGATGTTTCAGAGTGAACTTTCACCCCCAGAAGAGTCTTGTGATTGGCCAGTACTATTCAGCACATCCGTTCTCAGAAGCTCAGCTCCCCCCTCTGGAACGGTGGATGCACTGCTCCTCATTATCAAAACATTATTTTAACATTGTTTAAAAATAGCTTTGTCACGACTCCCTGCCGCAGTCCCTTTTATGACTCTGACCCAGAGTCAGAAGACACTGTCGCTCGTGAAACACCTCCAAAACGGACGTTATTCTTCTCCTGCGGTTCAATGTACGCAACCGGTCTAGGTCCGCTTTAAAACCAAGTCATATTTTGGCCTTTATCTTAAACCCATCAATAAATACATTTGTAGTAGAGGAAGTCATCCCATGTTTGCTGTATATTCAGACTTAGGGGAGACTTAAGCCTAGGAAATAGCAGTTAGCCACCAGGGGGTGACTTCCAGTTTCAAATAATGACAATGTTGATCAAATCACAAAATCTCATGGGACTTCTGGTTTTACAACCAGAAGATAACGTCCATTTTTTCTACACTGAAAGGAAGTCATGTCTCACAGCATGTTGTTTTGGAAACAAAAACATACACAACAAAAAGACAAAGGCATGTTATGTCTCTTAAAACAATCTAATATTTCACTTTGTCTTTCCTGTGCTTTTGCAGGCATATGGCCACACACTCTCCACAGAAGACCCATCAGTGCTCATTCTGTGAGAAAATGTTCCACCGCAAAGACCACCTGAAAAACCACCTGCAGACCCATGACCCTAACAAGGAGGCCTTCAAGTGTGAGGAGTGTGGGAAGCACTACAACACCAAGCTAGGTTACAAGCGCCACATGGCCATGCACTCTGCTACGGCGGGGGATCTCACCTGTAAAGTCTGCATGCAGAGCTACGAGAGTACGCCTGTTCTCCTGGAGCACCTCAAGAGCCACTCCGGGAAATCCTCAGGAGGCACCAAGGAGAAAAAACACCCGTGTGACCACTGTGACCGTCGTTTCTACACCAGGAAGGATGTGAGACGGCACATGGTGGTCCACACGGGCCGAAAGGACTTCCTGTGCCAGTACTGTGCCCAGCGCTTTGGCCGTAAGGACCACCTGACACGCCACGTAAAGAAGAGCCACTCACAGGAGCTGCTGAAGATCAAGACAGAGCCACCAGACATGTTAGGTCTTTTAGCTTCTGTATCACCACCCTGCTCTGTAAAGGAGGAGCTCAGCCCTATGAGTTGTGGCATGGGTTCCAACAAAGATCCCATGATGGGCAAACCGTTCCCAAGTGGAGCTCCTTTTCCAATGGGCATGTACAACCCCCACCATCTCCAGGCGATGTCCAACACTGGGGTGGGTCACCCACACCCGTCCCTGATGCCCCGCCCCTTGTCTGCAGCTATGGGCATGGGCTGTCACATGGAATCCCCTGGATCTCTTCATCCACACTCCCACCACCACCACCACCATCACCACCACCATCATCACCACCATTCCCCTCCACTGACCCCCCATCACCAGTCTCCGGCTCCCCAGCAGCAGCACCAGCCCCAGCCAGCCCCCAAATACCAGCTGGGATCTACCTCATACCTGCTGGACAAGCCCTTGAAAGTGGAGATGGAAAGCTTCCTCATGGATCTGCAGAGTGGCTTGCCAGGTCCGGTTCCCTCTTCAGAGCCCCACGCTGCTGCCTCGCCCCTCAAGGACGGACTGGAGCCCACCTCGGGCCTGACGGATGAGCTTTGCGGGGATCCCCTCCTGTCCAAGAGTCCCGCGATGATCGCAGAGTCTCTGTGTGCTGCTAACATGGACTTCTCCCACTTGCTGGGGTTCCTGCCACTCAACCTGCCCCCCTACAGTGCCCCCATGAGCACTGGAGGGCTGGTGATGGGCTACACCTCATCCGCGACCTCCTCCTCCTCCTCTTCCTCCTCATCATCTCTGCATGCTGCCGAGCCCCACGCCGCTGCAGTCGCGGCAGCTGCTGTACCTCTTACCTCTTTGCAACCACAACCTCAGGAGCAGCAGAACTCCAGCGGGGGTCTGGGCCTCGGATCCTTGCACCCACTTCCCCCAGTGTTCAGCTCCAGCCTTAGTACCACCACACTGCCTCGCTTCCACCAGGCCTTCCAATGAAAGAGATCGGCTCTGCTCAGACTGGATATTTCAGGCGTTGGCTCTATAAAAAATAAAAACGCACACAAACACATGAACACAGAAGCCTTTAATAAAAGCCAACAAAAGCTTTTGATTGAGCCTTAAAAGGAAGTTAAATCTCTTAAAGCAAAAAAAACTAAATGTGAGAAACGAAGATGATGCAGCTTTTATTTGGGCTTTCCCCCAATATCCTATAGTTATAATGATATATTAACCCGTCTTTTTTTTTTTTTATCCATTTACTTCCCCATATCCCTCTTCAACCCCTTATTTAGTTATATAGAGGGCATCATCAGTAGGCCAAAAGGCGTGGTCCTGCATACTTTATAATATAATACAAAAAAAATTTAAAAAGTCAAAGACAAATTTTTTATAAGTAAAGATTGTCTGTCTTGTTGTGACCCAGAAAAAAAATAGTTTGAAGTGGATATTTTAGTTTTACTTTACTATTATTTCTTATTTTTTCCAAATGTAAGTACATGGTAGAATGTGTCTCATCTTGAGTTTGGAACCAGCCACTCTAACCTAACATCTGTCATACAGAGTATGTGCGGAGAGAAGAGAGACAGAATGAGAGATTACGGAAGGAAGGATGAGAGATTGAGATTAAGTCAAGAATTGAAGTGTAGCTCTATAAAATCCTCCAGGTGAGAGCAACAAAAGTGAACTGTGCCTTTAAAGAAGTGCTAAATTCGGTTGAAACCCAAATATTTTCCTTTAACTGTTGCTGATATGCTCATAGAGTTGGGTCAGTCTCAATGAAAATAGAATAAACTAACATTTTGCCAAACATAAAGACCAGTCACACACATTTTTAAAAGAATAAGAAATGTGAAAAAGTATGAGTTGGTTGACAACAATGTATCTCATGCTGGCTTTAAAAAAACATTTTTTTTCCTCAAAATAAGCACTTTTTTTTCTAGCAGAAGGCACTTCACCTTTAGGAATCTCATCGGAAAAAGTTTTTAAGTGCCTGAGACCGAGTCATTTCTCCTTACATCACCCACAATCCACCTGTCTTCACCCGTCTTCCCTTTAACAGTTATCTTCACTTACTACCGCAGTGCAGCCGTCACTCAGCTGCTGCGGCCTCCTGACTCTTCAAAAATAGGCTTTATTTTGTGAAAATAAGCACATTCTTTAAAAAAAAAAAAAAAAAAAAAAAAAAAAGATCACGGTAATGGTGAACCCTGACATATGTGAATGAGGCAAAAGCGAGAATTACAGTGACGGAAAAGAGGAAAAAAGAAAAAATGTGTTACAGAATGTTATTGCAGTGTACGAAATATCTCAAAAATGAATATTATAATTGCTTTTATCTCAGTAAGGTGTATTTTAGGTAGACGTATTAAAACTAAGTGATGATTTTTATGTATGGCAGGTTTACATTTGTGTGTATCTTGCAATGTTTTCTTTCTTTTGATCAAATGGATGAAGTATTAGCTTTTTCCCTTAAGCTTTCTCTGCTCTGTCATATCCAGTCCTTTACCCTGACATTGAGTACTTGAGTTAGTATAGTGGAATCAGAACTGCGGATGGGAAATATCTATAGATGGCTGTTAGTGGCTTAATAATCGAGTAGAATTTGATCTAGGAACTTTTTTGTTGGATATTGTTGTAGGGATGCTGACACGGACAGCCTACGGATTTTTGACTGTAGGTCTTAATCCATTTGAATATGTAATCCCAGCTGGTTTTTATCACAGTTTAGAGCCTTTGTAATAATAATAATAACAATAATTAAGCACCAGCCTCTAAAAACCTGAGCCCAAAGTTAACCAAAGCCTCAATGTGAATTAAATAAATGATCTAATGTTCTGTCTGTGGCTTGACAATAGACCATGTGTAAAAAGTGGCCGTAGTCTTCCTGTTTGTAGGCCGACTCCAACCAGGAAGGAACAGTTTATTGAATATCGACCAGGGGGCAACACTGCTGGTTGCAAAAAAAGGCTCAGTCACACTTTCCTGAGGAGTCAATTGCCTCAATTGTCAGTTTCAGATCCTCTTCAATAGAACATGATGAACACTAACACATGTGGCATATCCCTAGACTGTGTATAAAAATTTGACGTAGTCTTCTGGTTTAAAAATTGAAGCCCAAGTAGGACCAATGTAGCAATTAGCCACCAGGGGGTGACTTTCCTGGTAACAAAAATACCTTTCTTTGCATAGAAGTCTATGGGAAAATGCTTCGTGTTCTCATGTAATTTTAAAAGTCAGTATAGCTAATGGTCTCAGTCACTAGTTTCAGCTCTTCTACGATAGAACATGATGTCAAAGTATGTTCCCATGTAGGGGAAAATTGACAGCTGGTCGCAAATCTTACAAATCTTGAGGCTTTGTTTTGCAACTGGAAAACTACGTCATCTTTTTATTTAAAGTCTATTGGTGAGACTAACACATCTGGCGTATCCGTAGACTGTAAAAATGGATGTAGTTTTCTGATTTAAAAAGTGACACCCAAGAAGTAGAAGAGAAATAGCATGTAGCCACCTGGGGGCGACTCCACTGGTAGCTAAAATAACTTTATTTGCATAGAAGTCTATGGGAAAACAAGCTTCTTCTTCTTCTTCTTCTCATGTCATTAACATCAATTTGTAACATTTTCCTGAAGAGTTGCTGGTCTCAGTCACTAGTTTCTAAATATAATGGTGTAGATTTTGTAAATTATGTTCCCATTTAATTTTTCTTTAAACACTTGTGTTATTGACAACTGGTTGCATCCAGTAGGAGGAGCCTGGTTGCCACTGACGTCTGTGAACTTCAGGTTCAAAGCATCAAATTAGGAATTTATTTTGCAACTGGCCCAAAGCATAGGACAGAAGTAACAATAAGCCACCAGCGGGGCGACAAAAATAATTTTGTCTATGTTTAAGTCTATGGAATAAGTAACTTCTACTTCTCATTTGATTTATAACATCAGTAAACTGTTGTAGTTAATGGTCTCAATCGCCAATTTCTGGTCTACAATACACAATGTCACATTTTTATTTATCTTCCCATTTCGAAGAAAAAATAGACGATAGAGCACATGTGATTAACAGCTGCTGGTGTCTAACAGGAGCCTTCGTCCATTTTTCATATACGGTCAATGGGTATGACCAACAAATGTGGCTTGTCTATAACCTCACACTTTGCCTTCATCGAGCCACAGACCACTCGCAACATGAAATGTGGAGTGAAAATTCACAAAGAAAAGAAAGAAAAACAGGAAACACATAAACATAGCACATAAAATAATAATAATTAAAAAAAATAAAAATAAAAGACATATTGCTGCTTTTAGCCACGGTTTCTGATGGACGGCGACTGTAGACCACTAGAACATTTCAAACTTTCTTTTTCCTTTTGCAAGTTGGACAGCGAGCTGAAAACATGCACACACAGAACCGACAAAATGTTCATCAGCCCAGGCCTCACCCCCCTCAACCTCACCCCCCCCCCCCCTTTTCCTCTCAGCTGCTTTGTAGAGTCAAATGAAAAGGGTCTGAAAATACGGCGATACCTGGAAGAAGAACGCAGTCACTGAAATCCCGGGCTTTGACATTCAAAGCGCAGCGGGAAACACGTGACTGACTGCAAGACTTGGGGGTATCGCCCATAGTCATATATTAGTTTTTTGTTTATTGTCATATGATATATTATTTTCTGTTTGTTTAAAACAGGACCTCGAAAAACAACACAACACATCACCTCATTTTTATTTTATTTTATTTTTTCTTACCAAAACCTCGGGAGAAGAAACTCATGTTTTTGCACAATTGCTTGTTACAGATAGCTATGAGTGGAATTGGATTTGTATACTGTAGTATATATATGTATATATACACATACATACATAAACATACAAAAAAGACCACATCAAACGATGAGAATTCAGTTTCAGAATCAGTGAGCACTGATAATGAAAAAAAGAAGTTTCCCCACAGTTTGACTGTCAATCCACACTGTCATTGCTGAAATCCTAGATTTTATAATCTAAAGTTTTGAACTAATTTGAAACGCATTAGTCTCCCCCTCTGGAAGGTCATTATTTTGATAATGACGCTTAAATTAAAAACGATCGAATTTGTCATTGATCCTAAAAAAATGAGCTGTTGGCACCTTTTTCTGATACTTTTTGCGATATATTAAAAGAAAGGCAAGAGTTAAAATTCGATCTTTATTAAAGAGTTTAAAAAAAGTTAGTTCATTTTTAAAAACTAAATAATCCTCCTGGCTTGAGCCAGATTTGTAGCAATCAAATTGAGCATTTATATTTTTGTAACAAATACTCATTTAATCCTTTAAAAAAATGTTTAAAAAGATGGAGAGAGAGAAAGTAAAAGCGTAAAAAAAGGAAAAGTTGGCATGTGTAAAGTTTGTCCTCCCTGGGTTTCTGTGAGCTAATCTGAATTCTAGCACTTTCAACCTTTAAAAAAAAAAAAGAGTATTTTTTTCTTTTTGAAAATTTCAGCTTATATGTTCATATGTTTTTTGATTTTTGTTATGATCCTGTACATGTATGTGCCATTAGTTTGATGTGTAGACTTTATCAACCTTTGTTGTATTTCTCTTCTCCGAAAGAATAACAGTATTTTTGATAGACCTTTCACTAATATCCTCCTTCATAAGAGCCCCCGACCCTTTTCTCCTTTGAAACCCTTATCTTTTTTTTGTTTGTTTTGGTAACCAGCTTTGCCTTCTTTCTCGTAAAAAAAAGAAAATGTATCTAATCAAACTCTGCAGCCGAGTGTGTGAAGCGGCAACGTCTCTGTCTGTGTGAGGCAGCGACGAGAAGCGAAGGGAAGTCAGGTTAGCGTTACAGACACAACCTATGTGACCCGCATGTAACTGACAAAAAAAACAAAAAAAATGAAGTTAAGATTGACCCCAAAATACAAGCACTTAATGCTAAATAGCGACACAGTCACTGGACATGGCTGCAACTGCTACTTCCTGCTGTCATGACTCAAACGCAGGAACGATGCGACTCAGATTGTTACAGTTAAGGTTTGTCAGTGTAAAGAAATAGTCGACATAGAAGCTAAACACGTGCTCAGGCTGTAAAACACATGACCCATGAATGTTGGTCACTTACTTAGTGTGATCATTGTGGGAAAATGACGGCCAGCATTAGAGTTGAAGAAGAAAAGTCAGGGTTACTCATTTAATATATATATGTTTTATTTTGAATGTCTGTTACATTCAAATCATTGTCAAATTAGTTCATACAGATTCTGTTGGGAAGCCCATTTCACAAACGAAAACCAAACAAAAAAGAAAGGAATAAAGGAAAGTCACGCTTACTAAATCAAAGGCCTTCTTAAAGCTGTAGTATGTAACTTTTAAACATACACTCAAACCATTGTCCAATGAGCTCATACGGATTCTTAGCTTATTTCTGAAAAGAAAACAAAAGAAGGAAGAAAGGAGTCAAGCTTATTAACTTATAAGCCTTGTGATTAAACCTGTAGTATGTAACCTTTAAATATTCCCAAAAATTGTCTGTGACATTCAAACCGTTGGCTGACAAATTGACAGTTGGAAGCCCATTTGAGAAAACAAAATAATAAAGAAAGAAATAAAGAAAGGAAAGTCAGACTTACTGAGTCATAGGCCTTCTTAAAGCTTACTATGTAACTGTTATATACATATATATATGTATATATATATATTCATTCATTAGACTACAGTGTCTCAGGATGGCACTGTCAACCGGTGACATTCCCATGTTCCCAGGACTTGCAAACAGTGTCCTTAGTTTTAGAAGTGACGTTACGTTGTTTATGTTCTAGAACAGAAAAAAAATCATCATCGGTTACGCACTGCAGCTTTAATTAGCAAAGCTAATTCATGCTTATAAAAATTCTAAATCATAACTTTACAATCATTTTAATCATGACTTACAAAGTTCCATTTAGGATTTTAAGGTCCAGTATGTAAAAATGTAAGAGGGTTAATAGGTAGAAATTAAACTGCCCTTGTGTGTTTGCATACTGGTGTATAATTGTTTTGAAAATGTAAGTTATATGGTTTTGTAGCCTTAGAAAAAGCCTTTTATATCTACTTTAAGCATGGGCCTTGCTTTACAAAGGCAGCCATTTTGTGCCACCGTGTTTCTACAGAAGCCTGGACAGACAAACAAGCAGTAGCTTATTATGCAAAAGTAGAAGAATGACATCCTTTCTGGTTTGGGAAGGCACCGTAGTTCCTAGATGAAATCTGCTGTTTCACCATTAGATGTCACTAATTCTCACATGCTGGAGCTTCAAGTTTTGACTTAGTACCTGAATTTAAGTTAGTATTTATATAGTAATTTGACTTCCTGACTTGTCAGTTTGTAAATGTATATTTTTTCATTAGTCTATACACACTAGAAAACTATAATCTAATTCAGGGAGTGAACATTTTTCTGATAAACAATCTCTTTCTTCATGTGTCGCTACATCATCATTTTCATTTCACTGACAAACTGACTAAGGCATTGAGGTTTAAAGTTTGGCTTTCCAGCAGTAATGGGCTTCCGTATCCTGAGTGAAAAACATAAAGCTGATACCAAATCAACGTGACACAGAAACACAGAACACAGACGCTCACGTTGTTCTGTTCCACGACTCGGCTGCAGATCATTTACCTCGACCTGCACCTACTAGGGATGCACTTATCCTCACCTTCTCCTCTTTACTAGTAGGTGCAGAACATTAAAACAAACAATAATTAAGGGAATGTGTTCATGAGTTTATGCTGGAAAAAAAAAGAGTTGATTTTAATATTGCGCTCCCTCCCTCTTTTTATTTTTGCTTTTAGTAAAAACTAAGGGTACTGTCTGACACAGGCAACATCCACATGTAGTTTTATATTATTTCTAGCATAATGTAAGTCTTGCATTCCAACCTCTTTGTGTATCTCGTTTTAGCGACATAGCCCTTTATTTTGTATCACTTGCTATTACAGCCACGTCTGGAATACGAACAAGGTGGAAAAAAAAAAGGTGAACGATAGAATATTTGCATTCACTTACACTATTTTATATAGCATGGAGTTTATCAACTACAGGGAGAATTATATAAATGATGTACTGCAGAGGAAGACAAGAAAGAAAGAAAATGAGTTGCTTTTTTTGTTACATATCTCACATGCAATCAGTTGCTGCAATGTAAAAGTGACAGATTTGTGCAGTCAGGTCCATAAATATTGGGACATAGACGCTATTCTCTTTTCTAAAAAAGTGGGAGGCACATATTGAAAGTGTTGTAATTCCTACACCCTTCACTTGATTTGGATGTAAATACCCTCAAATTAAAGCTGAAAGTGTGCAGTTAAAGCACAATCTTGTACGTTTCATTTCAAATCCATTGTAGTGGTGTATAGAGCAAAAATGAAGAGAATTGTGTCGATGTCACAGTATTTATGGACCTGACTGTATATTGGTTGATCCAAAGAGATGATGAACACAACAACAGAACTATTGACTTATTGTACAGTACAGTGTATCTTTGAGTTGTCATGTGTTATGCTGAAATTATTAAAAGTCAAACCAGCGGTTTCATACTCAGTATTTATTTTTAATTTATTTCACAAAATGTCTCCACAAAATAGAACAGTGTCATTATTCAATATTATTTTTAATGACATTAAGTGGCATAAGACCATATACATAATCATAAGTACTCTTTTCCTTCTTTTTTTTTTGCCTATATTGTCTGAAAATTGTGTAGGAAGTTTTGTGGGAGAAATACAGGTACATTTACATCTTTTTGTATTATTTGTGTGTTCCATTTGAAGATTATCAAAGGCAGCAGTGATGAGATGAACACACTCGGGGAAACATCGATTTAAAGTCAAATGTCACATGTTTTTTTTTACATGGCACTTTTGAGACACCAAGTATCGATTCTCCTTAGCATATATATTTTTTAACCGATGTTACAAATAAACATTAAACCTTTTTTGGATTAGCATACATTTTTTTTACTTTGCAGTCCACAAGATGGCACCAAGTACTCCAATAGAGTAGTTGTGTGAGTATATCCTAATATATGAATTGGCAAATACTATTTTATTTTCGCAATATCATGACTTTAAAACTCACATAGAGTGGTCCTGTTGCACATATGTATGGAGGTCTACTTACATACATTAACTTGTTTTTATGGTCAAAAACCTCCTAGTTGCTGTAAACGAGCTGATAGAAATCTGTCTTTCCTGACGCTCTCCTCAGCCGCGATATTTCAGAGTGAACTCTCACACCCAGAAGACAGACTGTGTTATGATTGGCCAGCCAGTGTAAAGCCTTCCCAACTGTCTTGTGATTGGCCAGTATATTCAGCACACCCGCTCTCAGAAGCACAGCTCCCCCGTCTGGAACGGTGGATGCACTGCTACTCATTATCAAAACATTGTTTTAACAATGTTTAAAAATAGTTTCTTCACGACTACCCGCCGCAGTCCCTTTTATGACTTTGACCCGGAGTCAGACCCAGAGTCAGAAGACACTGTTGCTCGTGAAACACCTCCACAACGGACGTTATTCTTCTTCTGCGGTTCAAAGTACGCAACCGGATGTACCCGGACTAGTGCCCGGAGCAGGATCTGCTGTTCAGGAGAACCGCTGTTTACGTAACCGGACGGGGTTTTTCCAGAGATCTCCCTGAGCCCGAAATTACAGCTACAGTATATATACAACTATGTACAGTGCAGGAAATAAGTATTTGATCCCTCACTGATTTTGTAAGATCATCCACTAACAAAGAAATGAACGGTCTATAATTTTAATAATAAGATAAGATCTCTCCATCATGGGCAAGACCAAATAACTTTCTAAGGACGTCATGGACACGATTTTTGACCTGCACAAGGCCAGAATGGGCTACAAGACCATTGGCAAGAAGTTGGGTGAGAAGGCGAAAACTGTTGGTGCTCTAATAGAACATGGAAGAAACATAAAATGGTCTGGAGCTCCACGCAATATTTCACCTTGTGGGGTATAAATGATCAGCCCAGAACTACATAGGAGGAGCTTCTTAATGATCTCAAGGCAGCTGGGACCACAGTCACAAAGAAAACCATTGGTAACACACTACGCCGTACAGCAGCGCCTGTAAGGTCCCCCTGCTCAAGAAGGCACATGTACAGGCCCGTTTGAAGTTTGTCATTGAACACCTGAATGATTGGGAGAAGGTGATGTGGTCAGGTGAGACCAAAATCGAGCTCTTTGGAATCAATTCAACTTGCGGTGTTTGGAGGAAGAGGAATTCATATTTACATAGATCTATATATAGATCTATATATATAGTCTTCTTCACCATGTGCAGCCCATAATAATCACACGTGTGTGTGAATGCAATGAATTTTGGGCTTTGTTTTATAAATTTCAAGTAAAGGGGCTGGAAGAAATTCAGCTTATTTATTTCACAACCCAAAATAAATATCCTGTGTGTGGGTTCTGACCCAGGAATGACTGGTTTGGAACGTGGTGCCAGAACATTTCAGGACTGTGTCTAAACCCTCATGCTGGACCAGCATCTGGATTATGTCTTAAAGAGCTGCACACATAGCTGAGTGTCAAGACTGCCCTAATTATAGTACCGCATGGAGCAGACCTGTAATTACATCAACTGGGCTCACACACACACGCACGCACGCACGCACGCACACACACACACACACACACACACACACACACACACACACAGGTTGCCAACAAGTATGGGATGCCAACTGTGCCATAATTCAAGAATAGAAAGTCTTTTGGTTTTGTTGGATTTTCTTAGAAGGAACTCAGTGAGGTGGTGAAAGCGATTTGAGGGCGTGGAGACACCACATTATGCACTTCATCATGTGATCATATCCTGCCAGACACCCAACATTTTACAAACAAACAAACCAGAAATTAACACCTTCACACGCGCACGCACTCTCACTCTCGCACTCGCACGCACGCACGCGCGCGCGCACACACACACACACACACACGGGTTTGGACAACTATACTTCCATGGACAATGCAAATACTCGTATTCATTTGGACAGCCTTAAAAAAGCCTTAATCCCTTAATCTTAAACTAATCAAAATGTAGCTGTAAATTTAAACACTTCCTCAGAGATCAGGTTCTGCCTCATTGGGTCCGACTACTGGTCCTGACAAGGTTAGTGTATCCAAAAGCTTCCAAACTCCTCACTCCAGATTCTAATGCAACTTTCCTCTTCACAAGTGAATTGGAGTTAAAATAACATTTAAGCCATCAAAAGGCATTAAAGCTGGAGTGTGTAACTTTAAAATATTGCCAAATATATAAATATAAATAAAGTCCCTCACATTCAAACCACATGAACACATGAAGTCAATCAACTCCACATGACTGTTTCTCAGTAGATCAATGTTTTGTGTCTGAGGAGAGTGATCCAGACAGTGAATAAGGTCCTAGTGTCTGTGATGAGCTCAATTGGAGGAATTTCTTTGAATACGCTCAGCCCAGCAACATCGAGACAGACATGTACTCAGTTTTGAGTGCTCGTCTCTTTAAATGCAAATGAGACACAGGAAACTACGTCAGTGACACTGAGGCTCTGGCAGCTAACAGCATTTAGCATTTGGGAAAGTGATCATTTGCCGACTCTATCTGGCACATTGCAGTTGTAAAGGAAACACATATTATTCGGTTTTCTCTAAAGTTATCAGCTCCCAGTCCTAAGCACAAGCCTAAACATCTCAGGACGGTGCCTGCTGCAACCAAGTGCACCTGACTGCAGCGCGCAGATCGAGGAGGGGCTCAACGTGGGTGGCGCTAAACGTGAAGTTAAACGTTTGACTCCGCCCGTTGCGCGAGTGACATCTGGTGGCGGAGATCAGGCAGCACATACTCAAACGTCAATGCTGTATAATAACAATAAATATATATATATTATATTATATAATTTATTATAGTATATTATATTATATAATATTAGATTTTATTATTCAATTATTTAAATGCAATATTATTTAATTTATTATAGTATATATATAGCAAGAGATAATATAAATATATAATTGTTGTTTTGTAAATCCCTTTTTAAACTACAAGCATTTATTAATGGATTAAAATATTATTTACAAGTTGTTGCTATAATTTCAATTTTCATTACCATTTACAACGGCAAATTAATAACATCTTGTATTACTTTTTCTGTGACACCTGCAGTCCTCTATACTCACAATTCACGTACTTCTTACGGCTTCTTACTTATGTATACAGTACATATGCACATATATATGTACTGTACATAGACACATACACATATACACATGTTTTTTACACTCAATTATATTAGCTAAGTCAAATGAACCAAAGACAGAAGACTTTGCATCAATGATTTTTATTAATAAATCTCCCTATCCTCCCTCCCGTGGAGGATAAAACAGTAGACGATGGATGGAATTTACTCCCAGACGTTTGATCTGTAAATAGAAAAAGGTAGATGTTATAGCTTAATCAAGTACATTTCTCAAGCGTTCCATGAATGCTTTACAATGGCAAGTATCAAGGTATTTCGCTCTCCTGGTGGTATGATCAAACAAGTTACCTTTCATGGTGCTCGGGCCCTAATAAAGGTTGCAGAAGGATGAAAACATTGAAATAAGAAACACCCACAACAGGCAACATACCCCGTTCCCTGTTCAAGGTCTGTCCTGTTCTCTGCTTCCTCTAGAAAGATAACAAATTGTGGTTGTTATAGGCACAATAACAATGAAAGATGTAAACAAGATCAGTAGCTGATTTTAAGTATACTTGTTAAATGAAAATGGAGAAATGATTGTAAAACCACCTATACAACATAGATGGATGTGTGTACAATACTGCTGTTAACGATACCTGATACTGAATAGCACATTTTCTTTGGAGGGACAGCTTCCAAATCCTGAAATAAGTGGGGGGATTATGCTTTAGTCTGCAAGCAATAGTTGACTACAAGACTAATTCATTGCTGTGACCTCTCACCTGTTGCCCTCTTTGCTGCCGTCGTCTCTTTCTCTCCTGCAGTCTTTCCTCTTCAGGCCTTGGTGATTTAATGACAACATACATTCACCATGAAAACATTCACGTTGGTCTATTGACAGTGAGTACATGTTTTTTTGTGATGCCATTCTAAAGTGTGATATTGAGGGCACTTACGGCATTGGGAAGTTCTGCAGCAGCACAAGACACCACCATCTCCGGATTTGCAGCATGTTTTCCTTTGAAGAAGGAAATGTAGGAAGATTTCAATATGTTTTCAAAAATAACAACTTACTAAAAGCAATGTGTCACAATTTACACTTACCTCTCTGAAATCGCAACTGGCCCCCATTAAATGTACAGAGCGTACTGTATGTGAAGAGGTACTGGTTAATATAATGTCATGCATATTCCCCCAGGATACATTTTTTAAAATCCAAATTGATCTCTTTTGATTGTAGCAATCAACATTTTATAGGTCTAATAATATAATAGGTCTTACCATCAAAACAAACACGCCACAGTTGTTGGAGAAAAATTGCTTTGTTAGGCCCTGAGGCGTGAACAACGTATTTTAATAAAAAGTGGCAAGAAAATATTAAAATGGCAGCAAATGCTATTATGTAATGTCTCACCTGGACATCATCCACACCAAGCTCCCTCCAGGGCCCAGGAGATAGGCTGTGAGCAATGTGCCTGTTCAAATAGTAAGCAGAAGTAAATAAAAGTAACTCGACGACAAGGAACTTTTGATTGAAAAGCATGCATAAACGCTTGGAACAAAGCTTGAACTGAATAAAGAAGAGGTTGTAAATTCAAATAAAAAGTTTTCATAACGGGCTTAAACAGAACTGCCCCACTGGAGATATAAGAGAGAATAAGATACAGAGTTCTGTTCTCATCTGTTTAAGGAATTAAAATAGTTTGAATATGTAATGTAATATTTTAGATCAAATGAAAACAGAACCATTTATTAAAACAAACAAAAGGACAAGTGGTTTAAAACAGAACTACCACTGTCCAGATAGGATGCTGTGAGGTGCCCTAAAAACCTGAAGAGAGGGGTTCTACTTTCATCTCTCCAACCGCTGTCACAGCGGGGATCTAGAAAGAAAATCTCTCTAGCCTGTGGCCTCAGTATCTGTTAAATGTTCACATTCAAATATAACAATACATTGACTTGTGGAATGTTTCTGAAATCCCAACATAGCTGACAAGCATTCAATTATAGCAAAACATTAAAATGCAAAGAGCATCTATGTTGTGTAAGTAAAAAAATAGAAGGAAACATAAAAGGTATTTACACAGAGTATCCAATGTCCAGGTACAAACACTGGCAGAAGAATCCACTCCAGACTGGCTGCATTGACCTGTAAAAGACATCAATAGCTGAATATTAAATGCTCAAACTTTACTCAATAAAGCAAAATGTTTAAACAAATTACCGGCAGATGATCCATGGGGTTCCTCGATGATGGTGGGAACCAAGAGGAAATCACGTAGCTGTCTCCAGCAAACACATTTTCTGCTCTCTGTAACAGTGATAGTTTACTAAATCTCTTACTGTAAAAATATATTGACTATTGAACTAGACTATCCAATCCATTTGAATTAAATATTCCATGAGTGGGGGCCTGTGCGGGAGCCTCTGAATGCTGAGTGGGGGCCTGTGCGGGAGCCTCTGGATGCTGAGTGGGGGCCTGTGCGGGAGCCTCTGAATGCTGAGTGGGGGCCTCTGGGTGCTGAGCGAGGGCTTGAGCAGGGGCTTGAGCAGGGGCTTGAGCAGGGGCTTGAGCAGGGGCTTGAGCAGGGGCTTGAGCGGGGGCCTCTGGGTGCTGAGCGAGGGCCAAAGACTTCTGCACAGGGGCCACAAAGTGTTGTGCAGGGAGAGTAGCATGCTCCTTCTGATGCCTTTCCAAGTGCCTTGTAAATTGCAGTCTATTGATTATGTTGCTGCACAATAGCAGCAATGAAAATGACTTGCCGTCCGACAACTTAACCCACACTTGATTATCTTGTACCCTGTAAGATGGAAATAAAGGGAGTAAGATTCATACTTGTGAAAAATACTTAATTAAAATACGTAATAATACTCAATTAATTTGTGTAAATATGTAAGATAATCACCTTTGTGTTTTATGGATGAATGGCCTTTTATATGATTGTAAATCGTATATTTCTCAGCCACATATTTACAGAAGGGACAGTGAAAAAGTTCACTGTCCGTGCATTTCTGAATGATTGCTGTATCACCATCAACAAGAACACTTATGTGTCTCTATATCAGAGGGGAAAAGAATAGACATACAGTAAGGCACAACATCATTTAAAACCCAGATAAAACATAACTTTTACCATCTGAAAGGTACATGTACAGGTTGTGTGTGTGTGTGTGTGTTTTTACCACATTTCCTTCATCAGGGATGGCCTCAGGAAGAGGAATGATATCAGCCTGGGCTTGACAAGAGGCGTCCATTACACCTGTCATGCACACACACGCAACACACACACACACACACACACACACACACACACACACACACACACACACACACACACACACACACACACACACAGTCAATAAAAGTAACTGTAGGTAACAAATGGACACGGAGAATGAAGGGATGTATCTCAATTATTGATTACCTTCTTTATTTCTCTCACACTAGGGTTTTATTATATTATATTCTAGGGTAGAAACACATAAATACAGCGCATTAGATACTGTGTTTATATACCTGGATTTTCTACTTGAAAATTGCCAAAAACACCACCTGAATGCTATTATTCACACGAGATAAACATGAGGCTTAAGTAACAAGTTACTTGCATGAATAGTTCTATTATCAACTTGCTCGTTTATCCATAAATTAGTTAATAATTTACACGAACAACGAACGGCAACTTACCTCGTGGCAGAAAAGCGCGCAATAAGGGAGTAACGTTCTCCCTCTTACGCCTGGTATTGGGAAAGTGAGTAAGTGGCCCAACGTGGGTGGAGTCAAACGTCGTTTAGCTCCACCCACGTTGAGCCACTCCTCGATCTGCGGGCTGCAGCCAGGGGTTACTCGCTGCAACTATCTAATCACAGCACCGGCAGCAGTCTGTTGTCTACAGAATTATTCTCTTCATATTTTCACTGAGCCTGACCAGACTGGGGCAGATGGCTGACAACACTACTGCGCAGTCCTCCCCAAGGTCAGCTCCATGTATCAGCAGAGAAAGCACCTTTAAGTATCCTAACTCTGGGACTCACAAACAGACTGACGTCCGACGTCCGGATGTCCGACTGTTAACATACTTGTTTTATGTTCGGCATTGTCTCAGTTCTTCTCAGATCTGAGCTGCTTCTAATAAAGCTTTTTCAAACTTAACTCATCTCTGACTTCAGGAAACTCCATCCTTGGTCGACTCACCAAATAATCAAATTGCCGCAACAGCCGTCATATATATAATGTATCCACTGGACACGTAAATCCTCTGGACCAACTGT
Organism: Microchirus variegatus; assembly: GCF_963457635.1. Lineage (NCBI taxonomy): Eukaryota > Metazoa > Chordata > Actinopteri > Pleuronectiformes > Soleidae > Microchirus > Microchirus variegatus. Next base: position 24,800,523 of record NC_139807.1, read on the forward strand.
GGAGCCAAGAATAGAACACTTTGTGGATTTCCGCTCTTCTGGATACTATTGCCCTTGCCCGCACTCTAGCGTTTTTTTAGGGACAAAGCTGAGCAAACAGCGCGTTTGATCTCTTGTACTTAGACTGAGGCAGACCACAAAAACACGAGTCATCTTTTTTCACACTTTGCCTTCTCATAGGGTCTCCAGAGTATTAAAATGATTAAAAAGTTGATTTTGCACAATGTCTCATGTCATCATCCTCTTGAGTGCCTCATTTTGTTCAAGTTGTCTAAAAAACAAATAAAAAAAAGTTTTGAGTTAAAACTGTGATGTGCCTTCGATAAATATTTAAAATGCAACAAAATCTGTTCCGCATATTCAACTTTTCATCACTTTATTGTTTTATCATTGTACAGTTTTGTGATCAGACATTCTGTAAAAGCAACAGAGAGAAGAGAAACAGAAACATGTTCCTTTCAGAGTCACCACGAGCGTCATGCTATTGGCTACAACGATGACAGGAGTCAAAGAGAGAGAGAGAGAGTGCCACAAACAGCGAAACGCAAACAAATACAAAGGCGTTGTTTTCTTCTATTTACACTGTAAACCCCCTCCATCATACGTACACGTGTACGACAACTCGGGCTCAACTTTAAAGTCTGTAAAAAAAAAAAAAAAATCTCTCCTGGCATGTGCACTTTGACGGCAGAGGAGGAGAGTGTGTCTTTATGTATGACAGAGTCCGAGTTCAGTGACTCTGATATAATACAGAGGGTAAAGTGGTGCGCAGAGATGGTTTCTGGTGGAATGGGAAGTGAAGAGGATACAAATTACTCTGGAGCAGAGTAATGGCAGAGGACAGTGTGGAGGAGGATACAGTAAACTATTCATTCATTCATTCATTAAACCCCTGGAGAATCGAGGTTGATAGGCACCTGTCCCTTCTTTATAGAGCTACACACTCTCTCACCAACTTCATTTTTTGTGCAAAAATGACCGTCATTATATATCATCAAAAAACAAAACAACAAAAACTAAAAAAAATCTGACCCCATTAAGTGTATACCTGAAGGGCTGCGAAAGCTCTGCCTATAGATTCTTAACATCTTAGATTCTTCATTTTCTTTTATTGTGGGAGTGAAAAACATCTTGCAAGTAAGTCAGACGAGAGTTTTAAAAGGTCCAGAATGTAACATATTTAAATCGAATCTACTTAGAAGTGTGTCCATATTAGTGTATAATCACTTTAAATTAAGAACAATTTGGTTTGTGTAGCTTTAGTTTAAGCCTCCTGTCCATTAGCAAGGGGCCCTGTTTTATGGAGACAACCATCTTTTGCCACCATGTTTCAACAACAGCCTAAATATAAAAAAAAAAACACAAAACAGCTGGATCATGCTTTTCACTTTTTGAAGCAGAACTTATGACACAAACAAAAAACACCATAGTGCCCTTCCGTACTTGGGAAAGGGAGGAGTCCTCCATTTGTTAAAGTCTGCAGCCTCACCATTATGGCACTTTTCCATTATAAAGTGCTTTTTGGTACTTGCTGAACAGAATGGCAGCCACTGATTGGTCACTGGAAGAGTCATGAGCGCAACATCCAACACAAAAATCAAACCGAACAATGCTGGACTGTAGATCAGTTAACGACTTAAAAAAAATCCGTCTAAAATCTCAATATTTCACAGAGGATTCTGGTGTATTTAGTGACAGCACTGCTGATTTTGACTCACAGCAGTTTTGTGCAGCTGTGCTATGACGACCCCACGATACAATACTAATGCAAAATGACGAGCCTGACGCCAAACGGAGCAGAGTCGAGCCGAGCCATGCTAGAACTGTATAGTGGAAAAGTGCCATTAGATGCCACCAACTCTTACACACTGAACCTTTTGAAGCTGGCAGTTGATTAGCTTAGTAAAAAGACTGAAAAAAGCATATGCATATGCTGGCATGCCTAAAGGTCAACTATTAAAATTGTTATTAATTCAAGAAATCTGCCGTCAGTGAAGTACTGCTAAAATCTGTGTTTAATAGCTAAATATTCAAGTGTCACTCACAGTAAATCTAGGAGAAACTTTTCCAGGATCCCAAAATACTTCATCAATCAGGAGCCAGTACTCCACAAAGAGGTGTTCTTCTAAAGTTGTGAAGTTATGGTGCATTCAGAGCATGTCAGAGGAAGTCGGAGATCGGAATTGGGAGTATTGACACCTTCGAGTTGACCACGTTCCAATTAAGAATTCATCATGAACATGGATGTGAACGTATCTCATCGCAAGCCGCTGTTAGCATTACAATTCAAATAAAACAGTTTGGGATAGCAGAGAAATATGATTGAAGTGCAATTAAACGTAAAAGTAGCAGTGTTTGTACCAGTGGCAGCCATCTTGGAATCCCATGTTGGGGTTTGTGAGGTTGCTCCGACTAACCAAGTTGGAAATCTGAGTTGAGGGGATGTTGCTGTAGAGGCAACACCGCCCTCAACTCAGAAATTCTGACTTCCAACTACAACTGGAATGCACCATTAAGCTGGCCATCACTGAATCATTAGGTGACAGGAAGGGAACACTAACAGCAGCAGCAGAGCAAAAGACGCGATCACTGACGGCAGCGCTCAAACTGGGGGCCACATGAACTTCCAGTCTGGTCAAGAGGGGGCTGATCGCATGAAAAAAAAACAAAAAAAACAGTCCATGTGTTCAGATGGGGTGGGTGACATGAGCTCAAAATTATATCATGATATTCCATTCCGACATAGCAATGCCAACAGCTGTTATTAATATTTTGCATAATTTCACAACAAAAGTGTTTGTTTTGATACGGAATGATACATAGTTCAAAATAAAGGACATCAGAACAGACATTTAGGTGGCGAGTTTGAATTAGAGGTATCTGGTCATTGGATTTTGTTAGTTTTAAACGGTGCTGAATTGTCTTTATGGTAAGCTTAGCTAAAGTAATTAGCAGCCAGTGATACAAGATTGCTCAAAAGCAAATTCGTGCATTTCACAACTTACCTCTTTTTAACTATATGCTTGTTTATTAGCTTCAGTAAAGTATATTGTTTGCCTTTAAGTTGTGAACACCAACAAGTCACATTTTTTATATTCTAAAGGCATTTTTAAGATTTTTCAGATGGCAACTACCTTGATGCAAAACAAAAGGTTGCAATGCAGGAATTTGTCTCCATGGAAACATCAACTTTATAAATGTAACGAGAAAACTGGATTACAAACACGAGCTCTGTCAAAATGCTATCTACCACTCCTGGTAGAAACACATAGCCCATCTCACCACCTTCTTCACATTATACACAAACTGTATCATACATCAGATTCAAACTCAAAGAAACTCGATATTTCCCCAAACAGAAATGGTCGTCTGAAACACTTCATTTGACTGCATAGTTCAGCAGACACGCCGCACTGCTAAGGCTACACTGATGCCACAGTTTGATGAGTTATTACTGGAAATGCTCCAAAACACATCTGTGTGTTGTAGACGGTCAAATTAAAGAAAAAAAAAGAAAAATGTTACTGCTCCTGTTTTGACTGAAGCTTTTTCATTTTCTCCTGGTGCCAGGGGGCAAAGGGTTCGTGGTACCGTTCACAGCCGTTCTGAATCATTTAGGAGAAATGGAGCGATAATTCCGCTTTAATAAAAGACCCATTGTTTTAGAGGAAAAAGCTAATATTTTGATTACAGCAGTGGTTAACATGGTCACACCAGGACATGGAAACTCAAGTAAAAATAATAGAACATTTAATTTATCCTTACTTGTGGTACAATGTAAAAGCATCATTTCCATCCATACTATTTAGACACATTAAAGTTAACACCATAACCACAGTTAGACGCTCCAATCCTTCCCTGATCTCAAGTCTCTGACATGAAAGTAGAAAAAGCAAAAAAAACAAACTGATTTTACATAAGAAAATTAGCGGAGAACGATTTCCCAGGAGATGACAGAGAGAAAGAAATTAAAATAAAAACCTAGATAAGTTAAAGAGTCTCAACACAAACTGGAAAGACGAAAAAAAAATGTGCAGAAACCGTCTTCTCACAAGCTTTGGCCCACTGTGTTTGTGTGCAAGGTGAAACAGCAGAAGACAAACTGTCCCATCAGAGCAGAACTCGCTCCGAATCTCTTTCCTGGAGGGAGAGGAGGAAGGGGAGGGGGGAGAAGCATGGGAGAGAGAGACAAACGGCTGGTTCAGCTCTGTCACTTGCTGTTCTTCTCTGTAACACCAGTGGGTGGGGCTGTTGTGCCATTAAAAACACCCCTCTTGTTCCCTCGACACACAAGTCAGTGCTTGCTGGACATGAATAATAAAAAATATATATATAAAAAAAAAAAAGAAAAGAAAAAAAACTGACAAACCCACGAAAAAACAAAACAAAATCAGCAGCAATCGTGCCGCCTCAGTCGATCTTAACTGCAGCATAGATTTTCCTGATGAACATGTAAGCTGCGTAGAAGCCGATCGTGCCCGTTAACAACCAGAAGGACAAAACCATCAGGGCTGTGTAGCCGAAGTACAAGAGCGAGGGGATGAACTCCACAATGTCCAGCTGGTGAGAAAAAAAGAAGAGGAGGAAGAGGGGAGTCAGTTTCTCTTTTTAGTTTTCAAATCACTGAAGGAGTTTTCTGTTCACTTTAGTAAGATTTTCACCTACAGTGGAATCACACTGCTTTTTACCTTGTTGATGAAGTAGAAGACAGCGTAAATGAGGACGTAGAAAGCTGAGCCTCCTGAAACCAGGAAAGTTCTCCACCACCACCGGTAATCCTGAGAGACAGAGACAACACAGCACAGGTGTGTATGTAAGATAAGCTTCAGGTGGGATCAATAGAGTGGCACAGTGAAGGCACAGTAATAATGTTAGCCCATAAATAATCCAAGTCATGATCCAGTGAAACAGACTTAACATGTTGGCTGTAGTTTGTGTTGCTATAAATTTAATGTTCACACATTGATTGGTCACCATATTCCTGAACCCCATTGAGAATATTTGGAAAGTGCTGGAGAAGACTTGATACAGCCGTCCAACTCTACTATCACAAAACAACATTTATTTTTCTTTCGGCTTCTCCCTATATAGGGGTCACCACAGTGAATGATCTGCATTACTGATTTGGCAGAGATGGATGCCCTTCCTGACGTAGCCCTCATATTTATCTGGGCTTGAAATAAATGTTGTGACTTTGCATACGCTGACAAAAACAAAACATATACTGTACATAAAAAAATATGAAAGAACATTCAGGGTTCCCACACGTAGGATGATATCAAATTCAATGACTGTCCAGGACCAATTTCCTCAAATTCAAGGACCAAATGTGCTGACACAGCTTAAGCTGGGGTCAAGTTGAGGGCAACTTAAGAGTCGCTTCTCCCACGATGGCCTCCACTTTATTGTTGATCACCCTTGGGATCTTGGTCAAAGTCAGTCTTTGTAATTTTCTTTGGCGATACAGAGATTTTGGAATTTTCATTTCCCAGGTTTGTCCTGTGTAGGCCTGGTCTATGTACATCAAACAATGCTGGGCATGAAACAGTAGGTGGCGTCATAATAAACAGGGAAAACATTTACATAAATATTAGGGATGCACCGATTGATCTGCCAGTGACCGGAACCAGCCGATTTTCGCGAGAGAGAGAGAGCAAGCGAGTGCGAGAGAGTGAGGTCTGCGCTCTTGTTCATTAGTTCATTTACTTATTTTTGTGTAGATATGTGTTGTGAAATATGTTTAAACTTAAATAAGTTATGTCTCGTTGTATTAGTTTGTCCTGTTATTGACGTCATGCTGTCATCACCTGACAGTCTGGCTGATTGAAAGCCCTACAGATGCAGCAGATGCAATGCACCCCAGATGCGTGATGCAAATACTATGAGAATATATTCGAATATCTGTGTTTTTTGGAGGGAATATTCAAATATAAGTTTTGAGCATTTTGACAGACCTAGTAAGAATGTCTTCTGGGGCCATGTGAACCTGTACTAGTGTGGAGTTATTCTACAGTATTCATGTCAGCAAAATAGACAATTTTTGCTGACATGAATACCGAATAGACCGTGAAACCGTTCATCCGTTTGTATTACTATGTTAAAATGTTCTATTAAAGAAAAGATGCAAAAATATATATCTTGTATTCTGTAAAGTGGTTTAAAAAATTTAAATCGGAATCGGCTAAAATCGGTATAGGCAGGTCAAACGTCTTGAAAAATCGGAATCGGCCCCAAAAATGGCAACTTAACTTTTTTCTTGCACATTATTCAAGCACTTTCAATGACACGTCTAGGGTAATTTTCACAAACTTTCAAGGATTTCAAGGATTATACATACCACCCAAGGTCATACAGTTCTTGCACGTCTTCATACGTTGATCTTACCTCTGCACAGAGCTGGAAATAAACCATGACGATGCTGATCTGAGAGCAGGAAACCACCAGGATGATGAAAACCAGGAAGAGGAAGCCAAAGAGGTAATAGAACTGATTCTCCCAGATGGCCTGTAGGGGGCGACACCCAAACAAAGATGTACTCAAGTTTCAGTGAATATGAGGATTAACCTCTTCTACACAGTTAAAACACAGATGGATCAAACAGCAGGAGTGGGAGAAAAACGTCACAGCGCACTCATTGAAAAGTGGCACCAGAGCGTCAGCGTGATTATGTAAACAAAAAAAACATGTACAGCAGAAAATCTACAGATTCAAGCGGTACCATTTTTATCACTCTATGACCAAGATTCGCGGATCCAGCCACAAAAAAAGAGCAAAACAACAACTGACTTTCAAGAAATACAAGCAGAAATGTTGTCTTACCTTTGCTGTTTATCAAAACAAGTTATTTCCACCAGAACAAAACAACTTCTAATGAAGAACTACACTTTACAGTAGAGCTGAAACGATGAATCGATGAATCGATTATTAATCGATTATTATATTAATTGGCAACGTAAATATGAATATTTTCTTAGTTTCCTTGCTCTACATAAAGACATCATTCAAACTGAATAATTTAGGTTTGTGGACAAAACAAGACATTCAAGAACATCGTCATTTCCAGGTTTGACGAACACTGATCAACGTTTTGTAACATTTTATGACATTTTATGGACCAACCGATTCATCGATTAATCGAGAAAATAATCGACAGATTAATCGATTACAAAAATAATCGTTAATTGCAGCTATACTTTCCAGCATGCTTTGGGAACAAATCCCGGTCTGATTTATCATTACAGAGCGACATAAGATCCTTCTGATTAGAGAAGGGCGAATGTAGCACAAATGCGTCATATGCATTTATGTCCTTTTGACTCGCTAATGAAGTGATTCACACGCATTTGGAGACTGGGGTCTGATTTTGCCGGTTTAGAGGTTTAAAACGATCTGTCAATCACCCAAATAGACCAAGGTAAGCCAGAGCTATGGCGCTGCGTAACTGAAGACGCTGCAGAGTCACAGAGTTTATATTACGCACCGCTTAATAACAACTTAATAACAACTTAATAACAAGGGAGCATCGATTTACAGCGAGTTATGATAGTGTTTTTGTTTTTTTCAAAACAAGTTCTTTTTAGACCTGTAGTGACATATAAATAAAATAAAATGGGTTTTTAATAATTTGGTACCCAAGAAATCTCAAATGGCACAGATGGTGCCAAGCTGTGCCAAAAGAGAGAACGCCCAGACATCTCTTTAGTAAAACCTCTGTAATTTCACTCTGCTTCATTTAAGCAGCATCAAACTGTGCACAGCTCATGTCCACATGTTACATGACCTCCATGTGTTTTTAAGCTCCTCCTGCATATTTTAAAGGTGTTATTTGCTTTAAAATGCAATATTTTTTTAGGCGAGAGAAAAAAATCCTTCAGTTATGCTGTGTTCCATGTACATTCACTCTGACACAGTGGCATCTACAGTGAAATTTATACCTCTGGTGGAAGTGTTATCTTTATTTTAATACCAAGATAATCCACATAGAGCTTGTAACTGCAGAGGTTTACTCTATTTAGTTTGAGCATGTCATTTTCGTACAGGGACTCCAAAAAGAGGGTCAGTGAATATAGATAAATTATTCTTAATCTAAGAAGAGAGGGGGTCTGTCATTACAAATATAAAATATTATAGTGTGGCCTTTGAGATGTCCAAGCTTACAAAACACTGGGATGAAATTGATGCTGGTCTGGACTGGGTCCTGATTGAGCGGGAGCTCACTTCCCCCTTTAAACCCATTGAGGTACTTGCACAAATAGTCAAACATGAGAAGAACAAAATGATCAACCCCATTCTAGAACATTCGAAAAATTGTTTGGAAAGAGGTGCATAAGAGATGTAAAATTTGTCAGTATACTCAAAAATATGCACCCATATGGTATAATCCAAAAATAAAGATAGATAGACAGACTGTCTACTGGGCTCAGTGGTTAAGAAAGGGTATTAGAATTATAGAAGATTTATTTGAAAATGGTAATTTTCTTTCATATACCAGATTTAAGGAAAAATTTCCTTTAGAGGGCGGAGGCCACTTTTGGAAATATTTACAAATCAGACACTGTATTAAGGAGGTTGTTCCCACTGGTCAGGAAAAGGGTCCAGTTGAATGTTATGTACAGCTACCTAAAATGCATCATAAAGCATCAAAATGGTATGATGTGTCCTTGGACAGGCAGTAATGGTTGTAGTAATCTCAAGCGAATATGGGAGAAGGATTTGTCTTGTACTCTGGATGAAAAAACATGGGAGGGGATTCTTTCCAACACTGAAAAATATGTAATTTTCTTACAAGAGGCAAATTTATTCAGTATAAAATAATTCACAGATATTATTTTATTTTCGAGACTAAATAGAATGGGTTTGCTTGACAATGATCTATGCTGGAAGTGTGGGGGAAAAAGTGGTACATTTGTACATGCATTATGGGAATGTTCGAAGATCTTTCCCCTGTGGAAAAATGTTTTAGATTATATAGGCAAATGGTTGAATTGCGAACTTTCCAGATCGCCAAGACTATGGGCCTGATTTATTAAAGCTTTGCACGTGCAAAAACGTGTGCAAACTGGATTGCACACGCAGATTTGCGTTGATGCTGATCTACTAACAGGGCGCAACGAGGACAGCGTCCCTCAGACATGCAAAATAGCACTCGCAACCCATTTAGCGTTCTTGCCTTAATGCATATGCAATATGGGGCGTTTACACGCTATTTTGTGTGTGATGGGAGGAGAAAATGTAAATATGTTATTTTAGCACGCGCAAAGTGATTTATCAAACCTGAGACTGATTGCGGTGCTTATTTCTGCGTCTATATTTAGCACGTTTGAAAGGCAGGTCTTAACTAACACAGCGGTGCTCACACATGGCGGGGGTTATATATAGTTATATTATATTTGTAAATCAGGAAATTCATTTCCAGAGCATGTTCAACTACGCGTTCACAGATGACGCACATTCATTTCTTATTTGGTATATCTGAATAAATTAAATATAGATATCCATAGGAGAAATGCGTGTTTGTACTGGTATGGGCTTACCTTGGTCTGCAGTTTGTGGTTCAAGGAGGGGTCGTACCTATGTTACCCGGTTAAGACCGGAGGAGAACGGGGAACCCCACTTTACCTTAACGGGTCCAGCTCTAACCTGGTCTACTCTCGGTGCACGGCGAAGCGCAGGTGGCACAGTTCGCAAACCTCACCAAAACCTCACAGGCAGGTTTCCACAGTTCCAGCCACATTTAAATGCAATAAATAACTATCACTATATAATGTAACTATCTGAATCAGCTATAGATAGATCTATATCGATTGTCCTGTCGCCTCTGACGTCAGATCAAAGGCTGTTGGCACGCGTAATGGAACCTAACCTGACTGAATGAACACAGATGAAACCAGGGACGGACTGGGACTAAAAAGCCGTTGTGATGATCCGCTTTATTTATTTACTTATTGACACAAAAGTCACTCATCCATTGAAAGTAGACCTATGTGTAATCTTGAGAGAAACAGCAGAGTGCTCCCTGGCAGCTGTCAGTGAGCTGCAGGTGAGTCAGGAGGAGAGCGCAGCACCGTCTTCTTTTTTCTTTTACGGTAACATCTATAGTCCATAGTTTTCTTTGTTTGATACGTCAGGTAATGATGGAGCTGTCCAAAATACAGATGCAGGATTAAAATAATAATAATATAAAAAGGGGGGGACAAGGACGTCATATATGCCTCGATCCCAGTTATCTGCTCATCGCAGAACGTCACTTTCTGTTCAGTGGGTACAAATTTCATTCTGCGCTTCCGTTGAGTCTGCTCTTTCTCCATGTGGACAACTCTTGACTAGCGCAGAATCCTCATTTAAATAGGGCGGTCTCTACCACTTCTGCGCCTGTAGTCAATTGCAGCCGCACTCTTAGTAGTTCACCCGCAAAACGTAATCCAGTAACAGGTGTAGTCTTTCTGCTCGCGCAAGCAATTTAGTGCTCTCTATATGGAATCTTAGTAAATCAGGCCCTATGTCTCCTAGGAGACCAAACAATGGTACCACACTTGAACAAACATACCCTAACCATAACCCTTGTTTAAGAAGCCCTGAAGTTTCGAAACAAACAGTTCAGCCATTGCTGAGAACGCTGTGTGTTATTGTAATCTCGGGCTCAGCGAGATCTCTGAAAATCCCGTTATAGTTACGTAAACAGCGGTTCTCTGGAACAGCCGATCGTCCTGCTCCGGGCACTAGTCCGGGCACATCCGGTTACTAACATTGAACCACAGAAGAAGAATAACATTCGTTGTGGAGGTGTTTCGCGAGCGTCAGTGTCTTCTGACTCTGGGTCTGACTCCGGGTCAAAGTCATAAAAGGGACTGTGGCGGGGAGTCGTGAAGAAGCTATTTTTAAACATTGTTAAAACAATGGTTTGATAATGAGGAGCAGTGCATCCACCGTTCCAGAAGGGGGAGCTACGCTTCTGAGAGCGGATACTGGCCAATCACAACACAGTCTGTCTTCTCAGGCGAGATTTATGTCTGAAATAGCGCGGCTGACAAGTGCTTCAAAAAGGACAGATTTCTATCGGCTCGTTTCCAGCAACTAGGAGGTTTTTAACCATAAAAACAAGTTAATATATGTAAGTAGACCTCCATAACTAACATATATGTGCAACAGGACGACTCTATGTGACCTTTAAGCAACCAACTTTCTATTTCTCAGTGACATGACAAGTGATCTAAACTTTGTGGATGATGTGACAATAAGGATGGTTATAATTGAATTTGCAGAGCTTTGACATTCATATTCATGCAACTGACACATTTAGGACAGTTAAATAATGATCAAAGATTAGCTACAGCTGCGTCACATTGGGTGACTGATGTAGTAGTGAATAAAGTCTGGCTGTGGTGTTTTCCATGGAACCCAACAGACTGAAAGATACTTTTGCTCAACGCCGGTTTCTATTTGGCTGCTCCAGTTTGTTGGCTTCCACAGAAACTTTAACTACCATGGTGGCGGCTAGTCTCTGCATTATGTCTACAGTTATATTATTTATTCAACGACAATGAAACTAATCATTAAATCTAACTGTATTTGCCCAAAAAGAAACCTAACCATTGTGGGAAAATACCTGTACCTAATCTGTCTGTGTCTGTTTAAAACCCTGAACATGTGTGTGCTTGTTTTTTCATGGTAATGACAGTTTTGCAAAATCCTAGTCGTGGTAGACCGTGACACCAGTGACGAAACCACAGAAAAACTCACCACTTACTTATCCTCTGAAAAATAATAAAACGTCTCTCGGTATTAAGACAGTGCCACATAAAAGGAATACACACACAACAATATAATTAAAAGAAGACCTGAGCAGTTTTACTCACACTGAAAATGAAGAAGAGCTCGATGAACATGGCACCAAATGGCAGGATCCCAGCCATCAAGATTCTAGTGGGACAAAAAAAAAAGAAACATTTATACTGGAAAAATTAGAGCAATTTTTAAAGTTAAAACCACACACAGTTAAAGTTTCAACACTTACCCTACAAACTTGTTCATGTACCAGCGCTGTTCTGGAACTTGCCGTGGGATCTGATTGGTGCGCACTGGGTTATCGTATGGCTGTTTGCGGAAGCCAAAGTAGTAACCCAAGTAGACCAAAGGCATAGAGATGCCGAACCACATGCACAGCAGGGCCAGCATAGTGGTGAAGGGAACCTGGTGTGGAGCGAGAGCAGAGGGGAAGATTAAGGACAATGTTTAATGCCATTTTATTTATAACCTTTAGAACTGAACGTGAATCAAAAAATGTACTTGACACAAACAAGAACCTAATGTAGAACAAATCAGACATCAAGGAAGAATATATTCTGTGTTGAAGTGAATTACGCTATTCAAACTTTTGTTGCTGAACTTAATTTTATTTGACATCACACCATAATGGTGAATTCCGGAGACTCACCGCTCCAGATGAATGTTCTCCCCAGATGAAACAGTTGAGGATGAAGCAGATTCCAAACACCACTGCAGGATACAAAGTTGCGGTCTGCAGAGGAGAATGAGAAGCTCAGCTGTTTTGTTTGACACTGATGACACCATGAAAATACTCATTAATTTAGACATAAAATGTCAACGGCCATGTTTGCAAAACCAAAAAAAACATTGGGTAGGCATTAAAAAAGACCATTCACACTATGCAGTTTCCAAGCACTTAAGCTGGGATATCATCACTTTAGCTTTCTATTATCTCATATTTAGTTAAGTTATTTTATGTATTTTACTTTTCTTGTAAAGGTCTCGACATTGCTTTTAGGGATGCACCGATCCAATATTTGTATTGGCTATCGGCCCTGATATTTAATTTTAAAAAGTTCCCCGAGTCACTTTAACCTCTTCTTCACGGTTGCCCCCGGGATCGGGGGCAGCGTCAGACGCAGCGACAAAAGCGTCATAAAACGATATCTTACTTCAACAAACACAGACATGCTGCATACCTGAGAAACTCAGCTAGAAGCTCATATAAATCATTCTTATGTTCACGAAACACAGTTAAAACACCGATTGATCAAACAGCAGGAGCGGAAAAAAACCGTCACAGCGCACACATTGAAAAGCGGCACTGGAGCGCCAGCGTGATTATGTAAACAAAAAAACACGTGTCGGCTGGACAGCGGAGAATCTACAGATTCCAGCGGTACAATTTTTATCACTCTACGACCAAGATTCACGGATCCAGCCCCAAAATAAGAGCAAAACAACAACTGACTTTCAAGAACTACAACCAGAAATATTGTCTTACCTTTGCTGTTTATCAAAACAAATTATTTCCACCGGAACAAAACCCATTCTAATGAAGACCTACACTTCCCAGCATGCTTTGGGGACAAATCCCGGTCTGATTGATCATTACAGAGCGACATTGGATCGTTCTGATTAGAGAAAGGCGAATGTCCGCCCAAATGCGTCATATGCATTTATGTCCTTTTGACTCGCTAATGAAGTGATTCACACGCATATGGAGACCGGGGTCTGATTCTACCGGTTTAGACGTTTAAAACGAGCTGTCAATCACCCAAATTGACCAAGGTAAGCCAGAGCTATGGCGCTGCGTAACTGAAGACACTTCAGAGCCACAGAGTTATTATTACGCACCGCACAGGGAGCATCGATTTTAGGCGAGTTGTTATACTTTTTTTTTTTTTTTTTCAAAACAAGTTCTTTTTAGACCTGTAGTGACATATAAATAAAATTTAATTGGTTTTTAATAATTTGGTACCTAAGAAATCTCAAATGGCACAGATGGTGCCAAGCTGAGCCAAAAGAGAGAACGCCCAGACATATCTTTACTAAAACCGCTGTAATTTCACTCTGCTTTATTTCAGCAGCATCAGACTTTGCACAGCTCATGTCCACATGTTGTTACATGACCTCCATGTGTTTTTAAGCTCCTACTGCATATTTTAAAGGTGATATTTGCTTTAAAATACAACATTTTTTTAGGCAAGAGAAAAAAATCCTTCATTTATGCTGTGTTCCATGTACATTTACTCTGACACAGTGACATCTACAGTGAAACTTACACCTCTGGTGGAATCTCACAAGTGTTATCTTTATTTTGATACCAAGATAATCCACATAGAGCTTGTAACTGCATAGGTTTACTCTATTTAGTTTGGGCAACAGCCCACTGGCTGGATAGTTACATGCAATGTTAAACAATGTTAAACGCAACAAACTTCCATGGGTCGCACACCAGTGATGTGACTGCAGCTACCCTAATGGAAATGTTTGTCAAGTGGCAAACTTCTTTAGTTAGAGAGTGTAGGGGAGGACACTATTGTTCTCCAGCTTGAAGAGAACAGCACTTCGCTTCAGGTTCAATGACTCACTTAACTCCACAGGGCAGGTAAACATATGGACAGACCCCTCTTGCCTTCTTATGCTGAATGTTTATTATAACAATCATAACCCGAACATCTCTCCTCGTACAGTTACACCCAATTTTGTCGGCTAACTTCATTCTCACACGTTTTCCCCCTCTTAATTACACACCCGCACTCCGCACACCGTCATTTATTTCTCACATGTTTAAGTCAATGAGAAATACCCACACAATGAGAAATATGGTTTGTTACCAAAATTCTCTCTGCTTTTCTGTATTGGTATCGGATCAGGAATCGGCTGATTCGAAACTTCAGGATATCTGTATTCATTAATATTGGTATTCGAGGTGAAAAAAGTTGATCGGTGCATCCCTAGTTGCTTTCCATGTTATGAAAGTGGCTACTTAAACTAATGACATTATGATTAATATGAGAGAAAGTTGATAATTAATTTGATGAGCAACTTACACAAAATGCTCCTTTCCTCCATCGATGGCCCTTCAGTGTGCGGTACAGTCTGCCAGCAAAGTAGCCACCAAATACACTGAAGATAACAAACACAGTGTTATACAGATAGAGAAATGCATGACTTGGTGATGTGAAAGCTGAATGTGGTTCTTACCCCATGAACATGAAAAGGAAGCAAGCTGTGGTCATCAAGGCTCCTCTACTGGACGGAGACAACATGCCCAACATGGCAACAACTATGACAGACACAGGAAAACATAGCAGTTTTAATATTTAATTGGTTACGTAAACGAATAATAACTTTATTTTATCTCGCAATAAATATGATGAGAATATGACAGTTTCTCCTAAATTCATGAACCAGCAGTGAATCAGCCATTTAAAGGAGTTAAGGAGTCAAAATCAATCATCAGTGCAGCTCTATGACCATGGCTGTATCATCAATTGCATTCTAAAATTCCTATATAGAAGCACATGTCAGAGTGGTGGATAATTTTTTAAACAACTTCAGGGTTTCCCCCAGAAAACCTGCTAAGCCTGGTGGTATCTCTCGGGCCCACCGGCGGCCCACGGCGTTTTTGTAAAAAAAAAAAAAAATTCACAGGAAATGTTTAATTTTTGACTATTATGTGTTATTGTAAGACATTTATTAACAATACTTAAACACCACTATAGAGTCTTACAAAAAGACACTTGAAATTAAATAAATAATATACATTTGTTTCAAGTTAAACATTAATTAAGTAATCGGCCAGTGAATCTTAAAACAAGCCATGCAATGGTTGCATTTAAAAGTAAAATAAATCAACATCGGCCTCATCTGGTGCAGACAAACAGCCCTTTTATTTCTGTGCACCGCCCCTGCGCTGTTCTCTTCTCCAGCAGTCTCTTCCAAAGCAGACTGGATAATTTCTCTACTTGTTTTATCCCCACAGAAAAATAATGATCTTTATGACGCGGACGGAGTACAGTTGCGATGAAGTGCAGGGGATCTGAGTAGATCTGAGTAAAACGTGGTGACAGACTCTTAAGGCAAGTAAAGCCTGGCGGCCCGCCAGAACTGTTGATCTGGTGTCATAAATTATTTTATGTTTCTCCACTTCAATCAGTCTCTCGTCGTACATCATGACTCTCCGAGACTCTCCGATTAATTGAGTGTTGACGTGAAGTTGTGATGAGCTGTACGACCTGCGTACTGTGTTTTATTTTGAAAGGGGGGCAGGAGTGTTTTACTTTGATTCTGTGTCGGACTTGCTGTCTGGTGCGATCTGCTCTGTTGAGCTTGACGCAACTCAGCAGCGGCAACCGCAAAATATAACTGCTAACTATCGATAGCGCTGCGGCACGCGAGCCGCTTCTGGGACGCTGCTGACGTGCCGCGGCTGTAACGCGTCCAGTGGAAATCCAGGGTCAAGCATTGATTGGAGAGGGAAAAAGGTATAAAAAATGTGCAGAAAATTAAAGGCTCCTTGGCTAACATGATCTCCAATGCTTTAAAAGGGAAAGCAAAACCAGAGACATGAAAGGAAACCGTTCAAATGGATCAAAGAATAGCCAGAATGGTAAAGACTCAGCCAATGATCAGCTCCAGGGTCATCAAAGTTGGCCTGAAGTTACCCATGAGTACTGTGACAATGAGAAGAAGCCTGTGTGAAGCTAATCTATCAGCAAGAAGCCCCCACAGACCCTCTTTAAAAAAAAAAAAAAAAAAAAAAAAGGTGAAGAGGTTACAATTTGCCAAAGAACACCTCAACTGGCCTAAAGAGAAATGGAGAAACATTCTGTGGACTGATAACAATAAGATTGCTTGCAAGGGCCATTGACTGAATTAAAGCCACAGTTCACTTGTGATTTTGTGCTTTATTCATGTTATTTTGAACACAACTCTATCTCAAGCAATAATCTCCCACTTTCAATAGGTTGACTGATTTCTGTATTAAACAAACATGTCAGTGGCACACTTATTGATTTGATGTTAATCCACTTGCATTAATAGATAATGTAAGTAAATACATCTGGTTATTTCATTATTGATCATTTTATACACTGTGTTGAAGAATCAATAATCATTTTATAATCAAACCCTTTGAATCTTGAGGTACCTTAAGATGTCAAACCTGTCAAAGAACCAGTGATGAAAAGTCAAAACTCACATATGACAATGAGGATCATGCAGAAGAGCTGGATCCCTGAGCCCAACAGCGAGCTGAGGATCATGGGATACTGCGGCGGCCTGAAGACGTCACCGTGGACATTCTTCCACCCTGACTCCTCCATGGTGTCCTCCTGGTTAGGAAGGACAAAATGTGGTTTTCAAAAATCTGAGGATAATTGTGTAGATAATTTCTTATATATTGATAGTTATTATGTTATTGCCCAAGTATTGTGGGCATTTTTTTACTATGTCATCTTCTCTGTTGTAGTTAGCAATGTCCTTTCTCAGGGTCCTGATGATGATCATACTCAGAATACCTGTGAAAATAAGAAACAAGTGAGTGAGCAAGAAAGACAGGAAAGTTAACAGTTATATTTTGATCATGCTGAAAATCAGGGTTGAGAAGCAATTAATTATATATTTTATGTTTATGTAATCAGGCTACATGTGACACAATAATCCCACAAATTATTATTTTTTAATTCTGATTTCATCTTTCAACAACACAACATCACATTAGTTAATCGCTCACAGTTCTCGACTGCGTTTACATTGGCATACGTGACTGTTGAGGTGAGCAGGATTTGTTAAATAGTGGATGTACCAGACAGGAAGAAGACAACCACCACAGAGTTGATGATGGAGAACCAATGAATCTGGACGTCACTCATAGTCAGGTATGTGTCCCATCGAGATGCCCACTTCACTTCACTCTCCTGCTCAGAGAAAATGAGACGAAAATGAGACGTCATTATTTTCTAGAGATGTTCCGATACCATTTTTCCCTCCGATACCGATTCTGATACTTGTGCTGTGGGTAGGGCTGGGCGATATATAGAAAATGTATCGTTATCGAAATTTATGATGATAATCGACGTCATTTTGCCCATATCAATATATTCGATAATTAAAGAAAAATGGCTGTGTACAGAGTGTGTAGTCACGGGACTCCACACTCCGTAACAAGCGAAAGAGACAGTGAGGAAAGACGAATCGGCAACCGCGGTGTGTGCGGTATCAGTATTGCCAACTTGCCGACTTCGTCGCTGAATCTTTTTTTGTCAAAAGCGACTTGTGACAAATCTTCCAACTTTTGGTGTTATTGGAGAATTTTGTGGTGTTTGGAAACTCTCACGTGAAAGCACGTATCCCTCTCAACAAGCAGCGGGTGCCCTCTGAGCCCGAGATCGATTTAAACCCGACACTTTTTTAATACGCGAGCCGTAAATGTACACGTACATCCACCCCACAGCGGGAGCTTGTTGTACCTGCCACCACAGTCTGATTTACAACAATAACCGCTGAGATCCGCATGTTACTAATGACGATACACTTCCTGGTTTTTAAATGGCGCAGGTTTTTACAACTTCACACAATACGATGTGCTATAACATACCACGCGAACACGACGAGGGAGAAAAAACACAAATGCTTGCTCAAGGGCTCAGGCAGTGAGTCAGAGCGGTGTAAATGTTTCTTCACTCAGTCTCACACAAAATAAATGACTGCATTTGATACATATCAGACATAAACGGTCAATTATGCAAATTATGTCATTTGGCGTCTTCTAACTTATCGTTCATTTATCGTTATCGAGGAGAGCTGCTGAATATATTGTGATATTGATTTGAGGCCATATCGCCCAGCCCTAGCTGTGGGTATCGGCCAATACCGAGTACAGATACCAATGTGTTATCATTTTCATTCTTTTCTTTAAAAAAAAAAAAAAAAAAAAGTCATACTTCACCTGCATGACTGTAATATGATTATCATTGTGGTGAGGCCTGGCTAAGGTTAAATACAAAAACATGAATGAATACAGCAAATGGAAGCCATTTCTACTTTAAATTATTTTTACAGTAGTGCAACAGCAACCTAACTAAATAAATCTAGAAATAAATTCCTTTGAAGTGCTGCTGCTAAAGCAGACATATTATAGCCTATTTCTCCAAGTTAACCTAGTTGTGTTAACCGGTCTGTGACATGCTTTGGTCAAAACACCATAAGGATGAAGCACCACAGCAGTTCAATCACCCTGCCAAAACAGCCCTGTTCAGAACGCTCACTTTTGAGTGCCTGTCTCTTTAAATGCAAATGAGACACAGGGAGCTGCGTCTTTTCCTTCATGTTCTTTAGCGTGACGCGGCTTCAAATGTTTGATTAGGTTGCTGGTGTTAAAATTTGCATCACTCGTGCCACCCCTCGACAAACTGCCGACATGATGTGCTAACGTTAGCTCCTCAGCTAACGTCAGCTGATCAATTCTTCGTGCCTCTAAAACAGCAGCTGCCAGTGGCAGCACAGCGCAATTTTTTTATGAGCAACGAAAAAGAACTGCGTCAGAGCTAACAGAGCTGACCAGTAAACGGATTCCTATCTGGACTCCAGGACTTGCTGATACCGATGCCGGCATTTTCGGCAGTATCGGAGGCCTTTCCGATACTGGTATCGGAATCGGAACAACTCTATTCTTTTCCTCTATACTAGAAGTAGTTGAGCCAATTAATCGCTTAAAGTGGCACTGGTAGATCGTTCTCAGAAACTTGTTAAGCCACAAAACTTCCCTCAAGGAATTTATTCATGAAGTAACAAGTTTAAAGAAATTCAAAAACTTGTTAAAGCTGCAGGATCTGCCCAGTGGAAGCGGGCAGGCTGCTTGAGAGGGAGAAGACTCTCCTGAGATCTGTCAAGATCGGGGAAAAATTAAACAGCATAACTGTGAGGAAAATGCTTGGTGATAGCTGCTGCAAACTGTTTTTCCTAAGGGGACAAATTAAGTATCTATCCAACTATTGTGATGCTGTAAACAGATTTGCACAATGCTGGAAGGGATTGAAGAATTACTGATCAATGTCTATGTACAATGCCTTGAGATATTGTATTTTAATATTTTAGCGCTATACAAATAAAATGTAATTAACAAAAATACCCCTGCCTACTGTACCAGTGTATTATGGTATTATTAGTATACGAAATATTGATAAATAACGAAAATATGTGCAAGGTCCATGAATCCCATCAGTGTGAGGACAAGTCTAAAATAAAATGTCTCCAGCCATGTCTGTGACCAGTGCTGACAAACAGGAAACTATTCCAATGAAAAAGATGTTGCATGTCACTGACCTCCCAGTGGACAGAGTAGGTGAAGAGAACCTCGTTCTCTTTGGCTGGGTCAATCTCCTGGGGGGCGGAGCCACTGGCCTCAGGCAAGGTGCAAGTCTTATCGTTTTCGATTGCTTTGAGATCTGAGGATAAATAATGATGGTGTTTACAAGAAGTCAGTGATACTTTACTTAGGGTTCCTACACATTTTCCATTTCAAAATTCCATACTTTTCCAGACTCAAATTTACAGACTTCTCTGAGGATTTTTCAGTTGATATTAAACATCTGAATACCGATTGTGAGATGATAATTATGTAAATAAATGGTTTTAAAATCCTTCACTCATTTTACATGAAGCCAGCCTTTGGAAAACTAGCATTGACCCATGACACTGTCGCGGCTGACAATAGGTGGCTGGCTCGACACGTATGGAAAATGATAAATAAATGAGAATCACAGTCAGTAACAGTAACCATGGTAATTTGACACCATTGTACAGCCAGCTTGATTAGTTTCATATTATTTACAGGTAGGCTATGTTGCATTAGCAACTTGTTTTTATTTGTATATTGTAAAGCGGACCTAGACCAGAAGTTCCTGTTTTTTGGTGTGTATCTGCGACATTACCTCGTTTATGAAGCAGTTCAGCCACTGCTTAGAACATTTTGATGTATTGTAATATTGGGCCCAGCGAGAACTCTGAAAAAAACCCTTCTGGTTACGTAAACAGCATTTCTCCTGAACAGCGGATCCTCCTGGTCCGGGCACTAGTCTGGGCACATCCGGTTTTGACATTGAACCGCAGAAGAAGAATAACTTCCGTTGTGGAGGTGTTTCACGAGCGACAGTGTCTTCTGACTCTGGGTCTGACTCCAGGTCAAAGTCATAAAAGGGACGGCGGCGGGGTGTCGTGACGAAACTATTTTTAAACATTGTTAAAACAATGTTTTGATAATAAGTAGCAGTGCATCCACCGTTCCAGAGGGGGGAGATGTGGTTCTGAGAGCTGGTGTGCTAATGGTGCCACTTCTGGTTATTGGCCAATCACAAGACAGTTGGGAAGGCTCTACGCTGGCTGGCCAATCACAACACAGTATGTCTTCTGGGTGCGAGGTTTCAGTCTGAAACACCACGGCTGAGTCGAGCGTCAGTAAGGAGAGATTTCTATCGGCTCATTTACAGCAACTAGGAGGTTTTTGACCATAAAAACAAGTTAATGTATGTAAGTAGACTGCCATAACTAACATATATGTGCAACAGGACTACTCTATGTGAGCTTTAATATATTTAATTTTAGAAAGTGAGATAATAGTCTTGGAAATAACTCAAATTAAATTCCATACTTTTCATACTTTTCCATGCAGCGTAGGAACCCTGTTTACTCTTTATTTTAGAGGCTACAGATGTGTGTCTTTCTTCTCAGCTTTGGTTGAATCAACACAGACCAGAGATGCAACACAAACTACGCATATGATGAAACCTACCCTCTACTTTTACACTTTGGGGAACGACCTCAAATCGCACAACCCTGTAGTCATGAAGCTCCCCTTCTTCCAGCTTCTCCCTGTGGAAGTAAATGATGAAGGACAGATGGTTGTGCAGATAAAACTGTGAGGGATGAAAAGAGAGGGAAAGACACAAAATTAGTTTTTAAACATAATTATAGTATATATAAAGAGCTGGGGCCTCATGTACAAAGGTTGCGTACGCACAAAATCATGGCATATGTCCTTTTCCACGCTCACGTTCAGATGTATGAAACGTGAAATGACCGTGGAAATGTGCGGTGCCCCACGCAAACTTCATGGCTGGGTTATGCACCTTTCTACAGCTATTGTTCCTTTGGCGACACTTAGTGGTGATGCTGGGAAACTGTTAACAATGTGAAAACAAGTAGTATCAGAGTGATGCGCACAACAGAGACACACTTATGAACAATTAACACCTTGCAAATGGTGCAATCCGACGTGAGTGAGAATTTAGGGAACGAGAGGATTTACTTGCAAACGATGATAATTAGCTTTTAAGCCGATTTCGGTCAGGAGTGTGCCAGTCAACCCTCAGCCGAGCCATGCCAGCTGTGTGGGACGGAATCATCCAAACGTCATCCAGGTACATCAAACTCCCCTCCAATGCTGTTAAACAGGCCAACATTAAAGCGCAATTTTCAACGAGAGCCGGTTTCCCAAATGTAATCGGAGCTATTGACTACAAACACATTGCTATAAAAGCACCATCACAGGATGAATTTGTTTAAGTTAATAGGAAACATTTTAATTCCATCAATGTTCAAATCATATGCGATGCGCAACTGCAGCTAACCAACATCATGGCAAGGTGGCCCGGTTCAACGCATGACTCATTCATTATGACTAACGGCATGGTCGGGAACAGTCTGGAGGCTGGCACAGTGCACGATGGGTGGCTTCTGGGTGAGTAAAGAGTTTATTATTTTAATTGTCCCGTATGTAAACCAGCGCCATGCACATTTGGGCATGTGCGCATTCAAATATCATGTTTTTGGTTTTCTTTATTTTCTGCTGCTGAAATTAGAGCTACAGAGCTTTCTAACAAGCCCCTGATTGTCTCCCTGTGTTCAGTATTCATGTCAGTAAAAGCGGGCGTAAAGTTGGAAATGTCAGCCGCAGTGCACTTCTGCATTCATTCAACATGACTCAAAGTGTTTAACATCCTGCCATCTTTACGCACAAACGATGTGTATTGTGAGCAGCTAATAGTATGACCTGTTGCGGTCAACAGGTCGCCGCTTCACCTCCACCTTGAGATTTCTTTTTAATCTGTGTGTGCGCTCCTACGGGATTTACAGACTAACAAACACGTTCCCACTCACATCTTTTTCTGTCATATTTATCCCTGTCGACAGGGTACCAAACAAAATCTCCCTGCGCGTCTCCACTTCACTAGAATCTCTTGCTCAGACTGTGTGAAATCCCTTTTCTTTCCTTTGTTTATTACATTATTTGATCGAAGAGGTGAATCTCAGAGACTATTTAAATTGATTTGTATATTTAAATGGGGGCATGGACAGGGAGGAATTTGGCACCCCTGCATGTGCGTTCAATTCCACATTGATTTGGGATGTACAAAAGAAACATGCTTGGATCCATGCATACGCACACTTTGATACATCACACACAATTTCTTTGCGCGTACAACATCTGGGTTTTGGCGTATGCCAAGTTTCAGTAGGAAATCCACGCAAGTCTTTGTACATGAGGCCCCAGATGCTACATCCACTTGATTTAAGTTTCTCTTTGATATGGATGGTTTTCATCTGTGTAAAAGAACTGTGTTTTTGCTACGCACCGTAAGTAATTATGATAAAAATATAGGTCAGCTCGAGCACTGCAGATAAATATGTGCATAAGAGCAAAAAGTCCAATATCATTCATTCTACAATAGGTAAAAATGTAACATGCCCACATATATAAAGTATGAACAATTGTCCCCATTCACAATTATCTTGAAATTCCTATTACTGAGTAGTTTTTGGCACGAGTGGTATTCATTTCTAATATGGTGCCTATTACTTAACCTCTTCTGCCCCGACCCTCTTTTTGGAGTCCCTGCTCGAAAATGACATGCACAAACTAAATAGAGTAAATCTCCGCAGTTACAAGCTCTATTTGGATTATCTTGGTAGATGCCACTGTGTCAGGATAAATGTACATGGAACACAGCATAAATTAAGGATTTTTTTCTCTCGCCTAAAAAAAAAATGCATTTTAAAGCAAATATTACCTTTAAAATATGCAGTAGGAGCTTAAAAACACATGGAGGTCATATAACAACGTGGACATGAGCTGTGCAAAGTCTGATGCTGCTGAAATGAAGCAGAGTGAATTACAGAGGTTTTAGTAAAGAGATGTCCAGGCGTTCTCTCTTTTGGCACATTTTGGCATCATCTGTGCCATTTGAGATTTCTTAGGTACCAAATTATTAAAAACCATTTAATTTTATTTACATGTCACTATTGGTCCAAAAAAAAAAAAAAAAAAAAAAAAGTATGATAACTGGCTGTAAATCGATGCTCCCTGTGCGGTGCGTAATAACAACTCTGTGACTGCAGCGTCTTCAGTTACGCAGCGCCATAGCTCTGGCTTACCTTGGTCAATTAGGGTGATTGACTGCTCGTTTTAAAACGTATGACGCATTTGTGCAGACATGCGCCTTTCTCTAATCAGAACGATCTAATGTCGCTCTGTAATGATGAATCAGACTGGGAATAGTCCCAAAAGCATGCTGGAGAGGTTTTGTTCTGGTGGAAATAACTTGTTTTGATAAACAGCAAAGGTAGTGGAGCAGCTAAGTGATATAATCGTTCAGTTTATGATACAAGCGTGAAAATTGGCATGAGCATTCTCCATGAGTCACTTGACAAGAAAATTGTCCGAGACATTGGAAATTTCAAGGCCATTTTTCAAGATGGCCGACACCTTAGTGGAACAGTTAAGGGATACAATGGTTTATTGGGTGATACCAGCAAAGAAATTGAGCAGTCTATGTGGGTCACTTTACAATAAGCCACCCTAAACCACTTGAAATGTTAAGATGGTGGCCATTTTTAAAGACAGCCAACATCTTAGTTGAGCAGTTAAGCGATACAATGGTTTAATTGGTGATAACAATTGGCATTCAGTCTTTGTGGGTCACTTGACAATGAACTACCCCCATTTGTGGCTGTTTCTTCAATGCCTGTCCCCACACATATCCAGCCTCATAAGAAGCACGTTTGGCATGCTCTTTGTGTTTTCTCAACTGTTATGATGGCTTCTGCCATGTCTGCAGCAAATTCATAGGCAGAGGCCAAGGTTTTATCCTTTTACCACCTTTTACTAAGCACTTTAATGTATGGGATACAACTAAGTTCATGCCTTAGCCCTACACTTAGTCCGATCGTTCATCCAATGCCATTTAAATCCTGTGTGATCTGTACACCGTTCAGTTAACTAAACCCCCATTAACCTCGGCTCGGCTCTCCCGCGCTGGCACAACCTGTCGATTCAGGTGCGGCTGTCTAACTTTTCAGGGGTAGATTAGGCAGCATTTGGGATACTAACTTTGCAATTGGCTGACATTGAACCCCACTCTGAGTTTAACAGCAGTGATATATCACCAGTGTGCCCTGGTAGTGCAGATATTCAATCTTATCTAAACTGTCTATGATCAACAAATAAACACAACTGTATTTCGATGCGTTAAAGCAAATTTAGGATTATTTAAAACCCAATACATTTCTATGATAAAATGGATCTTTTGAGGATCCAAAGGGGGCGGCCATCTTAAAAATAGACATTTCAAGTGATTGGGAGTGTTTTCTTGTCAACCCTTAGAGACTCACACTAATGTGCATGGTTGTGTCACCAACTAAACAATCATATCACATAAGTGCTCCACTAAGGTGTCGGCCATCCTGAAAAATGGCCGCCATCTTGATATTTCAAGCAACTGCTTGTGGCTTATTGTGAAGTGACCCACAGAGACTGTTCATGCCAATTGTTATGCTTGCATCACGAAAAAAACCATTAAATACTTTAATTGGTCCACTACAGTGTGAGCCATCTTGAAAAATTGCCACCATCTTGAAATTTCAAGTAATTGTGGGTGATTCATTGTCAGGTGACCCACAGAGACTGCTCATGGCAATGTGTATGCTTGTATCACAAATAAACCATGATATCACTTAACTGCTCCAATAAGGTGTCGGCCATCTTGAAAAATGGCCGCCATCTTGAATTTTTTTGGACAGTTTTCTTGTCAAGTGACCCATGAAGAGTGTTCATGCCAATTTTCACACTTGTAACAGACTGAACGACTCTGGCATAAATCGGCACTTAGCCGCTCCACTTAGGTAAGAACAATTCTGCAGTTGTTAAAGTCAGTTGTTTTGCTTTTATTTTGGGGCTGGATCCGTGAATCATGGTTGTAGAGTGATTAAAAATAGTACCACTGGAATCTATGGCTTCTCGGCTGTCCCAGGGATTAAAATTAACACCATCCCGTCGTCCCGGGGACATAATTAATTGTCATCGGTACGATCAATATTCTCTCTCGGGACGACCACGGGACGACAGAGAATTTTGACTGACTAAATGTTTCTGTTTAAGTTTTCAACACTTTCTGTGAACCAGAACGGGTTCGCAGTCGGTGGGAAATACTTATGTGAAAAGGTAAATGGCTGGCACGCTCATGTTTGTGTTGTTCAGTGAGACGCAGAGACTACTACTCTCTCACTGCACGCCGCTCGAGCTGAGATACTGTTGCCGCTCGAGCTCAGCTGAGACGAGACGAGGATACTGTTTCTCCTACATGAAACGGGTGAAGTCGGACTGGAGGTCTCGCCTATCCAATGACACTCTTAACAGCCTATATATTCGAATAGGTTTTAAAAACAGACATTCTGGGGTGAACATTAATATTGAATGTGGAAAAACACATCCGCGCAGCCGCGGCGCTGCTGTCTGCTTTGCGAGTGTGCTCGCACTGCATGTAAATGTTTCATTAATGTTGACATATTTATTTCAATCACTGTTGTTCATTTAAACGAGTGTGCGCAGAGAGAGAGCGAGTGAGGTCTGCGCTCTTGGTCATTAGTTCATTTACTTATTTTTGTGTAGTAATACATATGTTAAAACTTAAATAAACTACCTTTACAAGTAGTTATGTCTGGTTGTATTAGTTTAGTCCTGTTATTGACGTCATGCTGTCATCATATGTCATTGATATCATGCGCAAATACAGATATTCGAATATGTGTGTTTTTTCAAACGTCATTTTTGAGCAATTTTGACAGCCCTAAACAGCCTCAATGCAAATCTCAATGCATGGCCCTTCTCATGACGACTACAACCCACTAAATGCAGTCACTAAATGGTGGAGTAGTGGCAGAAGGTCAGGTAGGCCACAGTTCTGTGACTGAGCTTGTTGGTTGTCATCTTCAACAACACAACAAATCTAGTCTGAAAATAAATATATTATTTATTATCAACATAATGTATTGTGTTTTTATTATATTATCAGTAAGTAACAACTCAAAATGTGAAAAAGATTTTCGGGACGATTCAGGACTATTCGGGACGGTTCAAAATGTTTTTCGGGACGTTGGTTTTAATCCCTGGGCTGTCCATTCGACACATGTTTTTTTTGTTTACATAATCACGCTGACGCTCCGGTGCCACTTTTCAATGTATGCGCTGTAACAGTTTTTTTCGCTCCTGCTGTTTGATCCATCTGTGTTTTAACTGTGTTTCGTGAACATAAGAATGGTTTATATGAACTTTTAGCTGAGTTTCTGACCTTTCTGTGGGTATGCAGCATGTCTTTGTTTGTTAAAGTTAGATATGGTTTTATGATGCTTTTGTCGCTGCGTCTGACACTGCCCCTGGTACTGGGGGCAACCGTGAAGAGGTTAACTACAGAAAATACAACTGAAGAGAATTGGTGAAAAGACTGAAACACAATGGTGCACCATCTGCGGAACATTATGAACATTAGAAACATTCTGGACGCTGAAAAACTAGTTAATGCTTTTGTTACATCAAGATAAGATTATTATAACTCCTTATTATCAGGAAGCACATGTTCTGTCAGGAACCAGAAAGAGAGACCTTATCACTCCAGTGTTAGCTTCTCTACAATGGCTCCCCGTACAGTTTAGAATTAAATTCAAAATCCTCCTCCTAGGGTACAGGGCACTTCAGATCCAGTTTGGAGGCTATTATTAGTATTAAAGGTACATTATGTGATACATCTAAAGCAACTGGCCATAAAATCCTCTTAACATATCACAGATGCTCAGGAATAATGTTCATATTTCAGACGGCCGCTGCTGCCATTGCGGCTTCAGTGCTACAGGACGGCGGCATCCAAAACCAGGGGAATAGCCAGCTGTGGCTGCCGTACCTGGCAGCCCACGCCGGGCAGAACAACCACCGGTGGTTCAGCATACATCTTCTTTTGCGTCTTCTTCTCTTTTTAATCTAACCTTATGGTCTTCTTCGGACAGTGGAAGAGAGAATAACATCGGGACATTGGACCTGTGTCGGGAAGGTTGTAGGATCGATGCCGGACGTGTCAACATTATTTACCTTTTATTGTATAAAGCATTTATAAGGTGGGATGGATAAAATATTACTATAAATAAATATATTGGGTGTGTGTTGTGGTAATTTGCCCTGCATGCCACGATGTCTCACTCCAAAGTTTTCTCAAAAGTTGGCATTATAAAAGGGGAGGCAAAAATGTACAGTTCTGTCAAATATTATGCATAAAGTAATTGCATCTGATATATCCATACCTAGTCTACAGCTAACCATAAATTATTATACATCTTGATCTTTACTGAGAGAACAGAATTGCGTGTCTGAGAGCCACTCATTTATGATAAAACGGTCGCTCCTCGCTTGTTGCTAACAGAGGATATGCCAGCTGCTCTGGCAACCTCGACTCTGGAAGGGAGGGGGTGGAGTAGGAGGCGGATACGTCTCGCCGCAGTGTTTTGATTTTGAGTGTAATAACCGTTTTTTGGCCACATTGTTACAGATGGCGCCTTTAATATTATTATCATACAGATCATCACCATTATTATTATCCTATAATTAAAAGTCGATATCAGTATAATTTCTTATCAACAACTTCTGCTGCTGCTTATATAAATGACATTGTAGTTCTATAAACATGTAATCACTGACTCAAGAAACTGTCCTGTATAAACGTATTACTTGATACAATTGCTGTATCTGCTCTTTCTTCCGTCTCCACCTCATCTCCTTCATCTTGTCCTTCTCTCCCCACTTTCAACCCCAACTGCCCTAATCAGTTGAGGCAGATACTGCACATCTTTGAGTCTGGTTCTGTCAGAGATTTCTTCTTCTGTTAAAAGGGAGTTCCTTCTCTCCACTGATGCCGAGTGATTGAATTGAATACTTCAAGCCTGAAAATGTATGATTGTTTGTGTGCTGTATCATAATTAAATGATCTGTAAGCAATTAATTCAGCAATATTTATTGAAAGTGGGCCTTTCTTGTGTTGGAGTTGCGACAGGTACAACAAACTATTAAGTAACCCACTAACATTCAACATCTGATTTAAATATAGCAAAATCCTCTAATATCCAGTTTTTAATCCAGTCTCACTCACTTCTCAAACCACTGAGATGGGTTAGACTAAAGAAAGAACTTAAAAAAAAAAAAAATGATGATGACTTTGCTTCATATCTACCTTGTTGCTGTCAACAAATCCCAGTCTGTAACCATGTTCAAACTGGATGTCTTTTGCCACGTCCTTCTTCTGCTCCTCCTCTGCTCCTACCTCTCGGTTGGGGTAAAACTCCAACCTGGTAGCAACTGGCAGGTTATCTGCAATACTGTAAGTGACAGTGAAGTATTCAATTGGTTTGCATGATTAACATTTAAAAAAACAAAACAATGAAGGACACATTGGTTGCATTAAACACACTTTGCAGCATCCCTGACTATAAGTTACTTCAATAAATATTAAACGTTGTAACAAAAACTGAGCAATCTGCTAAATTACTGGCTTTTTCACAACATCCTACAGTCAAAGTTTACACGTCTACAGTTCACTCAGAGAAACCTGAAGAGCTCGATTATGCTCGTGTACAGACCAAAGCGAGAAATTCAAGTTATGTGCCTCTCATTTATAGTTGCAGAGTTAACACTAAATTATAATTCAACAGTGGCAAGACAATTTTAGATATGTCAGATATGGTGATACGGCCGAAAATCCAAATGTGGGTATTTTCAGTAGCAACAAATGATATACAGTGACATTATCTAAGGCACTCTTTTTACCCCCCCCCCCCAAAAAAAATTTTTTTTCTTTCTTGCTTGCTTAAACAAAGCACACCTGAACAAATTAAATTACAATTATAGGCTTATCCTGACTGAAAATACACAACTGCATCATGTATAAATACCTATCTGTATCTCCATGAGACTACATTTCCTATTTCAGTTTCATGATGTTATGTACATACCTTTAGTAAAATATCTCATCCTTCACAATGAAGTTCAGACTATTTATTGTGATTAGTTGAATGTTTAGTCATGCCATAGTTAAGCAGCATGAATGTGAATGTATGTCCTAGGTCTTACTTTTTGCATTGTGTGCTCAGAGTGTCAATATGCTATTCCGCAAGCACATTCATGGTCTCAGATACATTCATACTAGAATGACCGACCTTCCATGTCAGTCTAACATTCCACACATGGATACTCAATCTGACATTCCTTAAATAAGTAGAGGCAATTTCTCAGCTGACTTTTCACCCCATTTGTAAGTCCTTGTATGCTTTGAGCAGTGACTTGAATTCAAGTGTTGTGCTCCAGGGAATGTGTGGTCATAGATAGTGATAGACACAAGTCGCTGTATTTTAAACAGGCGGAACTGGCATGGGCGAACGGTGTATAGGAACGATTTGGGCGACGCCCTACCAACTAGGAGGAGAAAGCGATTTTTTTCCTAAGCAATTCCAAAGATCCTTAGTACTAATTTTCCTTTCAGCCGGCTCTGCCAGCAAAAGTAGTTATTATCAGTGATTCTGACATAGTCCAATTAGAATTGTCAGATTCAAGTCATGTTTTATGGTCCCGCCTCATTTAGGTCAATTTGATTGACTTGGAGAATCGCCCCAGCATTCTCCCATTGACGCTCATGTAAAAAAAAAATTCAGAAAACATACTCTCCAATGGATTTTCAATGAGGATCTTTGTGCAGACACAAATGTGCTTGTGTCACACCTTATCTTAGCAAAGAGAGGAGGGGATATCTTAATGTCACGTCTCCTGATAAGTTGCTCACGGAGGATTGTGCTTGTTTAACCGGTCCCAGCACTAACTGATGAGTACGCATAGTTTTACCAGTGCCACGGAGGTCACGCTTTCATACGTGTTAGCACTTTATGGCTTGTAGCAGCGGACAGCAGTCATTTGAGGCGACATTTGTTAGCTTGTTTGCTCAGGGTTTAACTGCAGGTTAAACTTCACGCAAATCAGACTGCTTTGTGTAAGAAAGTATTCTAAGATGCATGTAGTAATACATCTAAAGATCCAATTCTGCACTTTCCTTTACACTTAATGAATAATTTGACCGCACTATCTTGTCATATGTTTGATGAATGTATCTGGTAAAGGTTGTGAAAGCTCTTGATCCTCTAGATGATTGGTCAGTTAATAAATACTTGACTTAATATGCTGCACCTGTCTTTATGTGGTTGCTGGACACAACTTGTGTCCTGTTTAGCCATTTTACATCATACAACATAGGATTCATGTAAATACTTTTTGTTTATCAAGTTGCCATCTAGGGGACACAAGAAGGACTCATAATCATCTAACAACAAATTGATACTTTTTTGCTTTATGCACCTATTGAATGGGTCACCTTAATCATAATCAGAAAAAATGGGTCTATTTGTGTCTCAGCCGCGAAGCTGCGCTGCGCTGTTCAGTCTCGCTCTGTACTCCTCAACAGTTATTGTGCTGATATTACTAGTTATTTTCGGATATCACGGGCTATGAAATTGCGCAGATGAACGTAATGCAAAACGCTGTCAGAGCCGTCAGACCCTGTTGAACTCCAGCCGTGGCTGCGGGTCTTTTCAAATTAAGAGCCGCAGCCGCACAGGGACTTTGCGGGTGCATGTCTTTTCAAAATAAAAGAGCCGCACCAAAGTAAAGTACCCCCCGTCGATTAGTCGATTTTTGGTCGAAATTTCAGGGCTTTAGTCGACCAAGAGTTTCTTTGGTCGATTACAGCCCTACTCCAGACGGAGCTCCCGAAGTAAACAGTGAAACTCGCAAAGTTGTGTCCAGCTCCGTATGGTGTTGTGAAACCACACAAGGCGGCAGTTTCTTCTCTGCAAACATTTCCACAAGAGACAGAGTGCATATAGCAACTTGTGTCATAGAGCTCTGAGTGACCACACACAAAAATGTTACGTTTTCCCGCTCCACTATGAGCAGAGTCTGGCCACTAATCCTGTCAGTGCGATTTTTCATTGAGTCTGTTAATTGACTTTGTATGTACTTAGCAAATTTAACATCTTTAAAAATGTAAACTTAAAGTTTGAAAAATGTATGCTCACAGGTGAACATAATACTCCTCCTGGATTCGCTCAGCAACCAGCTTGCTTTCATCTATGCTGAGAGTTTTCTTGCTGCACATCATCTCACATTTCTTATTTTTGTTCATCTCAACAGTGTACAGTGTATTCACAATACGATCCCCACGTAGCACCTCACCTACAAGAGAGAATCATGAAAAAATTTATTTAGAATATATGAATGAGAGCACTTTTTTAGTGCAGCATGTCAACATAACACTGTTTTACCTCTACAGGTTCAGATTACATTAAGAAATAATTGCAGATGAACTTCTCAGACGTCTGCTGCAATCCACTCACCCAGGTTCTCCCCTTTGTAGACAACAGAGCCTGGCTTACAGAAAGGGAGGGAGTAGTATTCATAAGGAAGCTGTGTGCGGGAACTGGTCAGCTTCACTGCCTGAAAAACAAATAATCGGCTTGACTGACTTGCTCAGAGAGTGACATGCAAAACTTCAATCACAACATTGTCGTCCTATGCCGTGTTGAGACCTGGTATTAACACTGATGTTAAAAAAATACTGTGACCACAACCGAACATTTAACCACTTCTTCCCTGACCCTCTTTTTGGAGTCCCTGCTCAAAAATGACATGCCCAAACTAAATAGAGTAAACCTCTGCAGTTACAAGCTACATGTGGATTATCTTGGTATCAAAATGAAGATAACACTTGTGAAATTCCACCAGAGGTGTAAGTTTCACTGTAGATGCCACTGTGTCAGAGTAAATGTACATGGAACACAGCATAACTGAAGGATTTTTTTCTCTCAACTAAAAACATATTGCATTTTAAAGCAAATATCACCTTTAAAATATGCAGTAGGAGCTTAAAAACACATGGAGGTCATAAAACAACATGTGGACATGAGCTGTGCAAAGTCTGATGCTGCTGAAATGAAGCAGAGTGAAATTACAGAGGTTTTATTAAAGAGATGTCTGGGCATTCTCACTTTTGGCACAGCTTGGCATCATCTGTGCCATTTGAGATTTCTTAGGTACCAAATTATTAAAAACCCATGTAATTTTATTAATATGTCACTACAGATCTAAAAAAAAAGAAGATAACTCGCTGTAAATCGATGCTTCCTGTGCGGTGCGTAATAACAACTCTGTGGCTCTGCGGCGTCTTCAGTTACGCAGCGCCATAGCTCTGGCTTACCTTGGACAATTAGGGTGATTGACAGCTCGTTTTAAACCTCTAAACCGGTAGAATCTGACCCCGGTCTCCAAATGCGTGTGAATCACTTTATTAGCGAGTCAAAAGGACATAAATGCATATGACGCATTTGTGCGGATATTTGCCCTTCTCTAATCAGAACGATCTAATGTCGCTCTGTAATGATCCATCAGACTGGGATTTGTTCCCAAAGCATGCTGGAAAGTGTAGTTCTTCATTAGAAGTGTTTTTTTTTTGGTGGAAATAACTAAATAAATTTGATAAACAGCAAAGGTAAGAGGACATTTCTGCTTGTATTTCTTGAAAGTCAGTTGTTGTTTTGCTCTTATTTTGGGGCTGGATCTGTGAATCTTGGTCATAGAGTGATAAAAATGGTACCGTTGCAATCTGTAGATTCTCCGCTGTCCAGCCGAAACGTGTTTTTTTTGTTTACATAATCACACTGACGCTCCGGTGCCGCTTTTCAATGAGTGCGCTGTGACGGTTTTTTTCCGCTCCTGCTGTTTGATCCATCGGTGTTTTAACTGTGTGTTGTGAACATAAGAATGGTTTATATGAGCTTTTAGCTGAGTTTCTGACCTTTCTGTGGGTATGCAGCGTGTCTGTTTGTTAAAGTTACACTTGGTTTTATGACGATTTTGTCGATGCGTCTGACGTTAAAATACATGTAAATGTCCAACGGAAATGGTACTGAATCGATAGAGATGGATGTCAGATAGGTAGTTGAGCTAATAGTGCATATATACCTTCAGCAGGACCAGAGTTAGATTAAACTGGCCTGGGTTGCTCTGCATAGGTGCTGCAGAAGGAAGGTGAAATTCAAGCCAGTACATTTTATCAACTTAAATAATTTTATATTTTAAAGTTCACTAACGGCAAGAAGACTTAGAATGGCATGCTACATGAACAGAACAGAAACCGTGTAATATTAACAAACTGATAGGGGGGCATTTCACCCCCCAGTGGAAAGGAGGTGGACACACTTCCTTCAATAAATAATTTCACCACTAGTGCTTGTACACTGGGACAATGACAGGAAACCAATTGAATGCCATAGTTAAGGTACAACTGTGGCTCAACCTAATTACATCTGCATGCAATTGGATGACACTGTACGTTTCCAGTCAAGTACGACTGTTCACACCTGGCATTAAAATGCATCCTGGAAGCATCTGATGCACCCACCCTTTGCCCAACTAGACACCAAACTTACAACCATCTGCACAAAACTCTTCTGACTGTAGAGATGTTTGTGTAGAGCACTGGTTAAATGTGGGTTAAGGTTTTTGAACATTATCATAAAGTTCCTGGCAATCTTTAAAAAGGTGAACATCGAAGTTTGGTCTTACCTTTATATCTACTGTGTCACCGTCTCGGAAGTCCCGGGGAGCTACTCCGGGAACATAGAAAGGTCGGACCACAGGCAACAAGGCCAACAACAGCAAGGCCCACCACGTCTCCTGCAACACAGACGCCGCTAAATATCTTAGCAAACACACACTTAACTAATATACATAAACAATGCCATCACTGTATGAGCAAAAAAAAGGCTTTATAAATGTATTAATATCATCATGTTAATCATGAAACACACATCAGTATTTCTCAAAGTTTTTATACCAAATAACACCTGACAAAATATTGAGCTCTCAGATTAACACCATTATTGCCAAACAATTGTTTTAATTGGAACAGAAGTGTCAAGAGGGACAGATGCTTCAATACCAAGTCAATGCCAAAACAGCAGAGCAACAGCAGCAACGGGTCCATCATGATTTGAGAGGGAAGAATCATGACACGGCTGACATAAGGATATACTTTAAATTTGATGCAGATGCAGATTAAAAGCACATCAAGTCAGGATATGAGTATCCAAATTCTGTATGTAGGGTCCTATGATTTCCGGAATCGTGGACAGAATCGAGGAATTGGCCAATAAAAACGGAATCTAATGTTAAACGCGGAATATAGTGGAAATTGACATAACGTGACTGAAATGTTGTCATCGTGAGGAGAAAGAACGTTTGTCTGGGGAAATGTTCCGGGGACCGCTCATTCGTGGCACAACCCGTGCATCTCCTCACAAACACTCATCCGGTGGTTTCCCCCAGTGAATGTTACTTATTTATTTACTTTATATAGACTTGTTTATACACCACAGATTTGTCTAAATCCGTGAACAAGTGTGCTATGCACGCATGTAACAAGCGAGCGTCCCCTTGTCCAGGTGCCGATTGTGACTCAAGTCACACTATCAAATATGCCATTATTACGGTTATATTGTTAGTCAATAAAGATTTTATATTTAGGAATCCACTGATAATTCTGCAGCCCAAACACGGTGAGTGAACTGTGGAAAAAATGCTGGAAAGTCTCTTTGAAAAAAAATTAAATGGAATTTGGAAAAAAATAACATGAATTTCATAGGGCCCTATGTATGCATAATTCAGGATGAGGAGATTAGTTTGAGGATATTATCTCAACGAAATGTCACCATAAACATCATATCCTGAAATGTTAATGCTGCCGTTTGCAAATAGATTAGGCTAGTGTAACAGATTAATACTACATACTACTGTCAATACCATACAGTCTATGACACACAACGCCAGCTTATTAATATTTGTTAGTTGGGCTGGGCACATCAATAGCAATAAGGGTTGTCATGACAATAGAATTGTCAAGAATCTTCATACCATGTATGAATGAAAAAATGTAAACATCAAGATTCCACTGGGCAAAATCACACTGTACATTGCACATTTGTGTGAAATGTTTCTTTGTTGGCTTGTACTCACTCAGGAGCAACAATTCATCATTATCAGTTTTATTGTGCCGATTATTTTCATGAAAAACGTCATACATGTGTATATATATATATATATATATATATATATATATATATATATATATATATATATATATATATATATTATATACATATATCCACATGGTACATGAATCTTATGTTGTATATATATCCACATGGTACTGTATATTTTAATAAAAATTAATAAATAAATAAAGTAAATATAAATATATAAAATGTGAAAATACAAATATATGTGCATTTATTAAAGGTATTTTATATGTTAATGTATCAAAACTGTAGGTAGTGTTGATAAATGATAAATTGTGTACTCCCGTACTTGGCAAGTATGTACTACACTAGTACTTCTCAAGTACGTACTTCCCAATTTGAGAATTGAAAAAGGGCCATTGATATGTACTGGTTATAATAAACGTTTGTTTGATAGAGTATCTAAACCAACTGCTCTCCCCGTTTGAACAATTGACCAGAGAAGTTAGCTCATCAGAGGCATCGGCTGCCGACGTCATTCCCTCTGTGAGAGCCCTGAGGCGTTTTCTGAGCAAGCAGACTGACACAGACCACGGCGTTAAAACAACAAAGACCGCATTACTAGATACTGTAAATAAACACTTCGATCAAATCTAGTGTGATCCCATGTTCTGTATTTCTACATTGTTGGATGCCAGATACAAAGATAGCTACTTTGATGAGGATGTTAAACAACGCGCACGAGCAATACTTCATGCGCACCTGTTGCCTGCAGCCGGTGCCGAGGATGAGACGCACGATAGAGAGAGCGCACATCTACAGCGCAAGAGGCAAATTTATTTATTTTCCTATTGTTTTTACATTTACACTTGATGTACAATTTAGTTTTGACAAATATTTTTTTCTGGGCGATGTAGGTACTGAAAAAAAACTTCTCCCTGACAAAGTTTGTGTTCCTTAGGCTAGAACCACTCAAATAATTTTGTTGGGCAATGTAAGAGCTGAATAAATATTTTCACTGATTAGTCAACAGTCTAAGAGGGCTTTTGGGATATTTTTCAGAAAAGAACTTGTCATGTTAATAGGGCTGCAACTAACGATTATTTTTGATAATCGATTAATCGGTCGATTATTTTTTCGATTAATCGGTTAAAAAAAAGAAACATTTGTAATTGCCACATCTTTATTCAAAAACGGAACATTTCAAATTCACAGTGCAGACTAAAGTGTAAAAACAACTGGTTATTGCTCCAATGTCTGTGCTATCAAAGGTAATATTAAATGATTAAATGATTAATATGTTGATTTTGACCCTGTCTGACAGCCTAAGCTGTAAGTGCTTATACACACACACACACACACTTTAATCAGCTTTGGTTAGTTTAATAAACTGTTCATGTTTGTAAAGCTGAATAATTAATAAATTAACACACTAAACAGGAAACATGAGAGACTAATGCTACATGTCCTTACTTCCTTACTCCCTTCCTTGTTACGGACGACTCCGATGTGTTTTCTTTTTAGGTGCTGGTTATTCACCGTGGTTCTCTCCTGCCACGCCATTTCGCTCTTACAAAGATTGCAACCAACACACTTTTTAGGTTCATGAATGGTAAAGTGTTCCCACATTTTAGAAGATTTCGGCGGAACGGTTTTCTCCGCTTCCGCCATGTTTCAAGTTTAAAATATAAGTTGTCGCTCACTCTAAAACTTTCCAGCACCGCTTATTCGCTCGACTATTCGAGCGCACACAAGGCTCGCTGTGGGCGTGCATCAACCGGCATGAAAGCGTCGGCATCTGTAAACAGTTCCGCGCCTAGGAGCGACGTATTAATCGCGCGACTCAACGAATCGATAATTAAATTCGTTGCCAACGCTTTTAGTAATCGATTTTTATCAATTTTATCGATTCGTTGTTGCAGCCCTACATGTTAATTAAGGTTAATGTCAACTGAAAATTGACATCAAAGGTTTCATAAATTTGTCTTATTGAATTTGTGCTCATTAAATAATAGTATGATGAAGAGCTGAAAGACTTAAAATAGTTCAGTAATGTTTCTGTGGCACCAAAGACGAAATAAATAACAAAAAGAAAAAACATCGGCATCGGTATCGGCCAAGTCGTTATTTTAAACATCGGCATCGGTCCAGAATTTCACAATCGGTGCATCCCTAGTTCACTAGCTCTGCATCGATCCATTATCTGGAATTGCTTAGTGTAACCAATCAGGTGTTAGAACTCTGCCCCCTGGCTTTGATGGGCGAGTTTATAAAATTAATGAAGTACTGCAACACAGGACCATGAGATAGTTAGTTGAATACTGAAGTAATTATATATGTATTTTGCATAAAATGAATCTGTATTTTAATTAATTACACATTTAATAACTAATGTATGTATTTAATTTCACTACTGACTGCAATGATTGGTATACGCTGGTAGGTGACGCCACACGCCAAAACATGATTTGCAGTCTGCAAAATGTTTTTTTTTTAATGCAAATATTTTGGCTGTACTTTTGTTGTTGGTGAGTTCAGTATGTTATATGAACATTATTCCTGAGTCTGTGACATATTAGGAGGATTTTAGGGTCAGTTGCTTTAGATGTATTATTTCTGACAATCAATCAATAAATGCATAAATAGATGAAGAGGCTACATATAATTCTGCACAAATCACAGACTTGAACTGATTAACGGCAGAGACTGAATATTCCCCACTGTGGTGTTGTTCGTTTTCAAACAGCATAAAGTGTGCCTGAAGCAGATGATTAAGTGTTACTGTGAGAGGAAATCTGGTTAGAGTCCAGGTCGTGACCCACCGGCGCATAAAAACCTACAGGATTCCACAGGTTCTTGTTCCATCTGCAACACACTGTATCTGTGGTCCAGGGTGATGACAGTGACCAAGAACAAAGCAGTCACATGACACCCACGCCCATGTTTGCCAAAGGGCATGTGGGGAACCGGTCTCCTCCGTTAGAGCCTTATATATCAATAGCCAAAGTCAGCTTCACACATAATAGTGATACAGGGACTGAGAATCTGGAAAGAAAACTATGCAGCACAAAGTAGCTGCAAATATTACAATATTACAATATTGCAATGTTCCCTTTTTACGGTTATCCCAATAATGATAATTTAACAAAAATTAAACCTTTATAAGCGATATAAGTAATAATGTTGTGCACTTCCTCAACGCAATAGCACCATACCAATGTCTCAGATTCCACATAGTATGATTGAAAAACCACATGTATGGCGAGTCTTTTATATGCATTGTTTCACTTGGGAATACACGTCTATTGTCCTTCAACACGAAGCCAAATTATAACAATGTGACACAACACACAACGATCAAATAGAGCACATTTACTATAGACGCTGATTTAGGATGGGGCACAGACGGAAGTTAGCAAGTGTGGCTACTTACTTCAACGACAGTCATGGTTTCTGGAACAAAACGTCACAGTTTAATGACAAAATACACATATGATGTGTTTGTACGATAATCCACTCATGTCGCCCAGACGTGTTGCAACACTTTCTTCTTACTTGCTTCCCCCCCGACAACAACCTCACGTCGATCCTGCCTGATACCGTTGCTAACAGCTAACACTGAGCCAAAGTTCGACAAGCCGATTTCTCCTGACAGTACAGGGAATGACAACACAAAATCACAAACGTGGCCACCTGTATTCCGTCGGAACACTTTTATAAACCAGATCAGTAACGGGGAAACTGATTTGAACCCACTGACAAGTAAGCTAGGTGACGTTAGCTAACTTAGCTAACTCCCAACAACCACTTAGCCAGCTCGTCAACATTCAAACAGCAGCTATTTCCAGCAAGTCCACACATATAAAGCGTTTCACCGTCAGTGAAAGGACGTGGCGGACAGCTGCTCTGCTACATTCACAGCGCTGCGTGTGACTCAATGTGGAAAAACGTTTTCAAAAACGAGGTGTAGTTGGAGAGAAAAACGCTCGCTTTTTTACTCACCATAGCCGCGGCCGCCATTTTGAATACGTGTCATTAGTGACGTTGCGGAAGGTGTTGGGTTATCGAGTATTTCATTTTTAAGATTCTATGATTATGACATTCTATTGTACATATATTATTAAATCAGTTAGATGTTATCCACAATGAAACCTCGCATTACCTTTATTTTGAATGTATTTATTTAAATGTCTACATTTTAAATAAAACATTTTATATATATTATGAATTGGTTTGTTTTATAAGAGAGTTAAATTTCAACGCAATCTCGTTTTCAAATTTAATGAATGAAATGAAACCAGTTATAGTACATTCAGAGGTTATTGGTCACTTCTCTGTGCCATTGGAGGATGAGTGACAGGTGGCTCAGCTGTGGTGGCCCTGTGGGGCAAAACACAAACGCAAATCAAAAAACACAAACGCAAATCAAAAACGCAAAACATAAAACGCAAATCAATAAACACAAACGCAAAACAGAATAATTATTCATATTATGTACTATGTGTAAATGCATGACGTTTTACACACACACACACAAACACACACACAGTGTTTCAGTGTTAATAAAACTATTTAAATCCGTCCTCCATGACCGTTGCACCTACTCTGTGTCTGTGTGACGGTCTGGACGCTAATTCAGCGTGCATAAGTTAGCAGGACGTTTGATAT
This sequence comes from Microchirus variegatus, assembly GCF_963457635.1. Lineage (NCBI taxonomy): Eukaryota > Metazoa > Chordata > Actinopteri > Pleuronectiformes > Soleidae > Microchirus > Microchirus variegatus. Next base: position 24,841,395 of record NC_139807.1, read on the forward strand.
TCGTTTTGAAAGACATTTTCTCAATCAACAAATAGAGATTGTCTCATTCTGATTGCTGTAGTAGTTGCCAATGGTAGCCAGCTACTTACTACAGTTGACGTTTTGTTGATATCTCTCATTATTGTGAAACAGTATGAAATTAAATATTTAAAATATTAACCAAAAATCAACAAATATACATTTTCCCATTCTGATTGCTGTAGTAGTTGCCAATGGTTGACAGCTACTCACTACAGGTGAAGTTTTGTTGATGTCTGCCATTATTGTGAAACAGTATGAAATCAAATATTTAAAATATTCACCAAATATAAACAAATTGACACTTTCCCATTCTGATTGTTGTAGTAGTTGGCAATGGTTGACAGCTACTCACTACAGGTGAAGTTTTGTTGATATCTGCCATTATTGTGAAACAGTATGATTTCAAATATTTAAAATATTCACCAATTATCAACAAATTGACACTTTCCCATTCTCATTGCTGTAATAGTTGCCAATAGTGAACAGCTACTTACTACAGGTGAAGTTTTGTTGATATGTGCCATTATTGTGAAACAGTATGAAATTAATTATTATAAATGTAATTTTTCTAAAATACTCCGTAATAAAAAAAATTACTTGTAGACGATGCCTTTGGTGAGTTTTTCAGCATTATTCCCACCCTGTTTCACCGAAAGTCACCTTAAGCAGCAGCCTACCATTGGCAACAAGTGGGTACGGCAAACAGACGATGGAAATATAATTTCGCTCAATAGCTGTCCACCATTGGCAACTACTACAGCAATCAGAATGAGAAAATATCTTTTTGTCGATTTTTGGTGAATATTTAAAATATTTAATTAAATACTGTTTCACAATAATGGCAGATATCAACAAAACGTCACCTGAAGTAAGTAGCTGCCTACCATTGGCAACTACTACAGCAATCAGAATGGGAAAATGTGTATGTTTATTGAGAAAATATCTTTCTAAAAAAAAAATATCCAGCGAATATCTAAAAGCGAGCGACAGCGTGATGCCATTCATGGACCAGACTATTGTGTTAAATATTGAGAATTTAGACATTTCCCTTGTTATTGTCGGAGATTAACCCACGTTTTTTGGGACCGTTAAATGGTTATGAATGGTCTACAGTTCGGCACTGTTCAGCTTGATCCTTGTGTCGGAGGTCTCCGGAGCAAAGACTCTGATGCAGTCACATACAGCGGTAGCTTGCCGCTCGCAATCAGTGGTGCTGTCCCTACTTGTGCTAACTGCCTTTTGTTGATATGGGCTTTAAAGTGGACCTAGACCAGATGTTCCTATTAACGCTGTTTTTTAGTGTGTATCTGCATCATTACCTTGTTTATGAAGCCCTGAAGGTTCAAAACAAACAGTTCAGCCACTGCTGAGAACGCTGTGTTTTATTGTAATCTCGGGCTCATTTTTAAACATTGTTAAAACAATGTTTTGATAATGAGTAGCAGTGCATCCACCGTTCCAGAGGGGGGAGTTGCGCTTCTGAGAGTGGGTGTGCTGAATATGTCACTTCCGGGTACTGGCCAATCACAAGACAGTTGGGAAGCCGGGATGGGAGTTGAGTCTGAAATATCGGGGCTGGGGAACAACGTCAGAAAAGAGGATTTTCTGCTCGTTTACAGCAACTAGGAGGTTTTTGACCATAAAAACAAGTTAATGTAAGTAGACCTCCATAACTAACATATATGTGCAAGAGGATCACTCTATGTGAGCTTTAAACAAACTTTGCAGCGTGCAGTCACTTCCACGTTCCAAGTACCACGTCTGCTGCCGCAAACTTACAAATTACACTGATACTAGTCCTTTCTTGAATTGAAAAACTTGAATTAATCGATAAAATCGATATATTGCCCAGGCCTAGAGACTGCAGTAGTCAAGAGCGATGGGTCGGACTTTGAACAAGCCGTGATCGTGCACTATCTCTGTAGAGACGCAGGAGGATGACTGCATCTGTCACGGACATCGGTTACCGTCATCTTCAGTAGCTCCTTGACCGAGAACAGCCCCATATTCAACAGTGACCCTGAACCAAGCATACACTCGTGGATGTTAAAAACACTGACTGTGCGTCCGTCCAATGTGCGAAGACCAGGCACGGCGCCAGGATTCTAGTTGTGGATGGGCCAGACCAAATATGGGTGGTCCTTAAATTAAAAACGTAATCAAATTCCTGTTAACCTAATAAAAATGACCGACTAATGTTATATTATCTGTGCATAATAGAGATTTTAATAGCTTGATTCTGATTTGAATATTTTGTTGTTGTAAAAACTTTTGTTGCATTGAAGAACGGACCTATTCGCGATCACTCTCCTTGGTTCTGAGCAGAGAAGAGCACTTTGGAATCTCCATTACGCACCATACCTGGCTGTGGTTTAGCGTGTCGGCGTCACTCTGGCCTATAGACTGTTAATGTGTTCTAATATTTCCCACATAGTTTTGTTGTTCCATCATTCTGTTTTATAGGGATGGGAATTACACAAGATTTTTTTTACAGCAGCAGCAACCTCAGCAATGCGGGGGTGGAATATAGTCTACACTGTACTACTTAATTTTAGGCTCAAAAACATGGCTGTAGTGTCCAATATTTACCATCAAAGCAGCGATAATAAAATGAAGTGCAAAAAAAGGGAAAAACTCTCCACTGGCATGGATGTGTCGTCATACAGCTCAGGTTTTTGAACCTGCGCTCGTTAGGTGTCCACCAGAGTGCAGGATCTTGAAGGGGTGAGATGCCGTCTTCATTTGTGTAGAGCTTGTGTTGTGTCCATAGAGAACAGCTGTTGTCACCATGTAGGCTAACGTTACAGGGGTCCGTTTCACAAAGCAGGTTCAACAAACTCTCAGTCTAACCCTGAACTCTGAGATGATCTACTCTGAGAAAGGAAACTCTGAGTTTTTTGGTTCCACAACAGCTGATTTGAGTTAGTTTGTTCAACTTGGAGTAGTTTCACCTGAAGTTAAAAGTTGAAAGTGTAACACACTGCAGCAGCAAAAGAGAGGGAGATGGCGTCGGAGAACATTGTTGCTGATGCGGAAGTTTAAATGTCGTCTTTTGCACAATCACAATAACAATCGCAAGCGCACTTGGCAGCAGTTTAAGATAAAACATAAAACATTGTTCAAACAGGTAGACCTCGGCATAATCTCATGGGATTACCTCATTTTGATGTTTTACATTGTAAAGTAAATATTAAGTGGCAGTTTGATTGTACAGTTGTTTTATCCCCAACATAATGATGTTTTCACATAAATAACTTCTCATTTATATCATGTTCAAGTGCTCTGCATCTCCGACGTTCTATAAAAAAACTCTCATTTGTATAAAAAAAAAAAAAAGGAAGGAAAACGCAGCGCAACACACTTACTTGTGTATTTAAATGATGGACTGTGACGTGAAACGGTATCGCTCAAAAAGAGAGAAGGTTTGTAGACTTGTTTGTTGAGAAAAACCTGGTCCCGACCAGTTTAGGTTCATACAGCATGTTACCATGGTAACTGACCGAGAGCATAAGTTACCTCTCTCTGTGAAACAGGCTAGCGTTACTCCTCTTTCTCTGGTTTGACTTACCTCCCTTTGTGAAACGGAACACTCAAGAGTTTCCCTCATTTCAGGGTTAACAGACTCAGAGTTTTCACTGTGAAACTTTTGACTGGGTCCCCAAAGTACATTGTAATGCCTGTGGATACCGTAAATCTTTGTATTTCTCAATGTGCATCAGTCTCAATACAGAGCACATAGAATCAATTGTAAATGTTTATTCTGAAAGAAGCAACCCCTATGAAAGGCACATTCAAGGAGTTATGCTGAAACAAGCCATAGCAAAATGGAACATATCTATAAAATGTAATATAAATTAAGGATATAAGCATAATCATTTGCCTTGCACTTTGTGAAGTCTACTGAACTCTGTACATTTAGTCTACTCACTGCTACTACTAGGTACTTTGCAGTTGAACAGTTTTATAGATATTTTGACCTTCTGAGTATACAGAGCTCCATACGTAATGTGACTCAGTACACAGCTTTGTTGGCAGGAAGAGTCAAATGAACAGCGCCAGTGCAGAGTTAACTGCGCACATTGAATAGGATATATAGCCTACCTGATATTTCTGACCTTTGTCATGCCTCTTTTCATGTACAGGACACAGTCGGAACAGACATTATACCTGCAGTACTTTATCTTTCTGATAATTCACCACGGAATGCTTAGACATTGCAATGAAAGCATGTAAATAAACATGATATTTAAGATAAGAAACATGGGATTCTTTATCGACATGAAATCTTCACAAAACAAGCGGATTCCTTTGCATGTGGATCTCGCATCTCTCCATCGTCTATGCTCACTATGAGCAGAACAATGATCCACCACCTTTACTTTTTGTGAACACAAACAGTGAAGAGATGAGTTGCCTGGTACTGTTTATGGATCAATAGATTTAAACGTTGCGGCTTCCTGCCAAAATGCACGTCTTGTCTCCAACTGTTGCATAACTGGATAGATGTCAGCTGCTGGAGCTTATGAAGACATATCTTCAAAGGTGTAGTAATGCTATTGACTGAACAAAAATGATGTGGCGGGTGATGGCAGAACAATAGGAGCAGGGCTGTTGGCACGAGTTCATTGTCTGGGTCCTTAGCCAAAACAAACAAACCAACAAACAAACAACTAGACTGGCAAAATAAACTTAGTACATTTAAAGATGGCGAAAATTCCCACATTCCCACAGGAGTCATAACATAACTGCTGATCGGAGCTGGAGCCAATAAAAAAACTTTTATTACAGAGGCGTCTGACCTGGGAGTGGATGCTGATTGTATTTGTTTACATTACAGACAGAAGCCAAGTGCTGGTGGATTATTTGCCTCAAGCGGTTTGGGTGAGAATCCCAAAGATTGTAGCTGTAATAGACACACACACAGTATGTGTGTATGCATCGATCTACAGTATTCATTTACACGTATGTCAACTGATTAAAGGTCTTTTCTGATAAAAAAATAAAAAATAAACGAAACATCCACTCCCACCTAATGAAGTCATATTAACCAAACAGATCAAAACCTACGCTATTGATAGTGTGTGCACCTTACCCAAGTATGAGGTAGGATTGTGGTATCATAATATTACAAATAATGATCAGTTTTGTGTATGGCTTTGCTTATTCTTTTTTTTGTAGTATTACTAGCTATATTTGACTTTAAAATGTTAGCTTTAAAAAGTCCACAATGTTTAAAATTTTGTTTAGATTGAAAAGTCAATCCGAATAATTTATACAGGGTTCCCACACCTTAGACTTTCCAGGACCAATTCACTCAAATTCAAGGACTGAATGTGCTAACACACCATCAGATGGGAGGGCAACTTGTAAGAGTGTCTCCACCCATGGCATCCACTTTTATTGATTTGCAGCACTCTCTGCATCTGAACAAGTGATTGTCCTTGGGGTCTTCGTCAAAGCCATTGTTTGTAATTGTCTTTGGTGAGACAGAGATCCTGTAATTTACATTTCCCAGACATCATATCATTTGCTCTCTCTTGTGTAAAGTTACTCGGTCATTGTTCTGCATGGAATCTCAATTGACTACGTTTGTTCTGTGTAGTCTAAGTACATCAAGCAATGCAGGCAATGACACAGTAGTTGTGTCGTGACAATCAAGGGAGCCATTTACATAAATATCAAGTTAACTTTCAAGGATTTCAAGGACCTGTGGGAACCCGGTTTTTAATACATTGAATATTGGAAAGTATACACTACCCTACTGTGTGCTTTAACCCTGGATTTCCACTGGACGCGGAACGGCCGCGGAACGGCAGCGGCGCGGTCGCCGTTGCAAATCGCTTCCATTCTAATCAATGAGAGCATTCCCACCGGCCGCGATGCGGCGCGTCTCAGCAGCGGCCCAGAAGCGGCTCGCCGCGCCGCAGCGCTATCGATAGGAATCAGTTCTATTTTTTCCGTTGCCGCTGCTGAACCTCGTAAATTTCAACGAAGCAGATCGCACCAGACAGGAAAAGCGACACAGAATCAGAGTAAAACATTTCCGCCCCCCTTTCAAAATAAAACACAATACGCAGGTAATATCGCCTGTCACAACTTCAAATCAACATTACGTCGTCACCGCTGCTGCCAGGTCAACAGTCAATTAATCAGAGCGTCTCAGAGAGTCATAATGAACGACGAGAGACTGATTATTGTTGAAGTGGAGAAACATAAAATCATTTATGACACTAGATCAACAGTTCTTCCACGTCGGAGAATGAAAAGAAGCTGTGCTGTTGTTGTTTACTTTATACACACAGTCTATCGCTGGATCTCGCGAACTCGCGTCCGTTCGAGATTATCGCGCGATCTTCCGTGAATACCGCCGGCTCCCAAGGCTCCGCGCCGCTGCCGTAACGCGCCCGGTGGGGATTGACGCCGGGCAGAGGACGAAGCAGAACCGCGCCGCTGTCGTTTCGCGGCCGTTCCGCGTCCTGTGGAAATCCAGGGTAACTGTATTTGGGTTGGTCACGTCACCTAACTTCTGGTGGCTTGAAGAAGATTTTTCAATTAACCACTATAAGATAAAATGGCCACGTACGTATGAATGAGAAGCAGAAAGAGAGACTGCAGCAGTACAGAAGTTGTGCTGCACGCATACATGTAAAAGATAGTTTTGTAAAAGTATGACTAAAACAATGCAGTCAGAGGAGACACTTTCTGTCTCATGGCTGCTGCTGGTACTGGCTCTCTGTGGCTGTGTAGAAATCTCCCAGGACACTCTGCAGGTAGTCAAAGGTGGGACGGTCCTCCGGCTTGTTCTTCCAACACTCCAGCATGATGTCATAGAGTTCCCGGGGCCAGTTATCCAAGCGCTGCATTCGGCTTCCCTTCTCCAGGAACCGGATCACTTCGGGGTTGGTCATTCCTGGAGAAAACAAGAGCATGTGGTTGTGTCAAGTGAAGCTGCAGAGCAAGAACATCTTCATGGAAAGACAGATAAACATTATGGAGTTACTACATTTTGAATTCATCTGTTTTTTATAACTATCATATAATTTCTTGTTATCATAGTCACATTATGCCTAATTTAAATGTAGGATTGCAATCATAAATCAATTATTAATATATTGCTAAATTAATCACCAACTATTTTTTATAATTAAACTTATAATAAGTTTTTTTTTTGTTTGTTTGTTTTTTAAATGAATAAAACAAGCTTTCTATTTTTCAGCTTCTTAAAAGTAAATGTTCTGCTCCAAGTAACACATAAATAATTTAAATGGATTAATTGTGTTTTGTGGACGAAAAGACATCATTTTCAATGTTTGGGAAACATTTTTTCAACATTTTCTCACATTTAATGGATCATTTTTAAAAAAAAAATTATTTAACCTTTATTTTACCAGGAAAGTCCCATTGAGATTAAAAACCTCTTTTTCGAGGGAGTCCTGGCCAAGAGGCAGCAAACGTTACAACGGTACAATATACAAACAACAAATAAAATGATGAAAAACAGTTACAAGTAAAAGATGTCGTCTCAAGTGCTCTCAGTCTGGATTTAAAAGAATCAAAAGATCAAGCAATTTTGAAAATAATTATTCGCAACTGTTCACAGCCCTAATGTAAGAGTCAAAGTTCACTTGGAATCTTTTTTAAATTTTGTGCCATTTACTCACATTGATGTGCAAAGTATTTGAATGGATAATGGGAAGAAAAATGGTTGTTCACAATCGGCACCTGTTAAATCTTTGCTTCCTAAAAAACTATGTGTATAAAAGCTGGTGTAAATGACTGACTTACCTGGGTATGGTGTGCGTCCATAGCTGATAATCTCAGTCAACAAGACGCCAAAGGACCAGACATCAGATTTGATGGTGAAGGAGCCGTAGTTGATGGCCTCTGGTGCTGTCCATTTGATGGGAAATTTGGCTCCTATTTTTTTGCACACATTAAATATTTACACAAAAAAAATTTCAACATATATCTCCAAAAAACAAGCATACAGAATCCCTGACCAATGTTATGTTCTAATAATTTAAAAACTGATAAAATACTGTATGTTACATTTTTCAAATATTTCGTCAAATGAATTCATCATCAGGATTAAAGGTGCTATATGTAAGAATGTGGCCAAAAACGGTTACTACATTCAAATTCAAAATACAGAGGTCTTTTAGGTTTCGTATTCTGACATAATTGGCAACCCGTGGTTGCTCGGCAGTTGAGACTCTACTGACTGCAATGATTGGTAGACAGCGGTAGGTGGCGCCACATGCCAAAACATGATTTCAAAACATAAACATGATTTGCAGCCTGCAAAATATTTCTTTTAATGCAAATATTTTGGCTGTACTGTTGTTGTTGGTGAGTTCAGTTTGTTGTATGAACATTATTCCTGAGTCTCTGTGACATATTAGGAGGATTTTATGGCCAGTTGCTTTAGATTTATTACATAATGCACCTTTAAACACTTACTTTTTGTAATTTTTTGGCATTTTCATGCCAAACATTCACGTTTTTTTTTAAAACGGAAAGTTTTGGTGTATTTTAACATTGTAAATCGCAAATGTTAGGCTCAACAGCTGACAGTGGCATTTAAGCCTTAATCTAGTAACTCAAACAAACAAGAGGCACAGTCTGTTCTTACCCAAGAGTCCCAGACAAGAAAACAATGCACACAGTTTTAAATGAAAGATTATGAAATTATGAAAAAAAGTAGGATCAAGAAGAAATTTATTTAGAAAAGTTTGTTTTTGGTGATCATTGTCTGATAAAGTCACTCTCATCATCATGTTACTATTTTTGTCACTCATGTTGTGTGTCTGAAACAAAGAATTTCCCCTTTAACTGAAACAGCAACTGTTTCCATTTCTTCTGTTCCCCAGTTTCTTAATCACTTCTGCTGACGGTGCCTGGCTCAGCCATGAGAACTGTGTGTGTTTCTGTGTGTGTGTGTGTGTGTGTGTGTGTGTGTGTGTGTGTGTGTGTGTGTGTTTCTGTGTGTGAATACCTTCTCTGGCTGTGTACTCGTTGTCTTCAATGATCCGAGCGAGGCCAAAGTCAGCTATTTTGCACACTAATGCTTTGCTGACCAGGATGTTGGCTGCCCTCAGGTCTCTGTGGATGTAGTTCCTCTGCTCAATGTAGGCCATGCCCTCTGCAGTCTACATACAAAGTGTGAGAGCAAAAGCATCAGCATTTCCTTACTAAAGACAAACACTCCCCATGCTCTCATGTACTATGCAAATTTAGCAGAATACTGGAAACAAAACAGTGCTGCTATCATACTTGAAATACTTTTGTGCAAACTTTGTTTGAATGAAGTGGTAAAAAAAATCATGACATCTTTCCATTCATTTTATACCACAGGGTCACACCCTGAACAGGTCGCCAGTTCAACACAGGGCAAGCACACAGAGACAAACAACCATTCACTCTCAAACTCACATCTACTGTCAATTTGTCCAAATAACATTGTCCACACACTGCATAGGTGGACAGTGGGAGGAAACCATGAAAGAACCCATGCACACATGGGGAGAACATGCAAACCTGCGATCTCTGGCCTTGTTGTCCAACCCTGACTCTAACCCATGTCCTGCACTATACTGCAATGCAAATTGACATGTGTGTTTGAGCAGGGAGACATCTAAAACATGCAGGGCAGTGGCTAACTAGGACCAGGAGTGAGAAACCCTGCCATACACCATAGCAGGTCTCGCTACCATGTTAGCTAAGGTGCTAAAGTAAAGTAACTTCATTAATCCCATGGGGAAATATTTCCTCTGCATACCCATTTGCCCTTCCTCTATTAGGAACCTTCCTACAACTAAAAGCAGTGGGCACCTGCAGACCAACTCCGGATTGAATGCAGCCCTAGGGATACTTCACTGATTTGCATGTGGCTTTGTATTGCTAGAATAGGAGTAGTATTTTTTAGAAAATGTGCTTCCCTCCCGCAGTTTTTCACTGAGCTGTAATAAATCCGTTTTCCCTTTTCCAAAAGAACCCTAACACACGTGACACACCGCGTCAAATGACGCGTTCTGCGTCATCTGACGCGGTTTGTCACGTGTGTTAGGGTCCTATTAGTTTCAGTGGTGTAACTACAACTTCTAAAACTGCTATTTCCGCATTTCTTAGACCCACCCACAGGGGGTGGGTCTGAGACGATACCTCATCCCCAGAATGTAAACCCAGTGTCCGCCATGTTTGATATCAGTTACGCTGACCGGCTCTTGCTCTGCAGAGTAAAAACTATGGCAGGAGGGAGTTCTCAAAGTGATATGTCAGAAAATGATTTTTATGATTTGCTCCTTGAATCTGATATTTGTGGGTACCTGTACGAGCCTCAGAACAGCGAGGAGCAGTTGAGGGCGTTGGAAGAACAGGAGACAGCCGCTGCTGAGGCTGCGGCGGCAGCCGAGAGTGAGGATCCCGGGCTGACTCGAGCTAGGGTGGACTGGTGGTGCAAGTGCTCACACTGTGTGCCTATGGACACGGAGACAGAGTCCTTGTGCTGCGAGGAATTTCAGCGATGTCAGTTTTTAATCGAGGAAATCATGGAGTTGGCCGAGGAAACGGCAGTATGTGTGACACAGCACCCCAGCTTTATGCCGCATATGGACAGAGGGGTCCTGGAGACATATTTCAGGATGCTTGCTTGATCTAGCGTCTGCGTAATCGCTACACCGCTGTTTGTACCCACCTCCAGTTGTAGCTTCATATGTCGGTGAAGCCAGCGTACTCGCTCCCTCTCCTGACAGCTGTATTTCTGCTATATCCGTAGAGGCTTGACCTAGAGTCTGTGTAATCGGTACACAGCTGGTTGTACCAGGCCCGCCTTTCGTGGTGGTTGTATGTTTGTGAAGCCAGCGTACTCGCTCCCTCTTCCAACTTTGTACTTCTGCTGTATCTATGAGTAACTGTACGATGTGTACTGTCTCTCTTTTTTACTCTCCTGTGTCGGTGAAGACAGCGTGCGCTGTCTCTCCCGACATTTGTGTTTTTAGTTACAGGCGCTAGTGTCAGCACTGCTTGCTTGACCTTGCGTATGTGTAATCAGTACATTATACATATGTCGGTGAAGCCAGTGTATTCGCTCCCTCTCCTGACATCTGTACTACAGTTATCTGGGAGTAACTGTACAGTGAGTACCGCTTTTGCTTTGGGTTTTTACTGTGTTGATGATGATACACCGTTGGCTGTACTCTTCATTCTAGTCCCCTGTAGTAAGCAGACGTGTTCCACTAAGGCTAACTGCATTAGATACCTGTTTGTGAAGGCAGTGTGTTCGCTCCCTTTCCCATCGCAGGTGTATACTACTACCTCTAGTAAAAGCCACATCTTGAGCTGTGTTGCTAGGCAGGATGGTTGTATTCGGCGCAGCAAGCCGACCTTTTGCTGGTGAAGGCAGTGCTCTTGCTCCCACTCCCAGCATAGGCGGGTGCTGTTGCCCTCTAGTTAGCAGAAGTGTGAAGAGCCCACTAAGGCTAACTGTATTTGTCTGTGCGACACCTGTTGGTGAAGGCTGTGCGCTCGCTCCCTCTCCCATCACAGGTGTATGCTACTTACCGTCAGTAACAGCCACATCTCGAGCTGCGTCTGCTCGGTGGTGACAGTCTGTATTGGCGCAGCAAGCTGACCTTTGCCGGTGAAGGCAGTGCTCTCGCTCCCGCTCCCAGCATAGGCGGATGCTGTTGCCCTCATAGTTAGTGTGAAGAACCACTAATCCTGACTGTATTCGGCTGTGCGACACCTGTTGGTGAAGGCAGTGTGCTTGCTCCCTCTCCCATCACAGGTGTATACTACTTACCATCAGTAACAGCCACATCTCGAGCTGCGTCTGCTCGGTGGCGACAGTCTGTATTGGCGCAGCAAGCTGACCTTTGCCGGTGAAGGCAGTGCTCTCGCTCCCGCTCCCAGCATAGGCGGATGCTGTTGCCCTCATAGTTAGTGTGAAGAACCACTAACCCTAACTGCATTCGGCCGTGTGACACCTGTTGGTGAAGGCAGTGCTCTCGCTCCCTCTCCCAGCATCTGTTGCTTCTCCCACTCTACAGCCGCCGACTGTCACCATGCTTGGTGACCACTCCTGTGCGACCTGTATGGCCTCCCTGCAGCCGGAGGACGGTCATGATAGGTGCCCTCCGTGCCTTGGCCTCGAACACCTGAGGGAGGGGCTGTCGGAGGATCCGTGCATGAACTGCAGCTTCATGCCCAGGGCAGTGCGGGTTGCCAGACTGGCTGAGGTTGAACACCTGCTGGGTCATGTTCCGGAACCGGACCAGCCGACCCCAGCCCAGCGACTGCCACCAGCACAGCCTAACCGACCTAAGCGTCGGGCTGCAGAGGCTGTGGGCGCCCCCTCTGGGAAGAGGGTCGAGGAGTCTAAACTGGCCTCCAGGGTGGACCAGCTGACTGAGGAGTAAAACTAGATGAAGACCCTCTTCATAGCCGTCCAGTTCTGGGACCGGTGCAGTGGATGCAGGTTTTTCCGCTTCCCCACTGCCACGGTCGAACCGGAGGAAGATGTGCTCTCCGTGACGGCTTCAGCCACCGAGTTCACCAACTATGGGGCCAATGTGGTTCCCCAAGATGCTGCCTCGCACACCTCTGGGGTGAGCTCCCGCTCTCCAGCCAGCAGTGGCGGGTATAACTCCATGGGTGCCACCATTCGCATGGCCCCACAGGCTCAGCCGGCTCCTGCCAGTGCCTCTTCAGGCGTAAACCAGCCCAGCTCCGCCACTGTTTAGACTCGCCGCCAGTGGCTAGCTCAGGGGAGAGTCCGGGGCTGATTATCGGCTTCTTTTTTCCAGCAGCAGCTCAGCTACTGGACTGCTTTCACCACAGGCCCTTAGGTGATTCCACCTTAACCCCAAGGGTACACATTTCAGTTCCGATACCCCCAACCTACAGCCTGGTCAAAATGACCATTATTCGCGACCCGGCAGAAAAAACCCCTGTCACCAGGGGGTTCTACTCAACTTACTTTCTCATGGAAAAGAAAGACGATGGACTCCGCCCTATCACTCAACTTGAGGGGACAACAGGTTCCTGAAGGTCACGAAGTTCCACATGCTCAGTAATGCAGTGGTTCTGCGTACTGGCTTTTACAGGGGAATGGTTTACCTCAATGGACCTGAAGGACGCATACTTTCACGTCCCCATAGCACCAGGCATTTTCTGCAGCCTGCTCTCAGGGCCGCCATTATCAGTCCGGGGTGCTCACTGCTCCTGTTCGGCCTCTCCCTTCACCACTGGTGCTTGCCAGGTGTGTGGCAGCAGCCCTCTCACCTTTGCAGTTGAGGGGCATGAAGATCCTCAGAGTGATTTTCACAATGAGCTGCCTGGTTCCCTCTCAGAGTACACTTTTCTAGGGGGGTGACTCTGGATGCCGTTGCCATGAGGGCCTGTCCATCACCTCGGCGTGTGGACGACATCCTCATCCTCCTTCTCCTCTTCAGAAGGGCCGCTGCTTGAGACGGTCAGAACAGCTGTTTCTCTTCTACGGCGTCCTAATAAGGCCATGCTCCCTCCAAACAGCTACTCTCACACAGAATTATGGACGTCATCACTCAGATGTACAAACACGGTGGTTATCCCCTGTCATCCGGGGGAGGTGCCACTCTACTAGGGCTGTCGCTACATCATGGGCGGCTCTGCGCGGCGTGCCCCTGGTGGGCATCACCAGCTACCCTCTCCAGATTCTATAGGGTGAATGTGCCGCCTCTACCCTTTACTCTCACTGAGGTACGTACTGGCATTCCTCGTGACATTGTTGTTATGGGTCATCCAGTGCTAAAGCACCGCCTCTGGCGGTCAGTAAGGATGAAATAGAACGAAAGTTACTTATGTAACTACGGTTCATCCAGGATTCATAGAACCGTAGTTACATACGTAACTTTCGATTTAACATGTGTGAGGATTTAGTCACAGCGTGTACCATCTCCTTTGTGTTCGCACCTGATAAGACCAACCTGTCAAACTTATCTGATAAATAAGTTAACATCTCAAACTCATTCACGGCAGGACTGAATTAAATCAGGCAGCTCTAACCTTCTTCCTCTTCCTTCCCGTCTCTGTTCTTTGTATTAAAATGTGGGCATGATAACTCCGTCACAGTCATACTCGTTACTAGATTCTCAGTTTTAAAACATGGAGATCAGCCATCGAGCAGTGTCTGTGAAGGCTGATTGCCTGCCAACCTGTGTTAAACCAAAAGACTGTTGTGGACATGTTGATGCTGATGTGTGGAATGAAGGGGTGAAAGTGATCCTCACCTGAGCAGAGAAGTCGATGAGCTTGGGGAGAGTGATGCGGTTCCCTTCATCGCTCTTTAAGAAGTCTAATAAACTACCTGCAGACATATACACAAACATGTCAATGAGGGATGGACATGAATTTTCAATCATTTGATTATTTGTTTTGTAATTATATTGAAGGGGTTGACAAGGACACACACACACCCTTCTCCATGTACTCAGTGATGATGTAGATGGGCTCCTCCTTCGTGACGACAGCATGCAGTCGGACCAGTTTATCATGCTGAATCGACTTCATCAGGTTTGCCTCAGCCATGAAAGCTTCCACAGACATGCTTCCAGGCTTCATGGTCTTCACTGCAACTTTGGTGTGCTTATTGTATGTAGCTAAAAACAAAACAGCATGGGCATTAAAGAATGAGTTACAAATGTTCTTCCTCAGAAACTGTCTTCTACAACAAATCAGATCTACAGAATCTACTCACCCATCCAGACTTCTCCAAACTGGCCCGCACCAAGTCTCCTGTCCAGTTTGAGAGAAGATCTGGGGATTTCCCAGGCATCTTTCTCCCAAGGTTTCTCAGGTTTGGGACTCAGACATGCATTGGTCAGTGATTGGCAGAGACCATCTCCCTGCTCTGCAATCAGCAGAAAAATAAAAATAATTTAATTTATGAATGAATTCACTCATGTCTAGTGCTCCAAGAATATGCTTGTTTTTACATGCTGTGAAATATACATTATTTGAGTTGTTCTTTTTTGTAAGTTTTACAATTTGCATGTTTTGTTTTCACTGCGGTCACATGGCGGAGTAGCAGCTAGCACTGTTGCCTCACAACAAGAAGGTTGCCCGATTGCATTCCAATTCTATCAAGGGCTTTTCTATGTGGAGTTTGCATGTTCTCATCGTGTGCTCATGGGTTTTCTTTGAGTACTGTAGTTCTTATCACACAATCCCCCAAAACATGCATCCAGTTAACTGGACACTATAACTTGACCTTATCTTATCTCAGCTGGGATAAAGTGGTATGACTCAGAACACGATCTTGTAAAATGTCACCATTTTATCCTATTGGATTAGTTGGAGTCAAATTCTGTCAGCATGTGAATGTTATACGACCAAAAAAACTAGATTGTGAGGTCAGATGACCTTTGACCAATCAATTTCTAATCATTCATCCTTCAGACCAAATGGCCATTTATATCAAAAGTGAAGACATGCATGGGTTACTGGTGTTAACGCAGCATAGCAGACAAGTCCATTTCCCAACTGCAGGGGGAACCACAGAGCAAATCCTGCATTGTGTTGCTTTAAATATTGGAAGTGAACTTACTTTTGTAATGGCTGACCAGCTCCTGCAGGGTGCTGAAGGTGATCCGGGGTGAAATGTAGAATCCTCCATTGTCCAGAGTTCGGATCTTATAATGTTTGACTGATCCACCAGCCTGGGCGTCCTGGTCCCTCACGGACAGAGAATAGCTGCCTGTGGTATAAGAGAAAGAAAGAAAATTATAGAAGGAAAAATAAAGTATTTATTTTCACAAATTCATCATGTGGGCCGGATTGTACCCTCTGGTGGGCCGGTTCTGGCCCACGGGCCATATGTTTGACACCCATGTGTTAGAGCTACTGTTTCTCACAGTATTACATTGTTTTTCAGGTGGAACTTCTGTAGCCAGTAGTTCTTCGTAGCTTTAGGTCTCACTTACCCTTGGTGGTCTCACTGTCTCGGATCATGAAGGATCCTGTTTTGTTCCCTGGGGCCAGCAGCTGCCGCTCAGCATCTTTCCTACTCACGCCCTTAAAGAACCACCTTAAAAACAGGAAACACACCATTCAGTATAGTATACAATACCATTTCTTCTGATTTATGATTGTGATCCTGATATTTGATGTTTTGGTGTTTTATTTATGGCTGCTGACTGTAAGTTTGTCTGTAACCTTGTTATACTTTGTTTGTTTTTTCCTGGTTAAATAATAAAATAAATTAAAGTATATAGCTTCCATGCATATAGTGCTGACAATCTAAATGAAAACACGGTCAGAAATGTAATAAGCTAAGCAGAGAGGGGGGTCCAGTCTGCAAAATTGCATACAAAATAAATGCAAAAAATGTAAAACTCAAAATAACTTGACACATTGTCATATAATTTTGAGTTGGAAATTTCAACTTGCTCGTAACCAATCAGCATGGAAACTTTACCGACGTCAGAGCAAAATGATAGAGGTAAAGAGGTCACCTGTATCTCAACAACGCTTTCCACAAAAAAGCAGTAACTTGAGTAACTGGAACCACGGTTGATAGTGAAAAAAACCCCAACAATTTCTCCTCTCTTCTTACGAAAATACGCAGGCTTCCAGAAATTGCCTCACCGATCTGATTGTCTCAAGTTGCACAAATATGACCGTGCGAGTCTGGGAACCCCGCAGGCGCTTTCTAAATAGACGATAAAAGGATTAATTTCATGCCGTGGTGGTTCAAAAATGTAAATAATCTTTAATATTCTTGTTGAACCATCCTTCTGTGGAACCACCATTATTATCAAAGTCAACGCTTAAGGTCAGAACACTAATATTTTATTTGTACACAAGATAAGATAATGTTTTTTTTTTTCTAAAACAAGCCCTCTGATTTTGATGATGATTCTGATGATAACTGTTCATTCAGCCCACATATGATAAGATAATCCTTTAATTTTAAGTTTTACAGTAGCACAGGCAGTAAATGTAAATGATGTGTTCAGCATGTTATATACTTACATTAGCATTGTGGAACTCAAATATGTACATGGTCATAGAGTGCAGGGGTGAAATGATATGTAGTGCATAGAAATTCACTTGTGTGTAAACTTACTCCTCCACTTCCAGCGTATCTTTGGCTACATAATTACTGGGGATGTAGCCTTCCTGACCTGTACTGACTAACATCGCTCTCCACCACTCTCCCATTCTGAGACAGAGAGAAAGAGAAAGAGGAAGAAGGGGACAGCTTTGACCAGAGATGTGATGAACCAGCTTCTGTACAGGTTTTTACAAACAACAATGAAGTGGAAATCTTTCTCTCTGCTGATATTCTACTTACTCCTCCAAGATCTTCAGCTTATCGCCCTTCTTGAAGCCGAGGTCTCCATCGTGAATGGCCTCGTAGTCGTACAGTGCCATGGCTATACTCTCCCCTAATGCAAGGAGAGCAGAGCAAGCAGAGAAAAGTGTGAGTGTGTTTATGGACATTGTGTGTGTGTGTGTGTTACCCAGCACTTTGACTACATGCTTGACTTCCTTGTACAGTATGAGTGATAATAATAGCAGTACAGTGCGCTGTAGCCGCACATTTTCTCTTCCTCTCTCTGCCCCGTTTCTGTCTTTCACATGTTGAGATGAGTCTCCGATGGTGTTTCAATGCATCGAAACAACGCTTTTGTTTAAACGGGGCTACTTGTGGTGGTACCCGATACCTGTTTGTGACGTGTGAAGGCAACTGGACAGTCTTTGAGTGGCGTCTTCGCATACTTTCCAGTGCAGATTTTTTAAAATTTGTCATATTTGCTGTTTTGTCAATCTTGCCCAGCACACAGATTATTAAAACTAGATATGTGTGGCTTTGAACACTTGCTTGGCGATCATTAAGTCATGTGAAAACTGCTGGCAATGCCATTGCAGGCATCCTAATAAAATAAAATAAAAAATAACAACAGTTGCCCAAAGAGCTGATAAGACTTGATATCAGTGAGAATGTGTCAGTGAGTTGATCTTAAACAATGATTTCAATGTTTCTATGGTTCTTTTTCAGCCTACAACGATGATGAACTGTAGAGGCAGTCGGTGAAAGATGACTCACCGTATGAACTGGACTGTGTTTTGCTCTGGAAAGAGAAGGACAGGGACATATGGTGGTCAGAGAAGACAGTTCTCTCAACACTGTATATATTGCAGGTTCTTCATTGTAAAAGCTAAAATAAATAATATTTCTGAATAAACTTTATTAATTTTGTTGTTAAAACTGATTGCACAGTGTAAGGTACAGTTACTACACATGTCCATGTCTACACAGACATCCACATGACGTCAATTTCAACATCTCTTCATTTATGAGTTGGTCTGCGTGAAACCCCACGAGTGCAAATGGAAAGATGGAAAACTAGGGATTGACAGATTTTTTTAAGCCAATATCACTATTATTACTCATTATTAGACTGATAAGCAATATTGTGACCTCCAACACTGTGCTTAACTGTGCTCCCTTGTTTATAAATACTTAAGACATCTTATCCAAACTAAATCCATCAAATGATGTGCAAATGCAATTTTTCTAATTCTAATTCTAATAAGCAGTAAGCTGTTTGAGAGCAATTGGCCTACAGGTGGAGACAGCAGCAGAGCACACTTTGTGCTGTATGCAATTACCTAATAAAGTAAATGATTGCTAAAATAAAAAGCAGTCCAATTATCTGCAAAAATGCCTAACATCAGCTCCAAAAACCATGGGAAACCCACACATGTACAACTCAACACTCAAACGGATACAAGGAATGGAATGACACGGTCGGGGAATGCAGTTATGTATGACACAGGAAAATGGCACCATTCATGTTTATATTGGTCCCTCTAAAAAGTCTGTCACTTGATTAGTCTCTTGATAACTGGGAAACAGTTTTAACATAAACATGACAATAAATTAGCCATTTTGAGACTAAAAACAGTTGTGAGGTTGTAAACAGAGCTCAGAGCACATTATGCTGAAAGGCCATCGTACCTTTAAAACTTATAGTATATACATAAGGAATTGTGAATATTTAATAATAAATTCTACTTTCTCACTGCATGAACGAATGCAATGGCCTCTAACATTTTTATATTCATTTGTGACTGAACAATAAAGCAAATTCAGATATTTTTGTTCATATCTTGACTTTCAAAGAGCACATTTACTTTTCACAGAGTCCAAAAAACAGACATTTGAAAAGAAGGGAGGAAGGAAGAACTTGATCATATCAGCTGTAAAAAATCAGGCCGTTGCTGGTGGTTTGCAGGTTTTCACTAAAACGCAAAAGTGACACGAGGGTGAAGTACAAGCCGATAAAGAAACCATATAGAATAGAAAGAACTGACTGGACATTGATGAACATTATTTCAGGTGTTGCTTAATTACGGATTTTTGATTAGACATGGCCTGTTTCAGTGCTCTGGTTCACTTCCTCTTTGTTCACTGAGGGTAGACGAGGTGTTGGTGTCAGCACACAGGAAACAGTAGCCAGGGGAACCACACATGAAACGCAGCAGCACTGAGACTTTTACCCACTTGCAGTCATGACTGAAGCGAGAGAATCTTTCTTTCTTTCTTTCTTTCTTTCTTTCTTTCTTTCTTTCTTTCTTTCTTTCTTTCTTTCTTTCTTTCTTTCTTTCTTTCTTTCTGTCCACTGTTTAATAATTAGTGACATTTAATGATGAGACTGCAGAGCAAGTAAATATTAATGTCCCATTTTCTTTAATTGTAATATTTCAATGGAATTACTTTAATTTTCAAATTAAAAGCAGTTATACACTTATACAAACGTGTACTTATGGATAGTCCATTTAATTTCTGCTTTTAAAGCCTCTGAACCTGACGTGGGTGGACTTTCTTTTCACTTTTTTTTTTTTTCAGGGCGTTTTAAGTGTTTGTGACGCAACATGCTCTTTATCAATAACAATTTACATTACAGTACAGTTACAACATGGGAACTGTGTGAACCTCAACACCATTTCATTTTCTAATAGATTCTGATACAATTCCCACCTTTTATTAACCACAGTGGTAATAAGGTGAAATCATGAAGTTATGATAATTATTATTGGTAATAAGTATTACTGAGAACACTTTTAAATTGTTACAATACAACAAAGATTGCATTAGCATAATATTATTTACCCTTACTATACTATTACCAGTTTTCTTCCAGAGGCAACTTTTTTTATTTTTTTATTTTTTTAATAAAGCAATATTTTATTTTTAAATTATCAGTTCTCTAAATGACTGTACTTTCATTGTGCCAACATTCTTTTTACATACAGCTTTGTTTGCTGAATTCCCTGTGGTGGGGTCTTTGACGTAGTGGGCCGCCTGCGATCGGTTCTGCTGGTCATCTTTATCTGTGTCTTTGCTGTGAAGCTCTTGCTCCTTCTTTGAGCCCACACAGCCCATGGTGCCTCCTGCAGGACAACAGCCGGGAAGACACAGGTGGTTAGCAGCAGAGACAAACAAAAGGACACTAGTTTTTGTATGTAAGTATGTATTAGTATGCAAGTATGTTTGTTACACACTTAAAAAAGGAGTGAGTAGTTTACTACTATGTAGTAGTTAACTACATAAACTTCAGTTTTCTGCCTCAAAAGCTATCTAATGCCATTGAACATATTCTTAAGACAGGGGTCTCAAACTGCATCCCCACACTCAATATTTTCATAATAATAATAATACTTCATAATAATCCTTTGCATTTCAAGAGGGTTCTTGACTTTGATGGGGGTTCTAAATGTAATCCTAAATATTTGTAATTACAACATCATGATGGATTATCAGGATATAACTTTAATTTCTAATATAATATATAAAATTCTCCCGAACTGATGGACTTTTTTCACTTGACTCGACAGACTAGAAGTTCACGGGCCCCCAGGTCATTTTGAGGCCCCTGTCTTATATATCTGAGGCTGATATCACAGACTTGTGCCTGCTTCACACCGCACATGTCACTGCTGTGCAGTCATGTCTACTTTTTTACCTTGCCACACAAATTAAATACTAAATACCGGTAAAAGTGTATTTCTACTGTCACTGTGAATATGGATTATTATATACAGTATTATCATGGACGTAAACGTACAGGCAGTTCGAGAGACATCATTAGCTGCCAATCTTTCCACCAAGAAGAACTGCATTGTGGGCAATGTCGGTTATAGATTACTGAAATAACATAGTAAACTAAAATAGTAAAAATTATTCTGTTTTATTATGTCCATTCAGCTTACAGTCAGTTAATAATAATAATAATAATAATAATAATAATAATAATAATAACAACAATAATAATCATAAAAATAAAAATAACTCCTTCAGTTTCATTAAGGTTATTGCACAGTCGTGCTCGAACCCTAATTACAACTTTGGTGCTCAGACAAACATAAACAAGTCACATACTGTGCATGAGTTATAATAAGTCCATTACTGTACACTGTCTAATTGCTATCTATTTAGTACATCATTTTAATGCTTAATAACGACCTCACATCTTACTCTTTGATTGTAAAGGTTATTATAACTGACTGTAAATACAATACAACATACTAAATCATACTAATAAAGGTAATATTATTCTGCAAACAACTTTTCAAAGACACATATGATATGCATATACTTCATGAATTAATTTGCTTGTAACAGTTATCTAATATTTTTAGTGCATTGTTTCTTTTATTCCTGTGTTTTTCTCTGTCTGTTTTCCTGTACAATCATCAGTTCAAGCTGATTTGGGGTGTCAAACATTTCTTCATCAATATATAGATTAAGACTTGTTGGCAGATTCTAATGCCAAATATTTTGTTAAATAAATGTCTCTAAAAATGGGCAGAGATGGTGTAAAATGGAATATCACATGATGACATTAGATATTGATGGCCACAGGGGGAAGAGTGAAAAAAACAAACAAAGATACCCTATAGCTGAGTCAGTCAGCTCATGGCTGCTTATGTAATCTCTCCATCATTCCTGATTATTACAGCCATCAAGATATTCCAAGAATGAGCTCCTGGGGACTATAAAAAATATTTGAACACAATCCCACTTTCTTGAGTCTGTAATATCTACTGAATACTTTGTTTTCTCTATGGAAATGTGTGTGTCGAGCGAGAACAAAGAGGGAACTGTGTTTACAGATAGAGTCTGCTTTTATACCACATGTTTGTTCACATAGTTGTAGAGAACAGAAGATAATTATACTTTGAATCGTATCTCTCCTCAGCTCAGGAGCAGATCATCCCAAACAAAACAAACAAACAAGCAAAGCCAATAATGTTTAAGACCAAACTCTGTCCATGTGTGGTTCAGTCTTTACTGTCAGCACTGACACAGTGACTGCCCCAGTGCTGTTAATGCTCAGTGCAATGGAAAATGTTTCATTTGAACATTGAGACACAGGAAGTTCCTGAGGTCAAAGCTGGTGGTGTTACTGTAGCTATTTGCTTCCTTTTTTCTCTGGGTTAGGGTTCTCAACCATGTTCCTCTTTAGATGTCTAATCAAAGAAGCTCAGGTTTTCCCTCTCTATTTAAATCCCTTTAGACTCTTCAGCAAATACAATATACAAGAAAACCAGAGGGCGACGGTAACATCTTTCATTTGGGTCCTGCATTAAACTGCAGCTGTCTATGCAAGCTGTCCAGGTTGAGGCTGTCCATCAGAATGCAATTTACGTGTGTTTCCATCCACTGCCATTACGGAACATTAGCAGTTTGTCAAATGAAAACCTGTATGTATGTAATTTAACTTAATCTTGACAAACAAAGACATTTAATGTTGTATCAGAACTAATCCATGTCCACGCTAACACACCATTCACATAGACAGGGCAAAGATTCTCACCTCATTTGTTGCTTTCAGAAAATTTGACTAAAGAGACCGACAACAAAGTGAAACTAAAACTACAGCTGACAGGGTTATGGTTTTCACATTTCTAAACTTCTCCCCTCACGGGACTGTAAAACACTAGGTTTTTAAGAAAAACAAACAAACATGGACACAAATGTAAATGGGGCTAGCCATTGTTAGCAACAAAAGTAAATAAACCTAGCTTTACAAAGTATTTTGTGACACAAAAGCAGCATAGCAACATGTCCAGAGGTAGAAATTGAAGGCTACTATGTGTACAACTCTTTAACTGTGAAACAAATAAGGCAGAAGTGTGTTTTAACTACATATTTATCTACTTGGAAATTCCAATTTCCGTCCACAACTGTAACTCCAAGTCTGAGTTGGTTAACTTAAAAAAGAAAATGGTGACAGAGATTTTATGTCAACCAGTGGGAACGGTAGCTCAATGGTAGAGCGAGTAGTCTTTAAACTTGAAGGTTGTAGGTTTGATTCCCAGCTCCGTCTACATGCCAATGTGTTCTTGGGCACGGCATTTAACCCCACGTTGCTCCTGACGGCTGTGCCGGCACTGTGTGAACGAAATATGTGTGTATGGAAGATGAGTGATAGAATATGTGCTGTATGAAAGTGTGAATAGGTGAAAAGCAGCTTTGAGTTTTCCTCGAGACTAGAAAAGTGTTATATAAATACAAACCATTAACTACAGCAGGTTTTTACCCTCCTTTAGGATGTGAAAATATGAATCTGTGAGGAAATTATTTGTTGATAATGATATTGACAACAGCACAATGAGACTATACAATAAGTATCACTGTCAGATAATGGTCAAAATCACTGATCAGATATCAGACAGATAAATATACAAAATTTGATGCTTCACTATGCACAAAATGTAACTAAAATCAACAGCGTTTTAGCTTAAGCATCTAATTTCTTCTTCATTGGTGGATAGAATATTTGTTAAACTGTCAAGGAATTATGTATTTGAAATGGCACAAACATGCTGTTAACTCCGTACTGTCTGGACGTCCTAGTAAGTCCTTGAGAAGCCTTCAACTGGTCCAGAACGCAGCAGCACGGATACTGACTGGAACCAGACGACGTGATCATATAACTCCTGTCTTGGCTTCTCTTCACTGGCTCCCAGTGAAAAGTAGAATAGATTTTAAAATACTTCTACTTACATACAAGGCTCTGAATAATCAGGCACCTTCTTACATTTGTGACTTAATCACTTTATATCAACCCAATAGACCACTGCGCTCCCTGAACTCAGGTCTACTGGTTATTCCTAAAATAACTAGAAGTAGAATCGGTGGTAGAACATTTAGCTACCAGGCTCCTCTTTCAGTCAGACAGTCTGACTCGGTCTCTGCCTTTAAGGTGAGACTGAAAACCTACCTTTTTAACATAGCCTATAGTCGAAGCTAGATCAGGTATGTCCTGATTAGAATAGTCTATCTTATGCTGCCATAGGCTTAGACTGCTGGGGGAATTTCCCATCATGCACTTAGCATGAGCCCACAGACTTTGCACGAGCCGCACTTTCTCTACCCCGTCCTCGATTTCTCAACCCTCACCATTTACCCGATGTCCCCCCATGAGATGTAGCACATAAATCCACATGTAGCACATCTCTAACTGATTTTTAATCTCTTACAGTTCTGCTGACACCAGTGAACGACATGAGGTCAGGACAGGAAAGAGGACTCCGTCATCTTCAAGTCTCTGACCACAACAGCCTTCACTACAGGCTGTGACAAACCCAGTGATCCAGATGACCCTGGCATTTAAAGACTTTTTCACTTTTTATTCTTGTCATTGTGTATTGTATGTTTTGGGTAACATCTACTGCACGTCTGTCCGTCCAGGGAGTGGATCCCTCACCTGTGGTTCTCCCTAAGGTTTCTACCCTTTTGCCCTGTGATAAGGGATTTTTTTTTCCCTGGTAGTTTTTCCTTACCCTGGTCGAAGGTCTAAGGACAGAGGATGTTACCAACCCTGTGAAGTCCCGTGAGACAAACTATGTTTTATAAACTGTGGGCTATACAAATAAAGATTGATTGATTGATTGATTGAAAGGTCTAAAATGACTGTATCGGACTGATATCTGTATCAGTACTAGATACTTGAGTTTGTGATGAAGGTATCAAGACACAAAAATGTAGTATCGCCATCCCTAATTATTACATAAATCTGACACCACCTTTTCATGAAAACATGAAAGAAACATTTAAATATTATATTGTTCAAACGTTTCAGGGCACCTTGTTGTTTTTTCTGTCTGTCAAATTCTGTGATCATTGGAATTTGGAATGAAGTGATGCGACCTAAAGCTCACATAGAGTGGTCCTGTTGCACATATATGTTAGTTATGGAGGTCTACTTACATACATTAACTTGTTTTTATGGTCAAAAACCTCCTAGTTGCTGTAAACGAGCCGATCGAAATCCTCTTTTCTGAGGTCGTTTCCCAGCCGCGATATTTGAGACAACTCTCTCAGCCAGAAGACAGAGTCTTGTGATTGGCCAGTACCCGGAAGTACACCCACTCTCAGAAGCACAGCTCCCCCCTCTGGAACGGTGGATGCACTGCTACTCATTATCAAAACATTGTTTTAACAATGTTTAAAAATGGCTTCTTCACGACTCCCAGCTGCAGTCCCTTTTATGACTTTGACCCAGAGTCAGAAGACACTGTCGCTTGTGAAACAACTTCACGAACGTTATTCTTCTTCTGCGGTTCAATGTACGCAACCGGATGTGCCCGGACTAGTGCCCGGAGCAGGATGATCTGCTGTTCAGGAGAACCGCTGTTTACGTAACCGGACCAGGTTTTTTCAGAAATCTCGCTGAGCCCGAGATTACAATGAAACACAGCGTTCTCAGCAGTGGCTGAACTGTTTGTTTCGAAACTTCAGGGCTTCTTAAACAAGGTAATGACGCAGATACACACTAAAAAACAGCGTTAATTGGAACCTCCGGTCTAGGTCCACTTTAAAGGTGGTCTTATATATTAGTGAGCTGTCAATGAGTTTAACTCATGCAACATGTGTATGTAATGCTCAACCACGTCTTCAATAAACCTGGCGTAATAGACGTTTTTTTACAGCAGATTACATTAACATTAATTAAGGTTCCACTCCAGTATTAACAGAGCTGTGTTGTTGTTTAAGTGTAAAGTTAGATCATGCTAAATACTTGATTTTTTTTTATATATATATAAAACCAACAAAAAACTGCATGCATATTTTCTGGATGTGTTCCAGTAAAGTGAAAAAGAAACAGCAGTGAAACAAAATAGTGAAATTATCCGCATTGCAAAAAAAAACAAATCTAATGGTGGCTTAAGATTTCTGCACAGTACTGTATATTTGAAATTATTTTAGGAGCTCTGCAGATTTTTCTCATCTCAACATTTTCTATCAGAGATTTAATCGTATTTGTGGGTTGGGAAGACAATCGAAAGGCAGCATGCAGAGTTGCATTCAGCCCTTGTTTCACCGCTTTCATTTTAACTACATAAAAACAAAAAACAGAAACCACAGAGGAGTGATCATCACCAGTGGTTTTGGTCTCAGTTAGAAGGTCCAATTGAGATGATGTGATTGGACTGTCATTCTTAGATGATGGAGCTTAGCCACAGGTCAATTCTCAAATCTACAGGTTTCTTTAAAGCAAAGACCAGACTACAGTCATCAGTCAATCAGCAGGCTGGGAAAAGCAGTGAAGAAGCTCTCCTGTGGGTCTCCTCTGGGCTAAACACTATCACCAGTCCCGAGTGTCATAGTCAGTCTTATAATGAAATGGCATTACACCGTATTTTGTATAATTATATCCAGATAACTTAAAAAAAGAATGGCGACAGCGATTTTATGTCAACGTCAGCAAGTTTCTTGACACTTCTTCTTGAGCATTTGAAAATCTGAATTTGTGAGAAATGATGATGTTGCAGACAGTTTCAGTTCTGTACTTCTCTGTTTCTCATGTTTGGTCCTCTTGATGTGACATCAGCCTTAAAATTAGACCTTTTAATGTCCATGCTGTGTGCTGTCGGGAGTCTCTGGAGTCATTTTATTTGGGTGACATTTGACAACGGCGTCCCTTGAATGATCGCGTCTGATGGTGGAAAAGCCGTGTGTACAGCATTATCAACTCTACTGTTTCTTATAAATCTGAATATTCAGAATTCCAAGATTTGAGCTGTGTGGAGGAATGTGAATGCAACAAAGTCCTGAAAAAGTTCCGATCAGGTCACACATACTGCATATGAGCTTCAGTGTGAAGATATTTATACACAGATTTCTCAGTAGATAAAGGGTTATTTCACACTTTTTTGCTTTCGGGCAATCAGGAAGTGATGGTAACTGAGTCTTCCTTTTAAACAGTCTTATTTCTGCTCGTCCAGACAAAAATGCAGCCAGAGTTTTAAAACTTGAATTTAATAGGGGATAGAAATAGTCTATCAATAAAAATGTTCTGTACAGGTTTATGTAACAGACGGTGTCTTTTACATTTATGAATAGACATTTTCATTTGAAAGGAAAACTATCTTTCAAAAATGGCACTGTCATGCTTTAGTGCTGGTGTTTGCAACAGGACAGCAGATGGAGTTAACCTAATTAAAACTTCCAGAAATCTTGATTTTTTGGAAAACTATGACCTGGATGAATGAGAACCTACACAGACTCGACCATGACGTAATGTCACAGCAGTTTATAGGGGAGATTTAGGGTCTCTATTTTGATCATGTGGGAGAAGATGATGACACCCTATCAGAGACATGGCAGTGAAACATTACATCAGTACATTGTCTACAAGTTATAAGTCCACGCTTACAAATCAGTCATCCTGGAATTGAGTTTTCCTGGTAAAAAATTCCATTAGTTTGTACATGTTATTCTAATAGAGAAAAGTTTCCAGCATAACCTTTCAGCAACCGCAACCATTCACACTATTAAAAAAACATGCAGAACTTAGACAAATTTCAGTTTCAGAGAATGCAGAACAACGTGATATATATACAGATATATCTCCACCAAAAATATCACAAAAACATCTTCTCTCATACTGGATACTGTTTAATGTTTGCATGACATAAAGGCCCAGTTCAGAAAGATCAGAGTCGGTAACAAAATGCAAATGAATACTGAAAACACCTGGTTGTGCAGTCAAATCTTCAGGACAAAGCAGTCACAGTTCCAGCTTTGGCTCAACATAATGGACAAAACATAAGACATGCACCTGACATGATACAAAAATTCATTATCACATTATAACCCAGCAATGAAAGAGAAACACACACTGTTTTTCCACGTTTGCCACACGTCTGTCCAGGCAAAGAGAAAACCATCGATTTTGCAACACAGCACTCAAAACCCCGCGGATCCACTCCTGTCTCAATTATAACATTAAGATGAGATGTTCTGTGACTTTGGTGTTCAAGATTCTTCAATCAGATGTAATCAAGTTACACATATACTGGGTACTGGCTTTAAAACACATGACGATTTCATGTCTTTTTTCTTCTTCTATTTTAATTATTTGCAGATTTTTTATTTTTTTATTTGAATTGCACTTTGTTAAGACTTTCTAACATTTTTATATTAAAATTAAATGTGATTTCCTATCACAGGAAGGTGGTTTTAAATCCAGTAAGCAAGACACACCCGGTCAGCCAACCATGAATGCTTTTCCTTTCAGAAAGAAACGTTCAGTTAACTAATATAAAACATAAGCATGTTCTCTACTGCAAACTACAGTTATACTGAATGTTTGTGTGGATTATTAACTTCAGTGAAAAGATTCCCTGAGGAAATTCATGATTAAGAGCAACAACCTCCAAATCTCTAAGCTACTGAGCAATGTGTATTCACCCTTTGGGCTGCAACTACTTTTATTGATTAACCTATTAATTATTTTCTTGATTAATTATTAGTTGGTTTAGCCATAAAGTCTTATTATGTTCATAAAAACAAAGATATTCTGTTCAGTGTCATAGAGGAAGAAAGAAACCAGACCAAATTCACATGTAAGATGGGGATGTCAAGTAACGTTTTAGTTTAATCTATTACAAATCTACCTGCCCATTAATTTAGTAATAATTAATACAATTGCATGCCTTAAGTCAAACGTTTGTTATCAAGAACACTTGTCTGAATGTCTGTTTCTGTGCCAGACAAGATGTCCACGCTTCCTTTCTGTGTTTTTTTTTTTTTTTTACTTCACAAAGTTGTATGGACAAGTAGACACTTTATCAGGTCCTCTGAGTCTGTGCACACTCACAGTTTCCTCTTTTAGGATGTTAGTTTGACATCTTTAGACACTTTTCTTCTCCATGTCCTCACAGGGTGCTCACTTACCGCTCTGTAATCAACCAACTCCGACCCTTCCTTTCTGTAGCTGCTGCGTGTGATCGTCTCTTCAAGGTTTGGATGACTGTGCCGAGAGAAGAATAATATCCTCATGTCCCGCATGTGTCTCTCATCCTCTTCACTCCGCGTCTCTCTGCAGATGTGGAGCGAGCGGCGCAGCGCAGCGTACTGGAGGCGCAGGAGGAAGCTGGGGCTGAGCGCGTGTGACTGACAGAGAAAAGAGGAACAAGCTCACACCAATCGTACTCTTGGTTTCACTCACACAGAACACCCCCCAACACACGCACGCACGCACGCACACACACACACACACACACACACACACACACACACACACACACACACACACACACACACACACACACACACACACACACACACATTCTTGTACTTGCTGCATACTGAGGACCAGGTAAAAGTGCTGACAAAGTGAGGACCAACATTTCCACTTTATAAATCAACACAATTACAAATATCTACTTCATGAATGACATCTATAAAGAACGACTGGGTGCAGTACCATAATATGTCTGCAGGCGGAGCCCCAGAGAAAAAAAGGGCTGGGAAACTTTTTTAATTATTATTTAAAAAAAATAATAATTTGTACAAAATTTGACAAAAACGTCATACTATACTATGTCATCCAAAATTTGAAAAAAAATTTACCACAAATTTTTGGTCCAACATTTTACAAAAACCTCATACTATACTATGTCGACCAAAATTATTATTATTTTTTTTTTGACAAATTGAGTATAGCATGTTATAGCAACCTAAGGAAGTGATTTCAATGAAAACAAAGTGAGGACCGGCCAAAATGTCCTCACTCCGTAAAAATGACCTCACTTTTGGTTGGTTAAAAACCCTCACTGGTCCTCAGCATGCCGCAAGTACAAGAACACACACACACACACACACACACACACACACACACACACACACACACACACACACACACACACACACACACACACACACACACACACACACACACACACACACACACACACACACACAAACAGCTGCTGGGAGAGAATAAAGATTAATGACAACAAGGTCATTCATTTCCAAAGTCTTACTCTCATTCTACTCTCCAATCAAATGTGCCCCCCCCCAGCCACAGGTGGCGCTCACGCACCTGCCACTTTGCACTCTTAAATTGTACTTATTTAATGAATTGTATGACTTCAATGATGTCCTCTGATGTCATCATGGATGAGGGAAAGGTCAGTCCAGTGCAGAGACATCATCCTCAGGGACAGGCTTTTACAAACACAAACAAACAACCTACCTTACTGGACCATAATAATAATAATAATAATAATAATAAACAATAATTACATCACATTACATTGTCAATATTTCATGATGATTTTAAAGTTACATAAAACAATTTTTTAAAACTTTATATATTCATTTGATCTGACCTCTCATGGCCTGACCTTTATGGCCCATCAGGGGGTCACGTCCCCCACTTTGGAAAGCACTGAACTTGTCTTCTTCAGCTGAGGCTGCTCAGCATATCACCACCAAAACCGAATCATAATCTTCCTTGGGCCATAACCTACCACAACAATTCACAAAAAGTGCTATTATTCAATTCCTTTTTCATTCATTGATTGAATATTTTGATATTTAGTGACTGTGCGAATAGGGTTAAATAAAGGTTATAGTGATACACCTTTTTAGCTTTTAGTTATAATATGAATACACAATCCATCATGTGTCCATGGATGTATGGACGGACATGGTGAGCTCATTTCCATAGTGTGCAGGGCAGCACTAACGTGTATTCAAATGAGACTATCATGACAGCTATCATGGAGGGCAGGCAGTGTGTGTGTGTGTGTGTGTGTTTGTCTGTGTGCGTGTGTGTGTTGACCTAGCTCAGTACTAACACATTAACGCTCCAGGCCTCTTCCGCTCTAATCCTTAATCAACATTAAGGATTAGAAAATGAGCTTCACTCTGAAACTCTGAGGCTGTGGTTGATGATGAAGAGAGGGATGAAGGGAGGTGGAGCTGAGGATGAGAAAGAGTGAAAGGATTGCGATTAGCGAAACAAAGACAGAGAAAGGTAGAGTGCAAATGTTTACAAGTTAGATTCAATGTTGAATGAATGATCGTGTGTGTGTGTGTGTGTGTGTGTGTGTGTGTTTGTGTGTGTGTGTGTGTGTGTGTAGACACAATGTCTCTTTCACTCGGATGCCTTAGTGGTACATTTTATTCAAACTTCAGGAGGAAATGAGTTTGTTATTAACCACAGAATTATTGTAATTATTTACAGGGAATTGCAGCTTGTGTGACTCGTACACAGCAACTTGTATTTAGGTAAAAAATGATTCTGACACACTAACACAAACACTGACTTTGCAGAGTGCAGTGCTCTCACCGAAACAATATCTTTATTTTGCCATTAAAAATTCCCCTTTTCTAGCTGCTCACTCTTTTGCACCAAGTCCACAGAGAAAATTTGCAATTTTAGCAGACTGGAGACACAGGAGGTGCTGGTCAACTGCAGCCTCAGAAGGTGAATTTGTGTCACTTAGATAAATCCAAATGAAGGATTTTAAACACCACGAGTCACAAAATGATCCATCAAAACTCCCCGTGGGAGGCAGCAGTGGATCAACATTACCTGTGCGCTGTGATGCAAAATTGATGCCTTTGTCTATGGGCTTTGGTATGGGAGATTGAGCTGTTAACACAAGGGAAAAACATGAGTTTCCAGGCAGAAAAGCACTTATTCTTTGTCTGGATGCACCTGTATTCAGTAATAATTCACAAAAGTCACTGTAAATGTTCTTTCTTTTATTATTTTATTGGATATTGATTGGACATTGTGTTTAATTTCTTTTTTGGTGTGTGACAGCTATATTTGTGTGTATCATGATTGCAATTTCAGATATTGTTATGCTGCTTTTTGGCCAGGTCTGAGATTTATTTTAATCTCAGTGAATCTTTATCTGGTTAATTAAAGGATATATTGTAGATAGTGTACATCTTCTGCAGACGTAACCCTCCACCTATGGGTGCCCAATTTAAAGGGACAATGTGTAGTATTTATGGGTTTATATAACCCAAAATCCACGTTTTTATACATATTATGTGCTCCTGCATTGTCTAGTCGCTGTATAATAGTTTTTGTTTCATTTTCGTAGTGTTTCAAAAAGTCATGTAAAATAACATGGTCGCGGGCCGCGGTTGCATAGCCACTGTTAGCAGCGAGACGCCATGTTTCTACGGGAGCCTGTAAGGACAAACGCCAGCGAACAAATCAAGCGTCTCTTTACTTGTAGCGGAAGTCCCGCCTCCACTCTCTCCGCTTTGTCTGCTACGGCCACGGTAGCTCGCCCTCTCCCTCGTCTCACGAACCTCATCTGCTGACACGGAGAAAGACGACGAGGACGACATTTGACCGGCTGAGGATATCGTAGCGCTCAGGGAAGGGAGGGGGTGAGCAGAGGAGCAGTTCTTTGTTGTAAATTTCAGCCTCTCCTCTAGATGGCACTATAAACTACTTACTTCACCTTTAAATTAATAATAAATGTTGATATGAAACGTTTGAAACTAATTGGCAAAAGCTTCAATTCAAACATTTTTTGTGTCCAGAACATACAAGTTTGCCTCATGTAGCTGGTTTCCTGTGACAGTGACGTTATATCACATCACTTGACAACACCACAGACTTTTGATGGTCTTTACATCACGCCACAACGGATTCTCACGATGTCCCAAGGGACATGTGTCAGACCCAGTGCTACTTCTGTTTCCCAGAACACTCATCAGAAGTGTGTGTGTGTGTGTGTGTGGTAAATGTGTATGAAACATAAATAAGCAACAACAGGAGCTACATTCAAGAATGGAAATTTATTTCAGCATCAGATGAAGTGCATTCACACGTAGACACACACACACACACACACACACACACACACACACACACACACACACACACACACACACACACACACACACACACACACACACACACACACACACACAGTGTACACTTACAGTCACAGTTAATTGCCATTAGTTAACAGAGCTAACATTGACCCATTACTTAATGGACTCAAATGAAATGAAGAGACAGTTGGAATCAATATAACTTCACACATTTGTGACCTGCCATGGCAAAACTAGCAAAAAGTTGGCCCAGTGCAAACCGAGTAAACAAAGAAAATAGATTTTGTATTTGTCACACACACGCACACACGTACACAGAGGAGTAAAAAGTGCAAGGAGAAAAGAAAGGAAAAACAACATGTTACATTTTAAGTAAACAATGGCTGATTCTGCCTGTTAATTATGAATATGAATAAAAAAATTAATATACACTCTTTGTTTTCACACAAAATGGACCTTACAGTGTTGCATCACCAATGGAAGGATGGTATAACCAGCTTCATGACCCGCCTCCATTTTCATCTCCAGCTTACCACGAGCCGTCACAGCAGTGAGTGGAAAGTTAACGCTTGCAAAATGTGTGCATTCTGAAAACGAAAAAGGGGAAGAGGAACATGCTTCTCTGTCCCTTTTTTAGGTCACTTAAGAGAGAAAGGGTGGGAGACAATGAGGGGGGTGAGGGGTGGAGACTCTGTGGCAAAAAATAGCCGGGCAATTGCCGGGAAAGTAAAATAACAACAAATACTACAATAGTAGTATAGATGTATAGTGTATGAGTACAGATTGAGGGATTCGCAGAACAATAGTTGATTTGAAATGTGAGGTCAAGTTAGTTGGTGGTCTTGAAATGTCCTGTTGTTTCAGAACAATAATGAGAGTGCTGACATGTTAACCCATTGACAAATTCAGATATCCAGATGAACTTGGGGGCTAAAGTTCAAACTTGAACCTTAAAAACCCATTTCAGTTCAAAATATACAGAATCAAAGTCCATCAGACTGTCTAAAGTAACTACCATGGCATCCAACAGAGGGCGCTGCTTGGGCTTACATCCAGTTTAACATCCCAATGATGTTAAATCATGTTGACACACATGCTAACAAGAACTTCCTCCTGAAATACTGAAACATCTGCAAAGCAGAGTATCGAAGAATTTCTCCCGTTCTGAAGCCTTGAGTCAGGACTTATTCAGGGTTAGTAGCTGTCGTCCATTCAACTGAGACTGAGACAATAAGCTTCTCATTAAAACAAATCATTACTGATTTTATAAATCAAGAGACATTGGCTCATTTTCTCATAGATTTACAGTATATACAATCTTCCACTGGAGGACACCGCTGAACATGGTTTTATACTGAAAAGACAAGGTGTCCATTCACCAATACGCGAGCACATATTTATTTTTGCATTAGCATGCTACTACTTTGCAGCTAATTTGGCGAACCTGTTTCCAAAGGTAAGCTAGCGAGGCTATGATTAGCATTAGCATAGAGCCAACATAATACAAACACTGTGCAACCTCATTAGGCACAATGCAAATGTTCGATTAGCATTAGTGTAGCTAGCTGTTGTGGCTGACAGTCACGTGACTAAATAGTGAAACATACACCTATGGTTTGCCTCTACGTTCCTTATCATGCATTAACATAACTGAAAAATCTTCTTCAGCTCCTACTATAGAAATACATACTTCCTACAGGCACTGCACTAGTTCAAGAGAATACAGGATTCAGGTGCTTTGTCTTCGGCTCTAATCTACGGGACTATGATGACCATTCTTATACAGTCTATGCCTCTAATATTATATAAATGTCTTTTTTTTGTCATATTGGTTCAGTGACTCAATTTTTTACATGACACAAAGTGCAGTACAATACTGAAATATCCCAGTTAGCATATTTAGACTTTTCTTGACAGGACCAGTCTCTTAACTTGATTACCATTAAAGGTTCTATTTGTGGCATTTGAATATATTAAACATATTATTAATAAATGTCTATATTTGCAAGCAAACAAGGCCACATCTGGGCATAAAGAAATCACTTTAGGTCAATAGGGGGCACTGTACTCCACAGTTTCAGTGGCAGAAGCTGTGAGAAGCTAACGAACCGGTTATAAATACTCATCATCATAACCTCTATTGCATTAGTTTACATCTGCTCATCTGCTTACAACCTGAGAGGATGTTGGAGCACACTGGGCGGTAGACAAGGAAAAACCCTATACATTAAAAATATATTTCATTGTAAATCTGCTAGAAACAAATTATTCTTATTGACAGTCAACCAAATGACTACATGCACTATGAAATTAAATGTTCCTACAGCTGATTTGACAAATCAATATATATATTTCCCTGAGCTCTGTAGAGCTTTACAGCATCGTTTTAGTCAGAGATTTTGTAAAACTCCCTGAAACTTGTAACCCGTATTCATTTAATAAAGGTGATATGACATGATGTGCCGCTCAGTTGCTTTTCAGCATGTTATACTGCCCCCAAGTGGCAAGAATGATGAGGAACCGATGCAGGTAAAGTGAGTTCACCGGGTCAACGTGATACCATCCTCTTCTGCTGTGGCTCCTCGCTGCCATTCTTTTCATGCTGAATGTCTGTGAGGATGAAAAGTACATTGTTCAATATGCTTGTGTTTGGTGAGGAAGAAACACTTCACAGAGAAAGCTGTTTTGGTTACTTTTGTGTGTGAAACCACACCCAAGATGAGACAACAAGGAGGCAGAAAGGGGAAGGAAGACACACAAAGACCAGAAATGTGAACTGATGCCTACTGTCTGTGTCTGAGTCGCGGTCGGTTTCTGTCTCCACAGATGCCCTCTTCCTCTTGCCGCTTTGGCTGCTTTCTTGGCCTGACATGCTCGTCTCGTCATCGCGCTCCTCGGAGCTGCTTCCTGTCTCAGCTGCTGGTGTCGATGACTGAAGGGACAGAGGAAACTTAAGTACCACACACATTTATCCCATCAAACTGCTGAACAGCCGAGTTTTCTGAGCAGCCGTGTTCACTTCTGAAACTTCTTTTGGCCCTTTTCCATTATACAGTTCTAGCACTACTCGGCTCTACCCAATTTGGCATTAGGAATGTCATATTCAATCACTTCTTAGTTCCTCCTCAACATGGGTAGGTTTTCATAGCACGGCTGCATGAAACTGCTGTGATGTTTTTATATGTGACACAATCTAGTGACTAGTAGTGACGGTCAAAGCAGTTGTTTTTGTTGTACTGAATCATGAGAATCAGTTGATTAAAAAGATTTGTTCAAAGAATCAGCACAGACTGACACAGTCACTGAACTGAAATATGGCTGAACAGCTAAATACACCAGACTCCTCTGTTATATATTGAGATTTTAAACATTTTCTTGCTAAATGTTGGAGATTTTCAGGATTTTTAAGTCTTTTTAACGTAAGTCGCGCTCATGACTCTTCCTGTAAAGACACAGACACTCTCTGACCTATCGATGGCCGGCAGTCTCACTTGGAACTTTGTCAGAGCAGGTACTAAAAAAGCACCAGGTACTATCACTGCACTGCACGCATGAAACTGACAGAACAAAATGTGTTAATAACAGAGGCTATACTCATGGAAGTGTCCTCACCCTGCCGTTTGATGATAAGGATTCTTGCTTCTGCAGAGCAGAGTTCAGCGTCTCCAGCACTACTACTGTTCCAGAAACAAGATGAAAGTAAGTGTTAGTCACCTGTGCACAGTACAAATGCAGATACCAGTGCACACGGACCGTCGGACACACGACACGTTCATTTTAAACTCTTTACCTGGACGTAATGATATGGTGAGTACAGGCACCCTCTTTTCGCTACTTTGGGCTGTCTTTCCATTCCCCTCCTCCTCTTGCTCCCGATCGTTGATTACCTGTGATGATGAGATTATTGTTAATCCTGTTCCCATGCACAGATTAGGTATGGTTTTAGCCTGACTACGGCCATTTAAAAGGACTGCCTAATCTTTTTATTTAACTGATTGTAATGATTTAGTACACTCAAGTACTGATTTGCTCGTCACTGTGTGTTTGTATCAAGAATGAAACAACATTTCCTGCAGACGTGGTACGCTGACTCTGCCCATGTTGAGGTGGTACTATAGTAATGGAAAAATAACCAAAACTAAATTTTGAACAAGTGCCAATAGCCTTGGGGTGTGAACTGTAGAGCTCTAACAGAGTGTCTATGCCAGTTTGGGTCTGATTATATGTAGATTTGCAGTTGCAGTTATTCAATTCCCAACTGTATCGTCAAGATTTGTTTTTAGTCTCATTGAGAAATTGGATTTCATAAAATTGCACTTGGACCAACATGTTTACTGTGTTGATGGCTAAAGGCAGTTGTAATTACAATACTGTGATGCGATATTTTGCTGTCATTTGCTGGAATCTCATACCATCCCATGCCTAAGGATACTTGAGGTTGCGATATCAGTATCAATATTGGACACATACACTTGGTATATAATTCACCTTGTGGTTCTGATCACAGGTAGGATCATTTTCCTGGTGTTTGACTGGTGGTGTCGAAGAGCATGATGGCAGGGAGACAGGTGAAGGTGATGATACCACTATGTGAACAGGAGGATTTGTTGAAGCATTGTCAGGGCTAATCTGGACTCTGTCTCCACCTTGAAAGGCGATGGGTGAATTAATTCTTTGAGCTTGGCTAGATTTAGACTTCCCATGATCTGAAAGGTCCAGAGGACCCTCACATATCTCTTGGAGCTCTTCCCCAGAGGAGACACTCTCAGGCTTGGGTGGCTGGCTTTCCTGTTTCTCCTGGTGTTTGATTTGACTCTCATGGTGCTCTGGATTCCTGAAGCGGAACACCACAGTTGGTTCCTTTGCTGTGGACTGAGGAGAGCTGCTTTTGGGCCAGGGAGACCCAAAAGCCTGCCTTCTGGAGCTGGCATGTTGGCTAGTTGGGATAATGTTAGGAAAGCGTGGAATATTTGGCTTTGAAGGGGGTTGCATCACTTGGTTTGTGCCTGCTGTCGCCAAATGAACCCAGTCAGTGGGTTCAGATAAGGCCCAGGGGAAACTAATGGGACTACCCCTAATTGGTTGAGGACGGCAAGGGACAGGAGTGTGGAGCACATGTCTACCGAGGTTGAGTCCACTGGTTGAGGAGGAAGAATTCCTTGCATGAGGTGTGATGGATGGTCGTTGGTCCAGTCCATTAATACCATGAGCTCTAGGTTAGGAAAAACAGAGGTCAGACAGGGAGAGGTCACATTTTCAGGTCATGAGATACGAGCTACGAGATGAGGAGGGCCGGCCCTCTTCTCCCACCGAGTACTCGCTCCAGTACAGCACTGATGGCAGCGTGCTAATCATGCCATCAGCCAGAGAAAAAACAGAAAGACAAAAAGAAGTGAGGGGGGACAAACTGCTCTTTACTCTATCACTTTGCTAAATCAGTAAGAAAGATTTCTGCAAGAGAGATGTCCTTTTTTTTCCCTTTCAGAAGATTATGGTGAGTAGAAGAATGGCATTGTTGACTATTACCCCAAAATTCCATGATTTTCCAGGCTCAAATATCCAGATTTTTCTGAGGATTAGTCAGTCAATATTAAACATCTGAATACCAATTGTTAAATGCTTATTATGAAAATAAATAGTTTTAAAATCTTCACTCATGTTTCATGATGCATGACACTGACAATAGGTGGCTGGCTCGACAACACGTATAGAAAATAATAAATAAATGAGAATAGCAGTCAGTAACAGTAACCAGTTTGAAGCTGAAGGCTGGATCTCATTGCTCTCTTTATACCTATGTATTTAGACCTAGTGACAGTCCATTTACTATCTCCTATGTCCACCTGGCTCACCTTCTCTCTCCAACACGGTTTGCACTGTGTTCTGTCCTCCAAGATGGTAATGTGAGCGATGCCAGTGAAATCGGCTTATATGACTCCTGGGAGAATGGAGAAAAACAGAAGGCAACGTAAATTCTTGTGGCTGTTTACTTTATTTTAGGTTTAGTTTGTCTGAAAACGTATTAAAGGTGCAACATTCTGCCTCACAACAAGAGAGTGTAAAGTCGTGCAAAGCCTCCAACTGAAGGCAACACTCTGGATTGAGTATCTCTGAATTGATTTGGATTTTTATTGTCGGTTTTAAGGTTTTAAATGGGCTGGCCACAACTTATTTGTGTGATCTGTTACATCTCCAAACTCCTGAGTAACAAGCTGTTCCAAACAGTTGCTCCTGAATGTTCCCAGATCAAGGTACAAAATTAGAGCTGATTGATTCTTATGGAATAGTTTGCATTTTCATGTTCATGTTTTAGACGCTAGAAACGTTTAAGTCTCTACTGAAAATATACCACTTCTCCTTAGTGTTCAATTTAGGATAACGTGCATTCTTCTATTGCACTGCTTCCTTCTTTTATCTGTTTATTGTTTGCTTTTTGATTTGTTTTACCTGTTTTCGGTCAACTGAGGTTGTTTTAAATGTGCTATATAAATAGAGTTGACTTTGACACTGGAACGGCTTTAGACAAGGAGAGAGATAAGACTATGGTTAATATTAGTCATTTATGTGATGATGGACTCAAAAAACTAAGAGCTGAGTCAGTTTTGGTTTGACGTGTGTTGAACGGCAACAATTAGTGGACCTAAGAATAAGATGAGAATAATGAGAGGGAAATGAGAAACCTTGTGTTAACTATACTATAAGTTAATTATATAGATATGATATGTTGGTGTGGCTGGTGTTGATCTAGGCTTACTTGGCAATTTACCCCCAAATTGTATGTCTATTAAAGCTCACAGAGTGGTCCTGTTGCACATATATGTTAGTTATGGAGGTCTACTTACATACATTAACTTGTTTTTATGGTCAAAAACCTCCGAGTTGCTGTAAACGAGCCGATTGTAATCCTCTTTTCTGACGTTGTTTCCCAGCTGCGAGACTTGAGACTCAACTTTCTCACCCAGAAGACAGAGTCTTGTGATTGGCCAGTATATTCTGCACACCCACTCTCAGAAGCACAGTTCCCCCTCTGGAACGGTGGATGCACTGCTGCTCATTATCAAAACATTGTTTTAACAATGTTTAAAAATAGCTTCTTCATGACTCTCCGCCGCAGTCCCTTTTATGACTTTGACCCGGAGTCAGACCCAGAGTCAGAAGACACTGACGATCTGCTGTTCCGGAGAACCGCTGTTTACGTAACCGGACCGGGTTTTTTCAGAGCTCTCGCTTTGCCCGAGAACACAATAAAACACAGCGTTCTCAGCAGTGGCTGAACTGTTTGTTTAGAACCTTCAGGGCTTCAAGGTAAGGACGCAGATACACACTAAAAAACAGCGTTAATTGGAACTTCCGGCCTAGGTCCGCTTTAAAATGTTTCCACAGAGTGATCTTTTTTTTTGCAAACTTACACAGTGGTTCCTGCTCATTCCCCTTAGCTGTCTGTGTTCCACCTCTGTGGGAAAAAGAAACAAAAATGGTGACCCTGGTCTTGTCTCAATGCATAGTAGTCAACAAAACAAGCAAGCAAACCATTTTCTGGTTCTCAGTTGTTTTTCAGCATTACCCTCAGGTCTTTGCTCTCTCTCAGTTTTCACTCCAGCATCACTGTCTGGTGGTTGGTTGTTGGCCTTGCTGGCTGCCACAGTGATGAGGGCCTCAGGACCAGAGGTGGGTGAAAACTCAGGGGAGCTGGTTGATTTGACCTCTGCAAAGCTGTTTGAGGAGTGGTCACTATGACTTCTGACACACAACATAGACACACACATTGCATTCTACATTAGCAATTAGATCAAAACTCCTCTCATCTCCTCGAGTCATTCTGAAACATCAGGGAATAATTACACATCTTAAACTCACTCCAGTGCTGCTCTTAAAGATCTGATTTCTTTTTCCTCCCTTAGTTTCTTGTTCTCCTTTTTTAGATTGGTAATCTCTGCCACTGCAAGTATATACAAATGCAAAAGAATGGAACGCCATTGGTGAAATTGGCCACACGGGTAATGGTAGGAAATAGAATAGACAATAGCTATAATAGACTTGTGGCATGATGATGGCTCGTTAGGAAGACAGAAGCAGAATACCCATTTGAGATACACGCTGGAGGGTCTGTATCTGCGACGCTTCAAACTCCTGCTGTCTTCTGTTGGCGAACTCCTCAGTTACTGTGCACCTGTCGCACAGTCCCGCTCTCAGTCTGCACAGATGACAGAAACCCACACAACATCGCAATCAGTATAATAACCAATCTGTTTAACCCTTTCCCAGCAGCTGTTCGGGGGGGAAATGTGTAGACTACAATTGTACAGAACATGTGCTAACAGGTGTTGACCTTGATCTATGGTCACTCAAATCTTAATAGAGCTTTTGTTGTCAGAATCATTAGATAATAATTGTTTGTTGAGTTTCATTCACAGGTGATTCAAATATTCAATATTTTATATATCAGAGAAAACACATTTTCCTGAGATACTCCCTACCTCAGATCTAATTATCTCTGCATCCCTTCTCTTCGGATACTGAATAATAATTTCCAATAATGTTGTGGTCTTGACTAGGGATGGATACAATACTCAGTATTGTTAATGGTCCAATACTGGTCAAAATCACTGTAAAGAAAATTAACATTTTATATGACCTTTATTGGTGTGTAAAGTCTAGCAAGTCAAGTCTTCTCCTGGTAAATTCTTACCCAGAAGGATTTTGTCCTAGCTTTTGTTTCCTTGTTTTTTCTTTTATTACTGTGTTGTACATGTGTGGCTACCAGCTGGACTGGAAAGCTTTTGTAGGAAGTAGGAAGCTTTTGCAGTTATCGCATACAGCCTGAGTGGATTCAAACTGGAGACTTGCTCACAGTTGTCTTCGTAGGGTCCACCACAGGAAATGGTCAAATTAAAAATTGACATACATGTGGACTCCATCTGTATTTTGTGCGTACATGCACACAATATGACCTAAATTTTCCATGAAATGCTGGCAGCATGTTGTTAACAAAGATCTCCACCATCACGTCATAGTCGAGTAGAACGTGAGTAAGGGTGGCAAATGTTTTCCATTAAGTTGGAGCATTACATTTTTGAAATGGCTGGTTACAGCTAAGTGGTGAATGCATGAGCACAAATGTGTTGTTAACAGCACTTTAACAGCACAAAGCAGATCATCTGCACCTGTTCTCCAG
Organism: Microchirus variegatus; assembly: GCF_963457635.1. Lineage (NCBI taxonomy): Eukaryota > Metazoa > Chordata > Actinopteri > Pleuronectiformes > Soleidae > Microchirus > Microchirus variegatus. The sequence goes on from NC_139807.1 coordinate 24,883,748, forward strand.
TGTCTTGATGTTTTCTGTGAGAAGCCGTTGCTGTTCTTTCATCTGCTGGTTTCTGGTGAACAGTTCCTCCATTCGCTTTGTGTCACTGTTTGGCAAGAATGCACACAAACGCACACAAAACAAGGATTAGCAGCCAAATCTCAGAGTCACACATGCAGTACTCTCTCAAAGATGGTCAAAGCTTTCTCAGCCTACACAAGGAGGTCAGAGATTTGGTGCAGCCTACTTATTTGCACTGGTGGACCAAATCCAACAATGAGATTAGTGTAGACCAAGAGTGGTGAATGGACATGATCTCACAGCAGACAAAATGGTATCCAAGGAGGATGTTATATGGCAGTGAGTACATGTCAAAAATGATATACTTTCAGTGAGCCAATCATGCAAGACGAGGATCTGACCACGTGTGAATGGTCAGAATCCACATTCTGAACCATTGGTGCTCAAATCTAGAAGAATATACTTTATATATTTTTATGTTTATGTATGTTCGTCAGGAAGCCCTTTGGTTCACCATGATATTGTCATCTGACTTCACTTTATAATAGAGACTCCACATGGGGGGTCATTTTCATTGTACCTATCGATGACTCATCGTTTTTTATTATTTTTGTAAGATAAACAATTAATTTAAGAGTAAAATGCGTTCTTTTATGAACAAATACCAGGGAACTAAGTGAATTTCCTTGATTCCACCTGCCTGGGAAGCAGTTGATATTAACTCACTTAAATTCACTTTAATTAGTACCAGGAACATAAAATGATCTAGCTCTTTTTGACAGTTATTTTTTCAACCTCCATGGGAACACAAAACAAAGAGTTGTGACTCAGGACCAAGACTGAGTGACTTGTTACAACAGGAGCTTCCTCTCAAGCCAAACATGACATGAACAAACGCAGGGCCAGGTGCAGGACCAGCACGTCTGTCTCATCCACACACACTTGAGGCCTGAGCAGAGCTTTGCGCAGTGGCAGTGACAGGGCTTGTTGTTGGTGAAAACTTCTTGTCAGTGATATCTAGACATGCTTCCAGAGATGTGGATGGTGCAACAGGAACTCACCAGCCTTTCTTGTTGGACAGCTCTTGGACTTTTATCTGCCAACCTATAGGTCAAAAACAAGGTCAATTGCTTCTGCACATTCTCACTCCTCACTTCTTCCGTGACCAGCAAATGCTGTTTGGAATAATTCCTACTCACCCTCCACCTCTCGCTCATGGGCCTCCCTCAGTTTCAGGAGCAGGTCATTGAAGCACTCCATTGCTGCAGCTATGACCTTAGAAGACAAGAGACGTGCAAGATTTTATGTGTCACAGGTTGAGCTGATTGCTTAAGCCAATTTTCTCTTTTACATGTTGTAAGCTTGACAGCACTTGACACAACACGCCCAGCTCTTCGACAAAATACTAAAACGTTGCACTTTTGACAGAGCAAAAATCAGTTAGTAAGTACGCAGGCGTTATACCCTGAGGTCTCCTGTGCGTCTGAGGACACACAGCACACGTTCTTGGCAGTGCACTTTCATAACGTCCCTGTTTCTCAAGTGTGGGAGCAAAATTTTGTTGTCGTATTGAGGTTGATTAAAACTAGCTAGACTGGTCCTTCCAGGTATGGGACTCGGGCCTGCAGTTAAATGGAACACAGTTTTTTTTCTTCTTATCTGTGTGTGTGTGCGTGCGTCATGTGGCATCAGGGTCACGACTAAGTAGCAATATCAGATCAGGCTGATTTTGGCCTTTCAGTGTAGATCCGTGACTGTGTTGCCCTGTAAAACATCATGTTGAATGAGCATGTGTGTCACTTTCTCTTTTCACACACATAGGTTTACGTATATCTATTCTTGTGAGGACACTTCATTTCATTGTCTTTCATTGGTTTGGACAGGCTAAACAAAGCATTATCCCCCATGCCTCATTAGGTCCACGTTTTGGTCTCTGGTCTTATGTTTATGCCTTAAAAGGTACCAAATACAAGTACACACACACCAGCGCACACACACACACACACACACACACACACACACACACACACACACACACACACACACACACACACACACACACACACACACACACACACACACACACACACACACACACAGACACAGGATAACTATAAGTGCCTTGAATATATATTTAGTGTTTTGATCAGTGTGAATTGGGCTCACTTGCGACATGTTGGGATATGTTTGGCAAATGGCTGTTCAGATCACCTGAGCAGAGCAAGAAAAGACCTGTCTGTCTTTATGTGCCTACTCTGCTATCTGAAGATCATTATTCACACACATGCGCACACACACACACATGCGCACACACGCACACACATGCGCACACACGCACGCACACACACACACACACACACACACACACACACACACACACACACACACACACACACACACACACACACACACACACACACCCCCACCCCCACCCACACCCCCACACACACGCACACGTGAGGCTTTCATAACGTCAGACGACATTGCATTGACTTACATTGATTTCCTGGAGACTTACCCTAAACTTAACCATAATTACTACTGACCTTATCCTGACCCTGACCCTGACCCTAACCTTACCCTAACCCCACCCTCATCATAAACTCAAAACATTTCTTCACCTTAAAATATAGTCATTTACATTATAGGGACTTGCTTTTTGTCCCCAAATGGAAGACAAATCCCCATAATAACACACACGCACACGCACACGCACACGCACACGCACACACACACACACACACACACACACACACACACACACACACACCCCCCCACACACACACACACACACACACAGGAATGTGCAACTATTCTTGTTAGGGCACTTGTTAGGACTGTAAAATCCTTATTCCTAACCTTGACCACAACTACTTAATGTCTAAAAATAATTCACATCTTGCCCTCTAAGTTTGACCAGAACCTCAGAAATCAAGTTCTGAGGTTCTGGTCTGAGGACTACAGGTGTTGAGGAGGGAATGAAAACATGCACACACAAACAAACACACACAGGTTTGTGCAGCTATTCTTTTTAGGACATTGCAATGACTTCCATTCATTAGGACAGTATAAACAAAGCCTTATCCATAACCTTAACCATGACCAGTTATTGCCTAACCCTAACTTTAACCAAACCACATTTTAAAGCCTTGCCCTAAAACTTAACCAGTCCCCCAGAAACAAGGTTATGCCTCATCAGGACCAGATGTTGGTCTCCATGAGGACTACTGGTCCTGACAAGGTCAGTGTTTATGCCAGAAAAAGTTCATAAAGAGGTAAAAAAAAAATACAAGCACGCATACACCCCCCCCCCCCCAGAATTACAGAACCAGCTTTTTAAGCTGAACCCATCTCCTCAAACACCTCCCTTCCCGTGGGAGGTTTTTCATTTGATTGACATTTATATTGGCGCGTTTGATTTTAATATCACAACCAGTCCAGTTCACTTGAACTCCACCTTACGCACACACACGCGCGCACATGTAATTTTTAACTCTATCTCATCCCAACTGTCATAAAAACCCCGATAAAGGTAAACATGATTCATGGTGAAGTGTTGTACTTGCTCTTAACTTGACCAAACAGCTTGCGAATGTGCTGGATGTGTTATTACTGTAGGCCTAAATACATTATATGACACCCTGGTGTGGAAAGTGTGTCACCATAAAGGTGCAACACACACACACACACACACAAACACACACATGCTAAAATGACCCGGGATGTGTGGTGGCCTTATTAGACCACCATTGTTTTCTGGATGCAAACTCACTCCCTGTCATACATACCTGCACTCAAAGGTACTCTGCCCACCTGTCAGCCAGTCTAGTCGGGCCCTCAGGCAATACCTCACACCTTAATCAATAGCAACTCACCTCAAAAGGCCGCCAGCTGACTGTTCCACACGCTCACTGCCGGGGTGCTGCCTCTGCCGCTCTGACCTCAGAGATGGACCAAGTGATACAGTGACACAGGGAAGAAAATGCGTGAAACTGAAGAGAGAGCGTGTGAGGGAGAGCAGAATGAGGTGTGGGAGAACGCCCCACACCCTCCCCTCTCTCTCATCTCTCCACCCCAGAAAACCAGTCGGAGCAGTTGTCCCCTTAAGCAACACAAACACCGAGGCCTGGGCAAGTTCTCCCTTGATATTCCTGTTCTGCTGAAATCCCACAAAACCGGCCAAACCAGTCCCATAAAGCCCTGTGGGGATAGAGAGCCTGCACTGAAAATAAATGTCTAATGCAGAACTCTGCTGCAGCACTAAGTTAATTCAGTGTTAACATTTTAAAGATCTGATGACATGATATTCAAAAATAAAACTATTTGTGTGATTTGCATAACACTTGACGAAGGAATTAAGATTACGTTAGACAGCAAAACTGTAGGTGACCAGTGATTAAAACTATAAAGTCTAATTTGCAGTAAAAAACAAAACAAAAAGCATGTACTCCATCGCTGTATGTTGTACAACATAGGTGCACAGGTGTGTATGTGAAATGAGCCTTTAAGTCAGGGCAGGGTGTGGCAGAATGTGACTGTGATACTGGCATGTAAATTCAATGGTAAACAACAGACAATAGCAGCGGCACACTGCAAACATACAACGATGAACCTGTGATATGAGAAGCACCATTTCCTGATTCCTGAACCAAATTCCTCCCGACTGGTCTGATCTGGCTGAGGCAGAAGCGACTTAATCATCTTCATCGCCAAGCTCGCCACTCCCTCCTGCCACTGGTACCATTTATTTCCACCTGTGATACATAGACGAGAATCACCAGTGAGGACACATGACTGTATACTTTTATGCTTATGGTCATTTTTGGTGACACTTACAGGCTAAATAAGTGATATCCTGTAAGTGATTTACTGCCACTAGATGTCCCACTAACACCAGCAAGTTCTGTCAGCCACACCTTTGCCCCCTTTGTGTTTTCAACAGTGTTGTTTGAATAGTGTCTGGGTGTTGAGAAGTCCATAGGAAAGTAGCTCTTAAACACACAACCAGAAGCACAACGTCACACTGTGTGAAGCAACACAAGAGAATTTTGATTGTTTGAAGTCGATCTGGCGAGTGTTGTCTTCGGGTTTTCTGCTCATGTATCTGAGATGCTTCAGCAGGAAAATATGTCTTTGCCAATTTAGAGTCTCAAATGTTTTAAAATCTCGAGTATCAAATTAGTCGATAACTGTTATTGTGAAATGATAGGTTTATTATTTAATCCTCTCAGGTAAACGTAGAAGAAATTATTTGTGGGTTTAAATCCCTCATAGACAGAAAACAACAAAACACTTGATCTGAGGCAGAACATCTGTGCATAAACATTATAGCATCATTATTATTTTGAGGTAGGAGTTGTACATTAGCAAGAATACATCACAACACAATGACAACTCATGAATTACTAATAAAACATAATCATAATCTCAATATACAAATATAGGTAACACGTTATAAATCACAATTTTGTTTGTGATGAGCAAGTGTATTTATATCTATGAGATCTAATATCATTTACGTTTGGTAAATGAATTACAACTTATTTTATTCATGTTACTTAAATAATAAACACATTCATGTTCAATCACTTATTACATAGCTAATACCTGGTTATCAGATTTTCTCCTTAGTAACACACTGTCATCACTGTTATTATCATATGCATTTTAAATAAGATGATATTACTATGATATTACTTCCAATTACAAAATGATTACTGTACTATTACCATGTTATTACTATTCTGTGATACTGTAAAGTTTTTACATCTTAGACTTACTGCCCACCTGTGATACCTCCACCTGCCACTAGTGGGCTCCAGATCACTCTTTTGGTTTAATCAGTCAAGCTCCTTTAATGACGGAACGCTGATCAAGGTTCCAAACAGTCATCACCGCAGAAACATCTTGCTAACCTTAAATCAAACATTTGAAAAGGGACTAACTCATGATACACTACCAGCATGTTAGTGGTGTAAAGTGATGTGGATTGCGAATGTGTTGATGGGTTGATTGGTATCATCTGTCATTGTCATAGATATACCTGCCACTGTATTCGGTACACTTGTCCAACTGCTTGTTAACCCAAACATCTAATGCACCACACGGCACCTAGACATGGTCACAATCTGACGTTCAAACTGTGGACTGAGTTTTTCAGTAACTGCTGATCTACTGAGATCGAATGGATGTAACCTTCAGGTTTAAAATGTGAAGCCCTCTATTAAAGAAAGAAGACAAGATAAACCCAACAATTCACATAAGCAAGCAACTTGTTGTCAACAACAGACATTTATGGTCTATGGGAAATGAGCCCCCAATTCACATGCTTTATGATATCAGTAAACTTTACCCATTAGAGCAGGGGTCTCAAACTCAAATGACCTGGGGGCCGCATGAGGTCCAAGTTTGATCAGTAGGGGGCAGTCAAGTAAAGAAAGGCCCAACTGTGTGAGGAATAACAACTGTTGAGTAGAGGTGGGCGATGTTAGCTTTAAAGCTCACATAGAGTGGTCCTGTTGCACACATATGTTAGTTATGGAGGTCTACTTACATACATTAACTTGTTTTTATGGTCAAAAACCTCTTGGTTGCTGTAAACGAGCCGATAGAAATCCTCTTTTCTGACTGTGTTTCCCAGCCGCGAGATTTGAGACTCAACTCTCTCACCCAGAAGACAGAGTCTTGTGATTGGCCAGTACCCAGAGGTACACCCGCTCTCAGAAGCACAGCTCCCCCCTCTGGAACGGTGGATGCACTGCTACTCATTATCAAAACATTGTTTTAAGAGTGTTTAAAAATAGCTTTGTCAGGACTCCCCGCCGCAGTCCCTTTTATGACTTTGACCCGGAGTCAGACCCAGAGTCAGAAGACACTGTCACTCGTGAAACACCTCCACAACGAACGTTATTTGTCTTCTGCGGTTCTGGACTAGTGCCCGGAGCAGGACAATCTGCTGTTCTGGAGAACCGGTGCCTACGTAACCGGACCGGGTTTTTTCAGAGATCTCGCTGAGCCCGAGATTACAATACAACACAGCGTTCTCAGCAGTGGCTGAACTGTTGGTTTTGAACCTTCAGGGCTTCTTAAACAAGGTAATGACGCAGATTCACACTAAAAAACAGCGTTAATTGGAACTTCCGATCTAGGTCCACTTTAAATGATATCACATTATTCCATCGTGATGTAACAACAACATTTGTGACAATATTTTACATAATTTCAAAGTAAAAGGTTTTTGTTTTGATATGCAAAGACATATTATTCACAAAAAAAAACATTGATTATGCAAAATATGTTAATAACAAAAACAAACATTTAAGTGGCAGACCACGTGAAATTTATGGAAGGGTTGCATGTGGCTGGGCTGTGAGTTTGAGACCACTGCACTAGAGGGTCCAATCTGGCCCGCAGGATGAACTTCTGAAAAATTGCACATGATTAGAATCTATTTATAATGGGAAATACTATATTTTTCAGGTCTGTGAACCTGTGACTTAATATTTTGTACCTCTGTAGATCCACTGTGATCTGTAAGTTGCAATGCACATCTATAAATGGTACATTTAGGCATTATAATTTTTGAAATGGCACTTGTTTTTCTCAAGAAAGTTCAGGTTGTTCATAATATGTTTTGTAAGAATGAACTTCATTCAATGTAAAACAAAAGCACTTGGAGTTCTAGTTATTTATAGATTATTATGCTATTATTTTTCTGGTCGGACCCACACAGATCAAATTATGCTAGATGTGGCCCCTGAACTAAAATGAGTTTGACACCACTGGTCTAGATCAATGTGAACTGAAGGCCTAAGAGGAAAGTCTGGGCAAAGTTGTAGCAGCAGTATTCTGACCCTTCTATTAATCTGATGACAATAAAAGGCTAAATTGAATGCTCTCACATAATAGTGTAACATTTAATTTTAACCACAAGAGGGCGCAGCTGAGCCGTGATTCCACACAAGTCTCTTACAGTAGAGGCGATTTGGGAAGTGGAGCAGGCAGCTGTGTGCAGAGGTGCCACAGGGGTCAAAGGTCAAGGTTGTCCATCCTCACTCACGTGTTTACTTAAACAAGCATAACCCCAATTAAATTGTTATTAAATAGCTTGGCGGAGTATATGAAGAATATCAGTTTTATCTGGTTCTCAGTTAAGAGCAGCCAATCCACGAAGAACATGAGTAACATGAACAAACAAAAAAAGCTACAACAGCACAATCCTATCTGAATATGTGTGTGTTTTACAGGGTGAGTCTGTCTCAAGGGCTCATGGGTACAACAACACAGACCTCAACAACGTTGTCGGCGTATGAATGTGGGTGTGAAACAGTGTTTGCCTGTGGATTCATCCACTCAGTGAAATCCATCTATTGAGAGACTTTTGGTCATATTATTGAGTCTGGGTATGCACCAGCTCCCTGTTACTCACCACCAAGGCTGTGTCATTGAGTCTTGTGCTTGTGACCCCGATGCCCAATAACTTGCCAAACTGGAATGTCAAGCTAACTTCATGAAATAAAAATTGTTTGTTTTATTTCGCCCACTCCACAACTATCTACAGAAATGATCTCATGTGGGAGTTGCAATGACCAATCACTAATTTTAGGTCTCGGATCACAACATGATGCCATCTATCTATAAAGCAAGTTGCGTCTGTGTGTCTGTCTGTGACGGGCATATCTGGCTGACCGTTAGTCAGATCGCACTAGACTTTGGATATGCGTTGAGCATAGCCCGATGGTGTGCATCCTTGATTTTCAAATTTTTTGGAGTAATTTGAATTTTTGCTGATTTATCATGCTACACCAGGCAGGCAGCAGCTCATCAGCAGCAGCTGGGCTGTCTGGAACAGGGAGGTGGGAGTGACGAGAGGCCTCATGGAGGCTTCACAAGGTTCACAGCAGAACATGGTGTTATACAATCAATGGACTGGATAATAATAATAATAATAATAATAATAATATTTATTTATAGAGCATCTTTCATGCACGACTGCAGCCCAAAGTGCTTGAACAAAGCAAGCAAAAACAATCCTATACAATCCAATAATCCTAGAGATCGCATGCTTCACTGTATACAGACTGTAAAACAGCATTTTAGCCATGTTATGTCATATGGGATGTTTATTTCTTTGTTATGGGAGAAGAATAATTGTTCGACAGTTGAAGGAGTATGTTTTTGAGATAGCTTGAAATTGCACAAATGTGCTTGATCATAAACTACTTTTGGACTGATATTGATTTGGCAGATACTTTGTGATCAGTATTGGACACAAAAGTGGGATCGAGTCATCCCTATTTTACATTAAAATGTATATCTTACTTCCTAAGTGCCTTAGATTTGTTCACTCTCCATTGAGTTTGAGAGACTAGACACTTAAGCACTATATCACTGTCACTGGGTTCCATGGTGTTGTTGTTTCTCTTTGCCTTGGTAATTGGAATCGCCTTTTAAACCATGTTCATCCCACAAATCCCACTTACTTTAGTATGAAAGTGGTTTTACCCTCCAACTCGTTGACATGGAGCACGTACCAAACCATTTCACTGTTCTCTCCTTGGGTCAAAGACAAGCTGCTGTAAGTTACGACACCCATGAGTTATAGGAATTTGAACCCATCCTTTGACTTGTTATGATGTTCATTCAGTCTCTCTCTTGCTTTGCCTCCCCCTCCCCCCAACCTCCTCCTCTCCTGCACATCTTATTTATGATCATTACCTTGACCTGCACCAGTCATCACTAAAACACTCACAGGCTTGTAAATCACTGGAATTGCTCTCTCTGCGTTACATAAACACTATTTAACAAATCTGTTGAGGAGGCAATAGACCTACGGGGAACTAATTTTCTCTCTCTGGGAGTTTTTTAGAAAATGTGTGGATATTGTATTTAGTAGCTTCGGCACCTGAGTTTATTGACGCAATCCATTCTTTTCCTATCAACCATATTAAAAGCGTCTGTAAGAGAAATTCTTGAATTATCTGTTTTTCAGATCAAACACTGCGAGAGGGAGAGTGGGACTTGACAAATTCTTCACTTAAAAGTATTAAATCCAGGCGTCAACACAACAGTGGCTTTGTTCACACTCTTTAAGCCGAGGTGTAAATCACACTTAAACTTACGCAAAAACATTACAACCACTCAGTGATGAAGAGAATGTTGTTGATTATCGCCGAGCTGAGGTCTGTCGTATATCACATGGTAAATAAACAGTTGGTTCCCATCGTTGTCACTATGGATGCAGGTGAAATGAGGAGGTGTAAAGACCAGAGGGAATTTGACAAAGGTCCACTTGCCAAGTCCAGGTCATTAGGTTGGATGGAATTGGTACATTAATAGTATAGTAGCATATTTTTTTTTTTTAAATGTAATTACCAAGTAATAGCTTTGTAATAACAACCCAATTTGTGTGGGACATATGGAAGTTCACTCTGAAGTGATATACCACCCGGTATTACTGTAATACTTTATCCTTATTATCACAGTTAACATTTGAGAGCTGGGCATTTTCTTAAGAATAATTATATTATAATATTTTGAATATCAGTCGTATTTTTTATAATTTCAGTGTTTCTAGTTGGGGCATCAATGAAAAGGGATCAGGGATCAGGGATCACTGATCAGGGATAAAATTATAAAGTCATCCCAGAAAATGTAAAAAGGTCCAGTGTGTAACATTTAAGGGGATTTTATTTAGCCATACATATGGGAATATGCCCAGCCCAAATGGGCTATCAAGACCATAATTAAGGTCGTTTTCACACATAGTTCGATTGCTTTGGTCCACACCAGTCAGACAATTGTTACAATGTAGCAAAAACATGTGGGTCCGGTTTGCTTTCACATATGCATAGTTCTAAACAAACCAAAATAGGTCGCGAAGACCATCGGCACCGGAACCAGACTAACCCTGGATTTCCACCGGGTGCGACGTTCCGCGGTCACCAGAGCTGATCGATGCCACTCTAATCAATGTGAGCATTTCCACCGGGCATGCTGCATCTTCTTGTGTGAATACGGCTGGCAGCACTGCACTGCCATTACGCGCCCGGTGATGAAACCAACCGAACCAAGGGACCAAACACGTTTGCTGCACACCAATTGTTGTATAGGTGTGAAAGCACAAGACGAGTAAGCCAGAGTAGAACATAAATGACAGACGATGTTAAATAAACAAACCTTCCTGGCTTTAGAAACAAAGATATACAACTTATATACATTAGCTTAAATCTATTCCACTCTGTTGTCACCAGAACATTTCTGGATTTTGAACAGTTCATTCAGTAAAGTTGTTCTTAATTCTACATTCTACTACAAAGTGCACTATAACAACAGCTGACATAATATGCCCTCTGGTACAAAATGTAATTACTCAGCATGTGAGGTCTGGAGAAATGCCAGCAATCATAACCAACTAGGTTAATGTTAACTAACTAGGTAATGTTTGCTTATAGGACTAGAAGACATGACTGCCATAAACCAGCTATATATGATTTAACCTGCATGTTTTGCTGCCGTTCCATTGAGTCATTGAGTCAACCTTGACAGGTTGTGACATTCTTGCTGTTTTAAGTTAAATTAATACTTTCCAATCATAGCAGTTGTACAGTTTCTATTCGTAATATAATATATATATAAATATAATTTATAATACCGGTGGTGAAAATGCTGATACTCCCAAATACCCTGTTTTTCCCCCTTATGTGATTATACCTCAATATTTATTACATTAATATATGGGCATGCTAGCTCGCTCTCAGGGAGACATCATAACAATCATATTGCCGATGCCCTCATGCATCCATGTTGCTGTTGCCTAGCAACCATGTCATAACCACAGGTTCACAAGTTCCATCTAGAGGCATTTGATTGCTTAAAAAAATCCTACTTCTGCAGCTGTAAAGTTTGTTGTGGCACAAGTATATTCTATATAGAAATAGAGAAGAAATTGTATAAAATTCTTAAGTGATTAGATTGATGATTAGCAGGAAATGTAACTAAGCCATAAAAACAAAACACACACACACGCACGCACAAACACACACACACAGACACACACACTAGATAAGACATCAAAGCAGCAGGCAGATTTACAAGACACTGCAGAGGGCCTTTAAAAAATACTGCTGCATAAATGTTTATGCAGCTCGCTCCATGTCAGGCACTAGGGGGAGGACAGCATGGCTGAGCAGCGCAAGACCCCGACACTATGGAAATGAATGGCTGCCTATGAATCTGACGAAGCGTTCGCATTTCTGTGAGGGAGGAACCGTGATGGCTTTAAACGGCTTTAAATCTGTCCTGCTTATGAGGTACCTGCAGAGACTCTGACAGCTGTTGCTCTGGAGATCTGTGAACATGTATGCACGCAGCTCTTGAATTAGCCAGACTCTGCAATGCCATTGAGCGGCAATGCAGGTGGCTTTTGTCGGATGGTCAATCAGTTATTTTAGAGAATTAAACAGTGGCTGTTAACAGGCTTTGTCTGTTGTAATTGTATAATATAGGACTGTAGGACATGAACGTATGTAGGACAGCTGTAGATTTAGCCTGTTACTGTGTGTCACAAATCAGCAAAATGCAGTGTGCTTGGATATAAACGACCAACAATGGCAGCACCAACATGAGCACCTTCTGGCAACCGGTTGTGATGTCACCCATGAGAATCTGAACTCCTGTTTTGAAAGTCGTGTTTCCACCGAGTGGAAAGGTTTGGTTTCGTACAGTACAATTTTTTTAGTGTTTCCTTTAGGAATCGTACCAAAATAAGCAACCCCAACCATTCCATTGTTGGCACCTTTCCCTCGGGGTACCACAGTAAAATGGTGCAGTCCGGTCAGGGTGGAACTGTCACCTGTGACATGTCAGCTGATTGTGTGACAGAAAAATATAACTCCCTTGCAGTTGTTCTCATACAAAGCTTGTCTGCTGTGTTCCATGTGTGCCTTGATGTCATTGCACTGGTACAATACCACGCTTACCCTGGATTTACCAATGGACGCGGAAATGACCGCGGAACGTCAGCGGCACGGTCGCCGTTGCAAATCGCTTCAATTCTAATCAATGAGAGCCTTTCCACCAGGCGCGATGCGGAGCGTCTCAGCAGCGTCCCAAAAGCGGCTCGCGGCGCCGCATCGCTATCGATAGGTAGCAGTTCTATTTTTTCCGTTGCCTCTGCTGAACCTCGTAAATTCCAACAGAGCAGTTCGGACCAGACAGGAAAAGCGACACAGAATCAAAGTAAAACATTTCCGCCCCCCTTTCAAAATAAAACACAATACGCAGGTCATATAGCCTGTCACAACTTCACATCAACATTACGCCGGTGCTGCCAGGTCAAGAGTCAATTAATCAGAGCGTTTCGGAGAGTCATAATGTACGACGAGAGACTGATTGTTGAAGTGGAGAAACATAAAATCATTTATGACACCAGATCAACAGTTCTTCCATGTCGGAGAATGAAAAGAAGCTGTGTTGTTGTTTCCTTTATACACACAGTCTATCGCTGGATCTTGCGAACTCGCATCCGTTCGAGATTATCGAGCGATCTTCCGTGAATACCGCTGGCTCCCAAGGCACCGCGCTGCTGCCGTTCCGCGGCCAGTGGAAATCCAGGGTTAGTAGTGTTTCACACACAGCCTGTAGCGGAGGTTTAAATATTGAAGCTGGCTTCTCTGGTTGTAATCGCAAGGTGCGTGTCGGTTAGAACACAGTCTATAACGTTCCCCCAAGACTTGAATAAGAAAGAAGACGGAAACAGTTGATCCCTTTTATGGTGGTTTAATGTGTGTGGTTCTGTTATATACACGTCTCAGTCTCTTCCTCTCTCTCACACGCTCAATGGCACTCTGCCTGTTTAGCGCAGCAGCTCTTCATTCACCCGCTGTACACGCGTCTCACCGTCGCCAGTCTCTTCTTCTCTCTCGTGATCGGTAGCACTTTGCCTGCTTGAGCGTGTCAGCACCCCTAGTGGCTGGATCCGCTCAAATCACCTACTTCAGTTCAGGCTGTCTTCAAAACACCGCCTACCAAGTAAAAGTATTGTTCTCAGTCAAAATGCAAGCCCGACCCAGGGCTTTATCATACCATACCAAACTGAACAGCACCATGATGTACCTGAAACTCATACATACATACATACAGAATCAGAATCTCTTTATTGTCATTGCACATAGTACAACGAAATTAAAATACGTCATCGAGACCGTGCAATTTACAACACATATAAAATATAAGCGAAGGATAAAAAAGATGTGTAAAACAATTAAGATAAAACAAACACAAAATACACAAGTAACACACTTAAATAAAGATAATATGTGAAGATAAATGGAGAAGCAGCAAAGGTAAATGGTTTTATAATATTGTCTAGTTATTAATAGTCTAATCAAATCAAATATTTATATAGCCCACAATTACACAATGGGGGCTTCACAAGGTTGGTAACATCCTCTGTCCCTTGACCTTCAGCCAGGGTAAGATAAAATAACCAGGAACAAAAACCCATTGTAACAGGGCAAAAGAAAGAGGTAGAAATCTTAGGGAGAACCACAGGTGAGGGATCCACTCCTTGGACGGACAGACGTGCAGTCAGTGGGCATCTTACTTTAAAAAAGTAATTAGTTATAGTTACAAATTACTTCTCCCAAAAGGTAATTGAGTTAGTAACTCAGTTACCACATTGTAAAAGTAATTAGTTACTCACCAATCTAACTGACGTTATTTTTTAATGTTCTATAACGCTATTACATTCGGGCCATGTTTTAACAGTTCTGGTGGTGAGTTGAGCCTTTCGTCTAAGGGGGATGTATACTGGTGCATAGTGTATGAATAGGTGATCAGACTGGCCTAGGTGTGGTAGTGGTGTAGCTCTAAACCCCTTCTTTATATTAGAGTACACCTTATCTACTGTATTGTTCTAACTTGGGAGAACTGCTTTGGGGTGTGTGCTCTCCTGTTTACTGATGGCGCTATGTAGGTAGCTTAAGGCTGTGCTAGCATTAGCATCCGGTGGGATATACACAGCTGTAACTGTAACAACTGTAAACTCACGTGGAATGTAGAAGGGCCTGCATCTGTCAGGTACTCTAAATCAGCAGAACAGTGTCTGTTATATATGATTGTTTTTGTGCACCAGTTGTTGATGAATGTTGCAGAATGTAGATGCATAACCCCCGTCCTTTGCTCTTACCAGTCTTTGTTTCTATCTCTGCGGAATGCTGTACAGCCTGCTAGCTCAATGGCTTCGTCTGATACCAGTGCGTGTAGCCACGTCTCTGTTATTATCAGAATGCATCTGTCCGCGATGAGTTTATTTGCAGCCATCTGCGGACTTAGTTTGTCTATTTTGTTGGTGATGGATCTGCTGTTGGTGAGAATGATGCTGGGTAGCAGTGGTTTATGTGGCTGTTGCCTTAGCCTAGCGACTAGTCCGGCTTCCTGCTTCCTGTGCCTCCTCCGTCTCCTGCATTTGCTGGGGCCGACAACAATCCACGGAGAGCCTGGTGTCCTGGCGATCTCCTTCGGTATGTCATGCGAGTGCAGAAATTCACTTGTAACTGCTTCAAGGTTCAAGTTTATTGATATTTAAAAGGAAACTGTGTAGTATTTATGGGTTTATATTACCCAAAATCCACTTTTGTATACATATAATGTGCTCCTGTATTGTCTAGTCACTGTATAATATTCTTTGTTTCATTTTCGTAGTGTTTCAAAAAGTCATGTAAAATAACATGGTCACGGGCCGCTACTGCATTGCCATGACGCCATGTTTCTACGGGAGCCTGTATAGACAAACCCGAGAGAACAAATTGAGCGTCGCTTTACTTGTAGCGGATGTCCCGTCTCCACTAACGGAGCAGGAAGCCTGAGGTATAAACAGAGTGGAAACATGCTGGTTAGCTAGTGAGCGCCGAGACGAGGCTGAGAGCGGATCTTTTTACGCGTTTAGAATGGACCACACGTATTTTACAGCGGATAAAGGAACACCAGTACCTGACCGTACGCCCACAAAGAAAAGGAAAAGTGACGCTGGAAAACGTGACCGTGACAAAAGACGGCAGAAATCACGAGTGAACATTGGTGTTGCATTCCCGAAGTGGAGAGTGCTGATGAGGGACAGAGGGTTACGCACTGATGCCGACCTCGCTTGTTTTCTGCTGAACAGGTAATTTCACATCTAAATGTTACTTTACCCTAACCCGGTGTCAGTTTGTGAGAACATGCACCTAGCTCGCTATTAGCCATTAGAACGCTAACACAGTATGAATTTTTTTTCCCTATCTTACATATCTTAGACCAGTGCTAATACGATATACAAAAGACACACTTATACATCTGAATAAATACTAGAACCTCATCTGCTGACAAGGAGAAAGACGACGAGGACGACATTTGACCTGCTGAGGATACCTTAGCGCTCAGGGAAGGGAGGGGGTGAGCAGAGGAGCAGTTCTTTGTTGTAAATTTCAGCCTCTCCTCTAGATGTCACTATAAATTACTTACTTCACCTTCAAAGGAAATATCACCATAAGCATGGTCTCAAAACACCGTACACAAAAATATTCAAATTCAAATATTTCAGAGTAATAAATTAAAATGAAGAAGAATAAAACTTGATTGCTAGCTTGATTGCACTGTAATGTGATTGTAAGTAGACTTTTGTTAGACTGTACGTGCCGCCCTCTTGGAAAATCCTTCCATTCAAACCGGCTCATTTTTGCAACCAGCTTAGATGCCACCTGGTTGCAACTCATTATACTCTCACTTTTTGACAAACACATGTAGACATGACCTGGGCGTGAGAGAGTAAAACATGGCAGTAACAAGAGGGTGGAGCATTAGCCGCATGTGGCATATATAAATACATAGTGCACGCACACACACACACACACACACACACACACACACACACACACACACACACACACACACACACACACACACACACACACACACACACACACACACACACACACACACACACACTGCATTCTAAGAAACAAACTTTGAACCCAAGAAGAAGAGTACTATCATATCAGAACAGGTGCACACTAAATTTCCATATGTGCTTTTTGTCCTGTACTGAATTCCTATTAATTAATTCATTCATTCATTCATTCATTCATTCATTCATATATATACACACATTGTAAAGTGTTTTAAATTATTTGACAGTGTTTAACACAGCACAGAACAGAACACTGAAGCCACTCACCTTTTTATATCTATGTAATTTCCATAATGAAAGGTATAAATTGTATTATATGTTGTGCAAATATCAATGTTCTTTTTCCAAACATCCATTTAAATGTTCTTATTTAAATTTCCCCTCATTATGTGTTTATCCATCTTTTTCTGAACCTTTAACATTGAACACTGCCAACATCAACTGCTGACATAATTGACAGAGCAACATGGAGATTTTAGATATGTATAGAAAATCTTATCAGGGTGCTCGAACATGAATGCAGAAAACAAAAGGATTTAATATCAGATCTTCTCACACAGGAATGCTGTCTTTTCTGTCTCCTTATCACACACCATCTCTCTCTCTCAGCACAGTGTTCACTCTATTCATTTCTGTCTTACTAGGTTTGTAATATTTCTCCTGCCTCTCTGCTTGTTTTGACATCTCAGCTGTATTCATTGCTCTGGTTTCCCTGTGTCCCAGTGCCAGCTCCCGATGTTCTCTGGCTCAAATATAAAGAGGTCAACACATGATTCTTGGTCACACTAAAGGCCACATTATACTTCTCCGACTGCGTAATGCGTTATCCGACTGCGTCACCACGGAGACCACTCGAGCCTTTATACTTCTGCGTCGTGGTGACGGACATGCGCTGCAATTTCCCGCCGGATCAGTAGGGGTCGATGCGCAAGGTTTGTTGTGCTTCTGGCTACAGTGAGCAATGGTGTCCGAGAGAGAAAGAGAGAGAAAGACTGTTGTTGTTGAAACAGTGGCTGTTTCTCACTTTTCTGTGTAACGGAACACAGTTTTAAGATAATTTGAGGCGAGAAATTGGCCATTTAGAGTCTAAACATGTGCTGTGTGTGATAAGATATGACGTATTTATAGTTTGGCAGCGGCGTTCTTAGGGGGGGGTCAGCCCGCAACTGTGGATGCTCGGTGCGCACTGTGAGCCGGCACAGAGCAGCGTTATCTCGGCCTGTCCTGAGGACCAATCACAGCTCTAGCCATCTCCGTCGTCCCTTGACGGAGTGATGGACACTTAAAAAATATTTTGTGCAGTCGGAGACGACGCAGAGGCTCTTCGACAGGCTCTGCGTCGACACAGAGGGCTCTACGTAACCTACGCAGAGCACTTTACGCAGAAGTATAAATTGGGCTTAATAATAAGCAGCACCTACACCAGAGCTTCACCTCAGCAGTGGCTGTATGGGGACATTTGATCTTCTGCTCGTCAACAGGGTGACTGTTGGATTCTTCCCAAAAGGGGGGCAAAGAGATTTGATGGCATGTTTGCATTGATTTTCATTCATTTGGACAAACTAAGCAAAGCTTTCTCCTCAACCACAGTTTAAATCATGATTGTGAGTTTATTCAGGTTTGAGGAACTGCCCTGCCTCAAAGGTCTGCATGAGGACTACTGGTCCATACAAGGTCAATTTTAATTTAGTTAGTAAAAGTGTGTGTGTGTGGGATGAGTGTGTGCGTGTGTGTGTGTGTGTGTGGTAGTGGTTTCTGTTTTTATCTTATGGACCTATCAAATTCCAATAAGTGTATACAGTAACAACAGAGGAAAGAACCCAAGAGTTTGAGGTCATGTCCTCAACACAGAGGACATGACACTGACCAAAATGAACCTAGCTAACACCTTAAGACATGCCCAACTCAATGCTGACTCTAAAACTACCCTTCACATGTATATACTCAACCCCAAATTTAAAACAATTCCCAATATAAACACATTTCTTTTACATTCAAAACATTGTCACACACAAGTTCAAGTCTGTCAGCTCTGTTTTGGATTCGTTGAACCAGGCTCAGTCATTCATCCTGAATATCTGAATCCTACTTTTGTGCAACGGGCCCCCGGTGAAACACACTGAACACTGGTGATGGTGATCAGGGCGGGGCTATTAATCAGAAACAAGAAGTGAGATTCACTCACATGAGACATAAGGCAAAAAGACATCTCCCCACACTGAAACAACTGCACTGGCTCCCAGTTAAATTCCCGATCATCTCCCTCTGGCTATTCACCAGGCACATGCTTGAGTTCAAATCACTATTGAAGCGACACTTGTTTCTGCAAGTTTTTGCCACCTGATTGTTTTTTCAGTTTTTCTGTACAGCAACCTTGGGTTTCGTGAAAAGGTGCTTTTATAAATCTAAGTTGTCATTATTATTATTATTATTATTATTGCAAACATGCTATCATATCATTAACTTTAATACATTTTTAATGAATTCACTCAACTATATGAATATTAAATTTTACAATATGAAACATATGAAACTGTTTTCTTTTTCTTACCAGTACACACAAACACGTGCATGTCTTTCAGTTCATTTGTTTGTTTGTGTATCCGCAGTTTACAATAAGTGCAGGTTTTGTGTGTGTGTGTGTGTGTGTGTGGCGCAGTGTGAGCCGCTGGCTTCCTGTCTGTACCAGTCTGTTTCCTGTATGCCTCCATGACAGGACGCCGGGCTTCCTCCTCTGGATAAGTGTGTGGCTCTGCTGATAAAAGCACAAACGTACCATGTTTTTTCTCCTTTCTATTTCTGTTTTACCTTCTACCTCCGTCACTGACTGAAATGCACACCAGCAACGCCACCACCACCATTGCAATGGAATGGCCTGAAATTGATGGCCGTGTGAATGTTTGCAATGTCCACATTTATCTTCATTCATGTTAATAAAGATGGACAGAGGACAGAAGGTCTGAGAGAGGGATGGACAAAATCTCATGAGGGTTTCCTGCCAGACGTATGGACTAGAGACAAACTGAGAGAGGGGGTGGGGGTAAAGGATGGTTTGGATATGACCAGTATTAGGCATTCCTCTCTGAAATCTTTCTTCCTCTTGATACAGCGGACTCTTCTCTCACTCAGCCCTCTGTGCTGCAGCAGACAAATTGCTTGGCCTTGGATGGAGTGAGTGTGCTGGAGGGGAGAGGAGTGTCGGAGGAGGGAGAAGCAGAGACGTTGTCCCCTGATTTATGCCCTGTTTCTAGGCCACAGCCTTCAAGTAACACCCCACAACTTCCAATCTCACTGTCGTCTGTAAAGTTCAAGGAGTAATTGTTACTTAAAATGCACTAAAGCACGTCAGTCTTGTTCATTAGGTGGCCTGGACTCGCACGCTTTGTATACATGGTGCTAAGATCTTATTGTTGTTATCATCGATGGTGAAGTATCATTTTGTTTTAGTGACAATTACGAACCCGTTTTGGTCTCCTGGGAACCAAAACTGGAAAACATTACTTGGAATTCCCTGATGTCCCTGACTTCAGAAAAATGCTGTTTTCTCTCTCGTTACCCTGCTGTGGCCCCATTGGCTGTCAGCGGGGCCATTCATCCTGGGAGGAGCCAATGAGCGATAGGTCCTGGCTGCAAGTCCAACCAATCAAAGTGGACAAACGGATGACATTGAGGGAGATGCTGGGAATAGCTGGCCGCTGTTTATGGGCTCCTGCCTGCCTGACAGAAAGCAGAGCTCCTCGATGGGAGGAAAAAAAAGCAATTAGGCAATTACACCATCTAGTCCGATAAGGATCACACTATTTTCTTAGCCTCTTCCAGGGCCAATAAGGGACGGCTGCCGCCATGAAGCAGCGCAGAAAAATGATTAGTAGAAGGACCTGTGGAGGATGGCAAGGAAGAGGGATGAGCCAAGTCTGGACATTGGAAGGGGATATGAGGAAGAACAAAGGGAAGAGAGAAGCAGAAGGAGAGAGGAGTGGGAAAAGGAGAGGGATAAAGACAAAGGGGAAAGTGAGTTCGGAGAGGGGTTGTCAAGGAGAAAGTTAAATGTTGAGACTCCAGTAAGAGTTCACATTCTGAAGACATGATGGACATTCGTTTCCCCTTTAGCAATTAGCATTTAACCATGAACTGAAAATGGACTGTTATAACAAAATGTTTTCAACTCAATTTAATGTAAAAGTAACATTTACAAGTTTTTTTGTTTTGTTGTTTTTTATTAGCAGGAATTGAACATATACTACTATGTTTGTATGAGTACATAATGTTTAATTGTACAGCAGCTGAAATGGACAAAACACCAAAATCAATTTCATGGCACACAGAACATATTCGTGCCTCTACCAGCAAGATAAAAGTCAGAAGCATAAAAAAGTGATTATTTTGTGACATGCTTCTGATAAACTGATAGCAACAGCTCCTGTGTACTTGTGAGATAAAAACATTTTAGTCAAGCTATAGCCTTAGATGGACTAACATACCTGGATAATGCGATTCATAGTCCAATTACTACTCAGTCCAACTGGAGTCGGACTTTGTGTTCTGTGCATGCACCAAAGGTTCCTTCCCGATCTATGACCCGGAAGCTCTCCCGGATCATATTTCTTTGGACAACATGGCAACAAGAGCCACGCTCAACTATTTTGTATCACGATTAACATGAACAACAGGTATAAAACATACAGAACCACAGCATGATCCATTTCATCGCCCGTCTCACGGTTGGCTATTTGTTTTTCTGTGACATAAAGGTCAAAAGGAAACTGATTCGATACCAACAAACTTATAGACAGATACAGCACCACCTACGGAGGCGGAGTCTGAAGTACATGGCCAATAAATCTCCTCTGCATGTACTTGGACTCTCCAAGTTGTCCGATTGCCTGTCTTACGTCCTTAGCTTGATGAAACTGTGCGTGTGTATTTTCTCTATGGACTTTGGAGGATTTACAAACTTCAGTTTCTAGGTCATACTCTTAAGATATTGTAGACACAAGGTTGCATAGTTTTTAAATGCCTGAGATCTGTTCTTCCTTGTGTCCTTGCTGGCAGCCATCTTTTCAATGAGTGTGTGTGTCTCAAGCAGATGAATGTGCCAGTACCTCATACACCTGTGTTTCTTCTTGTGTTGCATTAGCAGGTTGCTATTTTTTTCTTTTTTTTCCAAAACCATAATAATAATAATAACAATAATAATAATAATGATGATGATGATGATGGTGCTAGATATGCGTCATTGATAGATATGAGTGCTGGTGCTGGTGGATCAAGCTTGAAGCTGGCAACAGAGCAACCAAAAATAATCTATCTCCTGTAACAGCAGTGAGGAGGAGAAGAACATCTGGGTGGTCCAACATCCCTCCCACTCTCCCTCTCCTTGTATGTCTTTCTTTTCCTCCTCTGCTGTTCATCCCTCCATCTTCCATTCACACCCTTTCTCTGCTTTCTCTCCGTTCTCCCGTTGCTCGCTGCAGCCATGGCTTATACCAAAGGATGCCCGTCCATGTGGTAAGCGTCTCCATAATAACACAGATAAAAGCCCTGAAGTTTTCCAAAGTGCAGCCTCATATTTTTTCTTGCCTCTCCTCCACTTCCTATCATCTGACTCTGTCTTTGTTTCAGAGCCAGTTATTCTCTCTTTAAGTATGTCATTGAGACTCACATAAGATCCTCTAAGACCATTTCAAAACTAATAAACAATTGTCAAGTCGGAGGCAAAGCAGAGAGAGCACAGTCCACTTTAAAAGCACATCAAAGGCCCGAGGGAGGAGAGGCATGAGGATGGGAAATGTGGACACACACACACACGCACATACACACACACACGCACACACGCACACAGGTAAATGTATCACTCTTTGTAAACCTATGAAATATTTGAAGTTGGCTAGTCCTAAAGATTTGAAACATTATTTCATTTAGTGACAGTACCTGGTACTTTTTCTACCTGCTCTGTCGAGGTTGTGTGACCTACAACAGATGGTTACTAATTAGTGTCGTCACTGGAAGAGTCATGAGCACGACATCCGACACAAGAATCAAAGTGAAGATTGTCAAACTGTAGATCAGTAAAAAACATTTAAAATCATGAAAACATGCATTAATCTCTAACATTAGCAAAGGACATTTCTCAAATGTCAATATTTAACAGAGGCTGGTGTATTTAGTGACAGCACTGCTGTTAGCCGGCCATTGTAAGCCGAATCACAACTCTTTGAACAACACTTTTTAATCGACTGATTCTAATGATTCAGTTACACAGAAAACAAAGTCATTAGTTTGTGTGTTTGTGTCACATATACAATTGATTTCACCGTTTTGACGACTTTAGTGACCTGGCTACTTTAGTGAATCACTGCTCTATGTTTCTGTAACATGAACTAAGTTTTAACTTTTTAACAAAATAAATAATATGGTGATCAGGTGTATGATGGTTGCCTCAAAAAACATCATCAAACATTCAAGTGCTGATTGGTGTAAAAAAAAAAAAAAAAAAAAAAAAAGAAACAACATGCAGCGGGTCAGATGACATCTGTGGACACATTAGTGATCTCTAATTTGAAAAACCCCAAAACATTAATTTTTATTTATTTATAAACATTCATTTTTTATAATTTGTAGCTTCTGATTCCCAATCTGTGATGTAATATAAACACCAGCCACAGACATAACATGCAGAAGCCTGTACTGAGGTGTGGTAAAATGCCTGTAATTTACAGGACAGGTGGATTTTCTGAGCAGGAATTTCTCCTTCCCCACCACCACCACCCAAAACTCCCACCCTCCCTTCCTCGTCCCTGCTGGAGGAGCCAGGCTGGCTGAGACTGAGGGAGCCAAACCTTAGGGTGGTGGGAGGAGGGTGGAGGAGGGGAGGATTTGAAGAAGTGGGAGATAAGTCGACTTCACAGCCCATGACATAAATCACATCAAGACATGACAGTAGGACATTGACCAGGACCACTGATAAAACCCAGCAGGGAGGGAGGGAGAGAGAGGGAGAGAGAGAGAGAGGCAGAGGCGGAGAGAGACCCTTTCAGGTTATTATTACCCATACAAACTCCCAGTCCTCAGCTATCAGTGGTCACTAATGAGTGAGCATGCAGAGGTTCCACAGAGTGTGGGTGGCATTGTTTAATACAGCTGTCTGCTTCTGCTGCCCTCCATGGTAACATGGAGGCAAATCGCACAAGCTCATATTCTGTTAAGACAGATCAGCTGTGAGGTGATTAGATGCTTTTGAAGGAACGGGCATCCGTTGACGCAGATGCCTTGTGTAATTGAGGTGGACACTTCTGCAGCAAATGTTTTGACAGTCATTATAGGACATAAGTCACGTGACTTCACATGTTTGTCACACTTAATTTTCGAGAAAAGAAAAGGACATCAGGTTTCAAGAGGCCTGCTGAAACCACTTCACATCCTGTCCTATGTGGCCACTGCATGTTTCTCTACATGACATCATGTTTCTGAAACAAAACAATGTGACTTATACCACATTCTTATTGGTCAAAAAACCTGTATAATCTCAAGTTTTAAATGGCTTTTCCCAGGTTGAATGACTCAGCAAAAGCATGTGTGTTTTTATTAGCTTCAGCTGTCATTGGCATTTTTGGGTGAATGTTAACCAAAAGCGTAACCAACAGCCAAGTAATGTTTTTGTCACGTAAACTTTTTTTAAAAAATCATTTTATTCTATTCACGTATAAAGCGATTCAATCAACGGTAAGTTTGAACAATGGACAGGCGTAAAAGATGTAAAAGTATGAAACAAATGATACATTCAAACATTTTCTCCCTCGGTGCATAGCTGCATATTTTCTGGAAGACCAGGATTTTGATTTCCTGAATGGATTCACTTCCACTTCCCAATCAATTTCCAGTTAGTTTGCATTTGATTGTATTAGATCCAATGTTGATTTAAGTAGAAATATTTAATTCACAATGTCAATTCTGCCTCATCACAAACCAAAAAGAAAAGAATAACATTGATCATTAATTCCAAAGCAGTTTTAATAATGTTTAATGTGTTGTGTTTAAAATGACCAATAATAGCCAAGAAGTGCTTTCACAGTAAATTTACATCACCGACCTTGAATTAATCAAATCCAATATTGACCACAATGAGCGAGTGCAAGGTATCAGTAATACCTTTGAGAAGCCTGTAATTTGCTGTGATCTTCAGAAGACGGGAAACAACTGGAATAATTGCTTTTGCAACTAGAAACATGCTTCATATTTGCTAATTTTCCTCTTGACTATTAAGACAAACAGCTAATTTTTCAGTCATTCTCAACTGAGAAGAGTTTGGAACAAATCTTCTGTTCTTTCACTCGAGTGGGCACAAAGGGAAAGATTGGTGGTTTGTAAACTGTTTGACGACTTCACATTTCTGCAGGGGTCTTAAATTAACTGTTTAGTTGAACGGCTAATTTATTAAGAGAGCGAAACGTTCCTCTGTACACCAATGTGCCCCCCGTGGGTGCAGAGGGCCTGTAGATCACTGTGACAGCCACTAAAAGCCAAGCAAAGTGTGGCGATTGTACTTGGACAGTGGATTATTCCTTGTAGAGCAAACACATGCAGATTGTGCTTTTTATAGTTTAGGGTTCCAGTTCTTTGGAAGAGAAACTGGAAAGGTTTGGTATGAAACACTTTTCTTTGAGGAAATTTAAAATATTGTTTGTCTCCTCGTTACTGTTCATGTTGCCTACTTTTTGTTATTTGTTATTTACTCTTCTTTAAAACATTTTCTTAAAATTAAAGAATTTAAGGATCTTTAAAGTAAAGTGTTGCCTGTGGTAAAACCTGTTTAGATGGAATTATCGTGTTCACCTGGGTCTTATGTTCCCAACATTCACACTGGTCAAAAACCTGTTTGAACTGAGGATTAAACAGGTTGTTTTCACCAGTGGAGATGAGGTATCAGAAGAGAGACAGAGACTGGAGATACAGCAACTGTGTTTGAAATGGTTTATGCTGTCAGCTTGGGACAATCCTAAAGCTGACAGACAATGCCAATGTCTCTCAAACTGGCTCAAGACATCAAAGTTAAAAAATTCATGACTCTACCGCAATGTAAGCCCACGTCCCTCTGGTTAGACCTTATCAGACAGCAGTGATGTAAAGCTGAGCTCCAAACACTAAAACCCTCATGGGGGGACATGAAAATCTGGGATGAACATACTGTGCTGGCCAGACTAGCTGCTGGAGAAGGAAACTGACTGGCCTCCACACACCAAACACTTTGTACAAACTCATTCAGTGCTGCACGTCAGACATCAAACACTCACTGGGTGATTTACGTAGTGAAGAGGGAATGGTAATCCCAGGAGTTAAACCTGAAGGTTTGTGTATTATAGACAGACCGAGAAGAGGGGAACAAATGAAATGGAGAATGTGTGTTTTTGTGTGAGTGTACATACTTGTATTAGGCATAAACACTGATCTTATCAGGACCAGTAGTCCTTACGGAGGACTAAATCCTGGTCCTACCGAGGCAGAGGTGGCTAAGGTTCTGGATTACTCTTTGATTAGGATGTCCAGATGAATAGAAGCTACTGCAGTGTCTTAATAAGAATAGCTGCACAAACCTGTGTGTGTGTGTGTGTGAGATGTATTTGGGTCTGGGTTCCCCTGGGCAGTGGAGCCTGCTGCCTGTCAGGGTGAGTGGCCTTATCTTCTCCAAACATTTACTTGACCCTTTGTCTTACAGGGCCCAGGACAATGAGACAGGCGTGAGGAATCCCAGCACACACACACACACACACACACACACACACACACACACACACACACACACACACACACACACACACACACACACACACACACACACACACACACACACACACACACACACACACACACACACACACACACAGAGGGTTTGATACCCGACCTCCTTGATCACACAGATTTTCCTCTACTCTACCCTGCACACGCTCGGGTCATGTGGGCATTAATACTGATCAGTCATCACACTCTGTCTCAGTGTATAATATACCAGAGCTAATACTGACTCACTCTTAATGCCTTGACTTTCTTTAATGACATTAATTCACAGTGAAGCTTGAACATTGATAGACCACAAGCACTGAAGGAAAGCAAGAACAATCATGTGGTATTTTCTGGTTGAGGCCTAGAACGGATGAAAACACTTTCCACTTTAAACCATGGGTGTCCAAACTTTTTGCAAAGAGGGCCAGATTTGGTAAGGTGATAACGTGTGGGGGCCGACCATTCACCCTGACATTCTTTAAACTAATAACATTAGATACATTCAAATGATCTATTTTATGAAATTTTTATTGCAAATGGCATCCTTCATCCGGATACAAGCAGCTGAAACGAGTTTTCTCCGCAGGGTGGCGGAGCGCTCCCTTAGAGATAGGGTGAGGAGCTCTGTCACCTGGGAGGAGGTCGGGGTAGAGCCGCTGCTCCTCCACATCGAAAGGAGCCAGCTGATGTGGCTCGGGCATCTGTATCTAATGCCCCCTGGACGCCTCCCTTGGGAGGTATTTCGGGCATGTCCCACTGGGAGGAGACCCAGAGGAAGACCCAGGACACGCTGGAGTGACTACGTCGCTCGACTGGCCTGGGAACGCCTTGGGGTCCCCCTGGAATAGCTGGAGGAAGTGTCCTGCGAGAGGGAGGTCTGGGTGTCCCTTCTCAGACTGCTGCCCCCTGTGACCCGGCCCCGGATAAGCGTTAGAAGATGGATGGACATCCATTTTTTTTAATTTTCAAATTTTTACCAAAATCACAACACATAAAATTGAGAAAAAGTCTGTCTGAAAAGAAACACTTTAGCAAATATTAAACATATCTCAGTTCATTTGAAACATTACTAGGGCTGCCAAAAGATTAAACATTTTAATCAGATTAATCACAGGGTAGCTGTGAATTAATCGCTATTAATCATGATTAATTACCATTCGTAAATATGTCAGAAAAATTCTAATTTTCTCTTTCTATTGTTGTAGGAACGGAGAGATAAATAAAGTATGTGAAAATATAAATGTAAGGAAGAATAAAATACTGTAAATAACTTGTAAAAACCTACAAACTTAGTAAAAAATAAACATTACATTGTAAAGAACCCACATTTTAAGATAATATAAATAAATAGAAAAAATAAAATACTGTAAATAACTTTAATAAAAATAAAACTTAAAAAAATATATACATTGCACTGTAAATAACTCACATTATAAACAAAATATAAAGTATAGAAGTTAAATAGTTTTCTTACTAAACCCACAGCAGGAAATCCCTCATCAGCACCTTTGAAGCACTGCTTCTACTAGTTAGCGTTAGCGTCAGCTAGCATTTTGACGTTAATGTTAGCTGCTGTCTGTGTCCCCGTTAGTTAGACAATGACTGTTAATGTTATGATTATATCATTATCTGCGCCAGCAGCGCCACTTACAACTGTGTGTCTTTCTTTCTTTTTTCTTCCTCTTCTAACGACCTGATTGATAACTCCTCTTAATTTTTCTTCAGCTTCATTTACAACTTGCAGAACAATAACTTCACACAGGTTAACGTGAGGTGACGTGGGGCCCCGTTAGGGAGTTTCCTACTGAGATGTCATTGTTGTTTAAGGGGGACGGGGATGCGGCTGCTCACTGATGCATTTAGGCTCTGAGTGTCGGGAGCCCCCCTATCGGCTCAGGGCCCCAAGCAGTTGCCTGCCCTGCCTGTTCATAAACTGCACGTCTACCCATAGCGCAATGAA
Organism: Microchirus variegatus; assembly: GCF_963457635.1. Lineage (NCBI taxonomy): Eukaryota > Metazoa > Chordata > Actinopteri > Pleuronectiformes > Soleidae > Microchirus > Microchirus variegatus. The sequence goes on from NC_139807.1 coordinate 24,912,433, forward strand.
AGTGAGAAAGTGCGTTTAAAAAAATTAACGCTTTAATTCCACAAATTAATTTTGACAGCCCTAAACATTACATTCAAATCAATTAATTAAGATTTTAGGATTTATTCACCTCAGAGGACTAAACAACAATCATGTCTGCACTAATGTGAAGGGTGATACTGAGATCTTGACCGCAGTATATAGTCCAGTTCTGGCTCAAAAACAGTGGTTTTAATGCAAAGACGTCACACAGATGAGAGTCACCTGTTCACACCTATAGTTTGATTGCTTTGGTCTGCACCGGTCAGAAAATGTTACAATGTAGCAAACAGACGTGGGTACGATTTGCTTTCACATATGCATAAACAAACCAAATTGACCACAAAAACCATCGGCACTGGAACCAGACTAACCCCTGACTTCCCCCGTGCACGTCATCACCGTGGCAGCAAGGGTGCGGCCACAGGGCTACTGCCATCTTCTGGTGATATAAAAAAAAAATATATTTTTTGTACACATGCATTTAATACTCAGGTCAACAGTGCTGGTGGGCCACATATCATTGATTTTATAACAGAGGCTGCGGGCCGGTGAACATTTGAACATGGGCCGCAATTGACCCCCGGGCCGGACTCTGGGCATGCCTACTTTAAACTATATATTTTCTTTTGAAAAGTACCATACACTCTTAGAAATTTAAGTGCCAAGTAGAACCATATAAGGTTCTTCAGCTTGTCCTCATATGAGAACATTTATAAAAGGTTCTACCTGGAACTCTTAGTGTTACCAAGAACCCTCTTAAAATTCCTTATTCAGGAAAGGGGTTCCAAAGGGTTCTCTGGATCAAAATGGTTCTTACTGGAACCACCAGTATTACCAAGAACCCTTGAAAAACAAATGGTTCCAGGTAGAACCTCAGCCCTTGTAGAATAACATTTTGGAACCCTTATTTCTAAGAGTGTACCTCTGCTCCTTAAATTATGTACTTTTTGAACCAAAAGTATGTTACGTTCATTTAAATCCAATTTGGCCAAACATTTTGAGGACCTCTGTTTCTATACCCTTTGTCAATATATCCCAAAACCAAGATGTACTGCAGAAAAGTAAGGTAAAAGATAATGTGTTGACCAGATTGAAGATGAACTCTGCTTTACTGAGATGACCGTAAAGCATTATTAGTTGTGCATAATTGTCAGGGGTGGACAGTGTCTAGGGACGATTTGGGCGACGCCCTACCAACTAGGAGGAGAAAAAAAAAAATTTCCTCAGCAATTCCAAAGATCCTTGGTACTAATATTCCTTTCAGTCGTCTCTGCCAGCAAAGGTAGGTATTATCAGTGTTCTAGACATAATCTGTCATCGTCCAATCAGAATTGTCAGATTCAAGTCATGCTTTATGGTTCCGCCTCTTCTGGGGCAATTTGATTGACGTAGAGAATCGCCCGAAAATTCTCCCTTTGACTCTCATGTTAAATAAGTTTTTTTTCGAAAAACACCCTCCCATGCATTTTCAATGAGGAGTTATGTGCATGCACTAACGTGCTTGCGTCATAAGTAAACAGAGCAAAGAGAGGAGGGGATATCTTCTCTTCACTTCTCACGTCTCTCGATAAGTTGTTTGCCTCTCTGGTGGTGGCGTTATGAGCGAAGCTCAACGTTTTAAAAATACACGGAGGATTGTGCTCGTTTAATCGGTCCCAGCATGAACTGATAAGTACACATATTTTTACCAGTGCCACGGAGTTCACGCTTTCATACATGTTAGCTGTTTATGGCTCGTAGCAGTGGACAGCAGTCATTTGAAGCTACGTTCGTTAGCTTGTTTGCTAACATTGTTGATGTTTGTATCGCTCAGGGTTTAACTGCAGGTTAAACTTCACGCAAATCTGACAATCGGACTGTTTTGTGTAAGAGAGTATTATTCTAATTCTGCATTTAGCAACACATGTAAAGATCCAATTCTGCACTTTCCTTTACACTTAATGAATAATTTGACTGCACTATCTTGTCATATGTTTGTTGTATGTATCTGGTAAAGGTTGTGAAAGCTCTTGATCCTTGGTCAGTTAATAAATACTTGACTTAATACGCTGCCCCTGTCTTTATGTGGTTGCTGGACACATCTTGTGTCCTGTTTAGCTATTTTACATCATACATTAGACTCATGTAAATAATAATTGTTTATCAAGTTGCCATCTAGTGGACACAAGAAAGACTGTTAATCACCTAACAACAAATTGATACGGCCTTGCTTTATGCACCTATTGAATGGATCACCCTAATCATTATCAGAAAATTGCCCCCCCTGAAATTTTCTTCAGGAGCCGCCACTGATAATTGGGCTGAATTCCTTTGAGGGCCCCCTTCTCTCGTTCTGGCCGAGCTGCCTGGAACTATTTATTTCTTCTTTTCTTAAGCTGCTGTAAAGACACTTATCTGTTTGTTTAGCTGATGTCTGAGAAGAATGCAGCAATCAGCCTTTGTCTCTGTATCAGCTGAGAGGAGGCTGGATGATGGCTGTGTGTGTGTCTTCACATGTTGTATCTCTCTTCTTTTACAGAATTAGAAGTACCCTGTATGTTTATGTGATATACAGTACATGCACACATTTATCTCAGTTCTGTCAAGTTTATCCTTCATATTATAGGAGGAGTTGGAGGAGGGGGGAGTTGGAGATGGGTGAGTGGTTGGGGGTGGGCTTCTAACCACAAAACATCTTGTTCAGGCCTCAAACAAAGTCATACTTCTGTTGGTCCCTTTGTGTTCATTTAATGGCCCTTCATCACAGTGATTATATGATTGAGCAGGTCATCATCCCTCCTGACCCTAAATGTGGGTGTGTGTCTGTGTCCTGTAATATACATCTTTGTGAGGACCAAAACACTAATAAACCACAGGAAATGATGCACCTTATTAGGACTATTTATGGGTTATCTGGGCCTTGGAAGAAATTCTGTTTTGCCTTTTCAAAATGTGTCCTTTAGTCAAAGGACACATTTTGCATCATTTGACTCACAGCAGGGCAAATTTGGAAAAGAGAAAATATTTTTTTACAACTCTGTGAAAAACTGAGGAAGAGAAGCTTATTTATTTATTTTTAAATAGTACTGCTATTCTAGCAATACAAAGCCACATGCAAATCGGTGAAGTATCCCTTAAAATACAATTGATACATCCCATCCATCTCATCAAAGCTCCAGTGCACAAAGCAAGGACTATAAAGACATGGTTTGACTTTGAGTTTGGTGTGGAAGAACTTGACTGGCCTGCACAGAGCCCTGGCCTCAACCCCATCAAGCACCTTTGAAATTAATTGGAACAGAGATTGTGTCTGACCCCACAAATGCTCAACAGAATGAAACTCAGCATATTTCACCAAGAAATGTGGAAGCTGTTGGCTGATGGCTGCAACCTTCTCTGTTGGTGTAATGGTTCGGCATCTGAATACATGTGTCCATATAGTGGACAAATATATAGTGTATTAATTGATATGAGAATTTCAACACATTCAGAAACAAATTACAGACTCATGACAGACTTTTTTTTCTTTTTTGTTTAATTCACAGCTTGCTCCATGGAACAACAGTGAGTAATGTTTTCTGGTCACACGCCGCCATTGGCAGGAAAACTTAATTTCTTTGTGCTGCAAATCAGTTCTGCGAAATCGGTTTGGTTTTGTTGAAGTACCAACGTTACGGATAAAGTTTAGTGGAGTTTGGGCACAGAAAAAGCATGGTTAGCTCTAGGGAAACATCATGGCTTGGGTCACATTGACTATTTGTTAAGGTTTGGGCAAAATCATCATCATCAACCAGCACAAACAGGGAACCCACAACTTAAAGTCATAGTTCAGGTTTTTTAAAAAGTGGTTGTAAGATACTGACATGTACCACGACTGCAGGCACTCGCACAGTGAAAACATGGCTGACAACAGATTTTAACCACTGAACAATGAGTCTATAATAAAGTAATAATAGAGAGTAATAATAAAAATTTATGCCATATTATATACAGTATACATGCTGTAGATGAACACGCCATATTATGGATAAGGTTAGAGTTAATCCCTTTTGTACAATATAAAGCAACATCAATGCAACGTCAACAGTGTTTAAAATAACCAAATGCTCTAATGTGTGTGGTAACCATGGTTACGGTAAGTTATGAGTTATGCTGTAGTAATAGTCACATGGTCAATGATAGGGAACAAGTATTGCCACGTTTAAGAAGTAAAACAAATACATTACATACATGTGGACTAGTGCACATGAACTTTGTCCACCGGTGGATTTTGCCACTCTGTGACGTCTAATTTTCCTCCATAATAAATTTATAAAAACTTGAGGCACAAGATAATGTAATGATTAGGTGGCGTGGACCCGAAAGCAGACGGAGACGGAAAGCTATTTCAAAACAATATAAATTTATTTACAAGAAACGTGTAACAAAAAACGACTTCCCAAAAGTGGGAAGCGATAGGGGATAGAAGGAGTGATAGGAGGAAAATTGTCCTTGCAGCTACTGCGGGGGTGACTCGGCAGGTCGGCGGAAATCCACAGTGGAAACAACTCACGAACGTGGCACAGGAGATCCCAGGAGAATAGGGAGACCGGAACAGCCAAGGAGTTGACGACCAGCAGGAGACGTGACGACCTGGAGCGGAGACGAACGGGTAAGTAACTTTGTGAGGTAAGTACAGCGAGAGAGCTAGCAGCATGTCTTTACCCATGTAAGTTCGAAAACGATCTGACACCGGTGAGGAGAAATGGCTCCGCCTTTAAGCCCCGCTGATTACACATCTGGTGCAGGTGAGGAGGAGCCGCGCAGGTGCAAGTGATCACCGGTGTCTGGGAACTGGGTCAGCCACGCCCCCTGCAGAGTCAGAGGAGAGGGAGAGCAGCAACCACAAAAACAACACTAATAATAAAATTGAGGAGAAGGTGCAGGTGGAATCGTGACAGATAACTTTGTATGGGCCAACACTAAAAGTCAAAAGTGCTCCAAAAACAACCACGACCACCAACTCTTAGCGTTGCACATAAGTCGATATGTCTGCTTCAATGACAGCATCTCAATTTTGCATGTTTTTAGCAATAGTTACATTTTTGAGGGTCATATTTAAAAGCCAGCTTTCCAGCTTTCTATTAATATGGTAGTTTTCAAGTGTCAGGTAATCTTTTTACCTAATGCAGTGTGAAGATGATCTGTGGGTAATGAGCTAGCTGCCATGCTAACCATAGCAACAGGCTAAAAAACTTGGGTATGCTAATTGGACACTTCTCACCAAAATTAAAAGCTCTTCAATTTCCATCCATCCATTTTCTACAGCTTATCCAAAACTGTGTTGCGGGGTAGCAGCTCTTCCGGGGGAATCCAGAGGCATTCCCAGGACTGGGTCTTCCCCAGTGGGAAGTGCCTGGAATGGGGCATCCTAACCAGATATACCCGAGCCACATCATCTGGCTCCCCTTGATGAGAAGAGTAGTGGCACTACTCTAAGCCCCTTCCGGATGACTGAGCTTCTAACCCTATCTCTAAGGGAGAGATCTGAACTGGGCGGTTGAGGGTTTGATTTCCATTTACACTAGTCTTAGTGTGGATGGAAAACAAACCCACAACTGCCCACAACCGCACATTTATGCCAAAGTGTCCTTGGGCACTACACTGGAACTAGCTAGACCAGAACAACAGACACGCTGTGCGAGCCACCCAAAGAGTAGTCGGCTTAACGTTACGTTTTGAGTGGATGCGAGCGCTGTGTGCTTCTCTGCTAGCTCCTTCAGCTCGGATTAGCTTGTTACAGCAACAGCACATTACACCACGGGATGTCGTCTGCGTTGAAGAACGTCTGTTTATTCACAGCACTGCTGCAGGGTGATACACAGCCTCTCTTATTATTGTGCGGCTCTCACAATAAGAGGAATAACTCAAAATATGCAGAGTGACAGAGATATTCACCTGTCGCTCGCTAATGTAAACACATGGAACACATTGTTTCCTGCTTCACCTACGCACCTCTCTGACGTCATACCTCCTACAGCACACACACACACAAGTCACACACACCAGGTTTAGCCTGTAACGTAGAAGAGACTAGGATTAGTTTGTGTCTGAGAGGGTGGTTCAGTCTGTAGAATAAGATGTGTAATAATAATTCATCTAAAATTATATTTTGACACACATTTTGGCTTGAACAATTATTGCGTCTTGAAATTGCAGTAAGCTATATTGCGATTTAGATACATTTCAATTAATTGTTCAGTCCAACACTACAGTATATGCCAAAATATGCAAATAACAGTTACACAAAGCAAGCTGATCCACTTTTCTATGTTAAAATGAGGAAAAATAATGGTACAAAAAGAAATGAAGGGACATTTAGAATAAAAATGTGCGATTAATTCATTTTTATTCTTAATGTCCCTTCATTTCTTTTCAATCTCTCTCTCTCTCTGTCTTTCTTTCTGTCCCTGAATAAACTGAGGGCTTGACTTGGTTAAACCCTCTGCAGCCAGTCAGTCTTTGGTCTGTACATTCTTTTTCTCATGAAAATCAATGAAATAAATAGGGTGTATCACACTGCAGGAAGTAGAGGGGAGGCTGCTCTGCGGGTTATCCAGAGTGCACATTCAGAAGCCCAGACAGAAACAGATGAGTCACAAAGACTGATGAAGGCAGGGACTGAGAAAGAGAGAGAGAGAAGAAGGCAACAGATGGGGGAGAGCGAGAGAGAGAAACAGATGAAATTAAGATGAGAGGGACAGAGTGAGACCAAGGAATAAACTTGGGAATAAACGGAGGGTTTCTTTTTCCAAAGACAAACACAGATCATTAAATAATAGAGCAGCAACAGACACACAAATGTGTGTGCAATGAGAGACGCAGACTAAGCAAATCATGAAAATGACCATGTCAAAGTCCACGTCCAACTTATGATTAAGTCTTAGAGACTCGTCTGGATCTGACTCTTTCTCTCTCTGGTGATTTGCCTGAAGAAGTGTTCTTTTTTCTTTTGTCCTCACATGATGCATAACTTCTTTCACTGATGTAATCTGTAATAGAATGTGACATCTTTCAGACAGACAGACCAGCTCATACTCTCTGCTTTTTGTCCACAAGCTTGATTGTAATGTAGTTTATGTGATACAGCTGTTTAACTCCAAGTGAACAATGTTAAGGCACTAATAAAAGTTAATTAAATGAAAAAAGATGAAATAATTATAATAATAATAATAAAAAAAACAATGTGCACCAGCCCAAGTTAAACAAAGGTTTCCCATAAACATTCATGTTAATGGCTAAAAGAATGGATGCATGTCGTAGCCTCAGCACGGTTAAGTTGCCTTTCCACTAGCATAGTACCTGGTACCAGGTAGTATTTTTAGTACCTGCTCTGGCGAGGTTCCAAGTGCGCTGAGTAGGTAGTGGGGTACTATTTGTGATGTTGCCAGACTGCCGGCTACTGATTGGCGAGAGTGCCGTCACGGGAAGAGACGTCCGACACAAGAATCAAGCCGACCAGTGCCAAACTGTAGATCAGTTAAAACTAGTTAACAATAGTGTTGGGCGCATCGATCCAAAAATATCGATATATAGATCTAAAGTTGGTATTGATATTGATCAATACCAACGTAATAATGTCGATACTTCAGTTCCTGTCCTGTCCGCGCTGCTGTGGAGGCGACCTGTCTGTCTGTTTCTGTGTAAGTGTCGCAACTTTGAGTGCTGCTGCCGCTGTCACAGCACGGAGCACAGCCAGGCAGGCACACTCTGCTCCTCCTCCGTCCTCTTGTGCTTTATTGTCACGTGACCCAGGTAAACAAGCAAGAAGTGCTGCTGGCCAGTGACCACTACTGCCACAGATGATGAGAGACGGAGGAATAGTGGACACTAGAAAGAGGAGCGCTGGTGTGGCTTTATTTTGTCACAAATGAAACAACAGCAAAGTGTGTAGTTTGTAAAACGCCTGAAAAATACTGTGGCAATACAAATAATTTATACAAACACATGAAAAACCACACCAAGGAAAATGCCGAGCTTTAGAGACGGAGAGAAACCCCCCACCCCCTGACCCCCACACCACCGACCCAGAGGCAGCGGTCATTAACAGAGGCCTTTCAGTTTAGCAGAGAATATCCAGGTAATAGTGGTGAAAGTAATATTTTGGCCATCTTCGACATTGGATAATACATACTTTTGAGTGCAACTGGTAATGTGTTACTTTAGACAACTCAATAGAGTTTAAAGTATGCCAAGACCTTGAAATAATACATTTATCCCATCGAAACATGTTATTTTAATTTTGCTTTATTTTTGTATTCTACTTGAAAGAAAACAATTAGTTGAATTAGTTCGACCCTTAATCTTAACTGGCCCTCAAAACCAAGTGTTGAGGGTTATTTTGTCACTTAGAAATGGGACACCCCTTAAATGCAGATACGTCTTCAGACTGTAGGGGGCAGAATAACGCGAAAGCTGCGTCCAGTCTGTCAACTCCAAAAAAGAAGAAGAACACATTTATGTCACGATTATTTATTATGATCTGTTTGACAGTCAAGTTATTAGGTTGTCAGTTAGTTATAAGATGATACTTATACAAATACCACAACCATGGACATATTCAGCTGACAGTTACCACACACCACGGCTTATTGAAAAGTAAACCATAGCAAACGATCGCTTGTCATCACCGGCCGACTATTGACAAAAGATCTGAAAATAAAAATAAATGTTACGCAACAATGACGTCAGTAATCCATAATATGGGCCTAAACTAAGATAATACAATGTTTTTCATCATTTTTATATCTCTATTAACAAAGAAAATACTTAATTTGTAGCGTACTCGCTTCGCTGCTTTCGGCGCCATCTTTGTTATTTGAAAACATGCAATGCATTCTGGGTAGCCTTTGCTCCCAAGGGTGGTCTCGGAACATCTCAATATTGAGGGCGATACAGCCCTTAAACTTGCCGCTCAACTTAATTTTTCTGAGAATCAGGACAGCACTTGCACTAGCGTGATCGTGCATTTTTGAGATTGAGGGTTAAGATTGAGGGTTAAGCAAAGAATTGGAATTCACCCATCATCTCGATGTTGGTCTGACCACCTCTGTTTCATGTGTGAGAGTTGTCCTCTCAATTGAAGAACATTCAATGTCTTCTCCAAGTCAATTATATAAAATCCACCTTTAATCAATGTGAAGAATGTACAGCTTCACAATATGATGCAGAAGGAAAACAGCGACACCAGCAACCCAAGAGGGATTAAAGTTTGATTGGGTTTAATTGCTCAATGATGTCAAGCCCGGTATGTTGTATGATACTGGTATCGTGTTAAATAATGTACAGTTTTTTGGGGAGGAACTTTTCTGATGGTCAGTTTTTCCAATAGTGGACTCTCAGTTTAAGATGTTCTGGTCTGCTTCCTGTGTTGGCCTGCCTGAAGGAGATCAGGCAGTAGTCCATCTCTGATGAGTCAGTGACCTGCAGGCCAAACAGCAGTTGAAAGTGTGTGTATGTGTATCTGTGTGTGTGTCTGTGTGTGTGTCAAAAATACCAGCAGATCCTTGGAGCCTAACGCTGACGCCACCCTGACATCGACTCTGAGGTGGTGCTCTGAGAACGGCGATGACGCCCACTAAAGGGCTGTACCTGGCACATGTTACTCTGCACCTCTCTCTCTCTCTGACACACAAACACACACATCTACACACACACACACACACCAATGTTCACACATTTCTGATTTTCTTCCCTTTTTTCGTGTTCTCATCTTTATCTTATCCATATACAAATTGTTTCTCCTTCATTTCCACTTCCCCACATTCAACATCAGACTCACCAAATTCTTCTCTCTTACTGAAGTATTTGGTACTGCAACCCTCATATTTTTCCTTTCCAGTTTGAACAAGAAACCTGGATTAAAAACTCCCTCAAAGAACCAACATTGTTTGTATAATTAAAGTTGTCATTGTGGTTTTCCGTGTTTCCCGCCAGAGCATTTCCAGGAGACAATGCTCAGGAGACAACACATTAGCCACTTGACAAAGGCTTAACTCTATGATATATTGACAACATTTCATCTGCTTTATCTTTCTGTTAGGCTGCATTTTTTTAACTGGAAACTGAAGTTTGGAACTATTTAACTCTCCTCCACCAAAGTCCAGAGAGATAATTTGCATTTTTATTTTGTGGGGACAAAGGAGATGCTGAGAATTATGAAAAACACGAGTTGTGCTTCAGGAAAGGAACCCCTGCCATAGTAAACTTTATTTGCCATGCAGGCCTGGAAGAGAAAGCAGAATATTTAGTTTAACTGAGCTGTAAAATAAAATGTAACTTATTTTATGAAATCAAATGTATTGTATAATGTACTTTTTTGGTGTCTAAAGAATCAATCTGTCAAATACCTACACATATGTCAATATGTAACAAGGACAATTGTAAAACTACAAATACGCATCAGTGGTGAAACTCCAGTATTTGATCAAACAAATATATGGGGGAGGAAAAATGTGTTTTGCATTATTGCCTCATATTCTGTCAAAATCCATGTCATGACACAATTCTTGTGTTTCCCCTCGTCTTTTTTATAGCTGCAGAGCTTTAAACAGGATTTGCCTCTCCTTGGCTCCTCCTGCATGAGCCAATAAGAGAGAGAAGAGACTTAAAGAAATCCTTCTAATACTCTTCAGGATCTGTAATGAAAAAAAGGAGAGCTATTTGAGCTGAATTTATAGTATCTCATCACAATAAACTAGATAACATAATCTTTGATTACACACTGAACTGCTCTGAAATGACAGGCGTGGATTTGTACGTCAACCCTGAAACTTTGTTATTCATCTTCTCTCGTTCTCTGCGGCTTTACACTGAAACCTGATTTGGACTAGTGATGCGATCGGCAGTTCATTTGAGCGTACTGAATCACTTGAATCAGTTCAGTAAAATGATTTGTTCAAAAGATTTGTTCACCGAATCGTTCAGTGCTTAGCAGGAGCCCAGTGTCCTGCTACGTGACTCACGTCCTTCCTGAGTGCAGTACGTTCGCCGCGGGTCATTGAGTGAGTGAGAGTGCGTCCTCAGCCACAGTTCTCCTGTTCTCTGTGTGTCAGTTTGTTCACGAGATTCATGTCCTCAGCCACAGTTTCCAGTTATCTTTGTGTCAGTTCGTTCACGAGATTCACGTCCACAGCCACAGTTCATCAGTTCTCTGTGTGTTAGTTCGTCTGCGTATCATGACTGAGTCAGTGACTGACAGCGCGAACGAATCACAGCAGCACGGCAGACACAGTTCTTCTTACTAGTCACTCCTTCCCCGCTCGGCGCACGTTGGCTGGCGTCGTTTGCCGAAGATGAGTGAGTGACGGTGTCGGCAAACGACTTCACGAGTGATTCACAGAACGCGGCAGTTCCATTGTTTATTGACAGAATGTATTATCACTTCAATTAAAAAATTATTTGTTTTTTGTGGATTTAAAATAAGATACATGTACTTTAGGTAAGGGCCTTTATTTACGGGTTTTGTATTTTGAGGAGGAAGCTTATGATGCAGATGAACTGACGAGTCCCACTTTGCCTGCAATCTCTTACCATTAGATGTGAATCATTCTTACGCACTGGATCTTTAAATCTCACAGTCAAATCAAATGTACCAACTCACAGTGATGACTTTATAGTCTGGTTTGACCTTTGTGTCCCTTTGTCAATCTTCCCATTATCAGTGTCACTACATGATTCAATAAAAGAAACCTGTGACAATTTGCTCTCTCTTTCTTTTCACTACATATGATTCTCTCTCTCTCACCATGTGCTTCCCTGACAAATAATAATCCCCAAACCTTCCATTTCTTAGTCGTACCCTCTTGCTCCCTCTTTATTGCTCCCCTCTCTGTTCATAGATCTCCTCCTCCTCTCATCAGCTCTTGCCCTCAGTCATTCTATTCCACACCTCCTCTCCCCTCCTCTGTAAACGTAACCCCCCGTCACTCCCCATCAACCCCCACACCCTTCCCTTCGTCCCTCATCTGAGTTTGATGGAGCGAGGTGAGAGAAGGTAGGGAGGGACAGTCTTTGGGGGTTGAGTAAGCCTGGACTTGACCCCTGCTTTCTGGGCTCCGAGGAGTCTCCTCTCCACCCTGGGCCAATGACGGATGGAGAGACAGCTCGGCACAAACACACACACACACACACAAGTTTGTGCAGTAATCCTTCTCAGGACACTTCATTGACTTCCATTCATTTTGGCAGTGTAACCCCAACCATAACCATAACCAGTTAATGCCTACCCTAACCTTAACCTATAGTCACAATTCAAATCTAAGCCTTTAACTTCTTCAGAAATTAGATTCTGTATAATTTTGACCAGGTTTAGGTCTCCATGAGGACTACTGGTCCTTACAAGGTCAGTGTTTACACAAGACAAGGTCCTAATGAGGTAACAAATACAAGTTAACACACATGCACATTCACACACAAGCAGGAGTGACCTACTCTACACAGATAACACTTATCCATGTATTAAGACACACACACAAACACACACACACAGTTAAGGAAATGTGAGACATGAAATAATGTAATGGATGTCAGTTCAGGCGCCTGTTACTAAATTCATCTGTAATAACATCACAGTGTCTTAACTTCACGCGTGCACTTGGACAAAATAGCTCATGAGAGTATTTTTGCTCAATACACTGCACTGATACTGTACATAAGCTTACATGGGACTTAAATCCCATGTCATCAGATATAGTACAGTATAGGATCATAGGTTCATGACCCTGAGTGACCTCTTATCACTGTGTCTGTTTTTTGTTTTTGTTTTGTCGTATTCATATCTATGAAAATGAACCCAACTACATAAAATGAAGTTGGGTTCATTTGTCAGAGAAATTATACGTTAAATTTATTTTATTTTATTTAGTGAATACTGAGTAGGTAAAGCAAAAAACTTCTTCTAAGCCTGATTTAATTCCTAAATGTAGCAGTTTTTTTTGTCGTTGTGGGCTTCTTCTTTTATTTTCAGGTTTAAGCTATGGGGGTAAATGTGGTGCATGTAGTAGAGCTATAATGGGGTTGGGCCCGACAGTACATTTTTATTGACAGCTTTTTAAAAGCCCAAACTTGTTTACAGCGCGACATTATTTAAACAGCTCTTTTGCCTTTTGTCAAGAATGAGTCATTTATACATTTACATAGGTCATTTGGAAGTTGGAAAAAAGAAATAAAATGAGTCCTCTCTTAATATCTTAACATCTAAGCACTCGAAATAGGCCTAGGAGGAGTGGGTTCAACTCTCCACATCTGGTGCACCTGCAGCCATGGCTTGCAGAAGAGTGCTGGCATGAGCAAGACATTCCTGTCTGAGTGTGACAACATTCTAAACTGGTTAAAATGTTGCGATCTTGTGGAGGTCCAGTATTATCACTTAACGTGCGAGCCAATCTTCGTGCATTTACGCATAACAGCTCAGGTGAGTTCAGGGCATTGGGCTGACAGCGTCGTTTCAGTTTCTCACACCAGAGACACACGGTTAAGTGTTGGATACTTGTCTCCCACAAGTTCCCGCTGTGCTTCATAGAACGGCTTCAGAAAGTCTATCAAAAAGCCCAGTGTGTCCGGTGCCACCGCAGCATCCACTTTAGCAAATTGAAACGCATCACCTGACTGCTCATTTACCTCACAAGCCGGAGTGCAAGCCAGAGCCTGGCCCGAGCCTGTGTAAAATGATAGAAATTAAGCTTTCCCTAATGCCATGTAACTGACAGACTAACGTGCACTGATGATGGTTTTATGTATCATTCAATTTTGGTTCAAGGAGGAAAAGAAAGTCCCAAACACTTGTAAATAAATTACTGTAAATATCACGATACAACCGTATCATGACCAAAGCATAACCCAGCCCCATATGGGTGGTAACCTATACATTTTTTTAGATGTACATTACATCACGTGTAAAATGGGAACCAACATTTAAGTCTTTAAATCTTCTCTGGAGAGAACAATGAGGTCAATATGGAGTGAATACCAAAACGCAAAAATAATCCCTGTCCACCGCTTAAATTTGACAAGGAATCAAATTGGAGAAAATGAATCTAACACTGAGGCAGCTTCTGCCAACCCACATTAAATATTACCTCAGTGTATACACTATATGCACAGTGTTAAACCGGCAATTGATGTTGCTGCCAAATTCTTTTAATAATACTGTTAGTGTCTGGTTTGTTTCTATGGAGTACTACAGAGTGAAATAGGGTGCTGCAGAGGTTTCAGGGTGTTTCTGAATCACGTTAAACCAGCTGTGCTGTGTGAACAGAGTGTGAACTACATTAATTACATTATAAACAGAACAGGAGTATGTGTAGAAAACTGTACAAATGGAGGAAGGCTTCTACCTTGATTTCCCCTTGAACAGGCAAGATTGTGAAAGTAGATTGCATGCCCCCTTCCTTCTCCCCTCTCCTCCTTTCCTGTAACCTTTTTTTTTCTCAAGGAAACAATCAAACTCATGGCTGCGGAAGTCATCGTTCTCGGGTGTCTCCGAGTAATCCGTCACCCCGTTGTTTTCTGTCGTATTTTAGGCACCCGCTCGGTCTCTCACCGCTGTTGTGTGTTTTTCCACCTAAAAATGGAAATAATAAGTCTGCGAATAGACCGAGTCTGGTTCAACGGGCTAATAATATCAGAGGATTGTGTGATTCATGGTCTTTGCGTGGAGAAAATACATGTATTCACATGTCTGCCGGCACAGTACGACAAATAGTCATGGAGCGACGTGGCCAGACACATGACAAAACATTTACCAGTGTGTGAGCTCTCAGTGTTCGTAGTATTACTGTTGTGTGGGAAGATTGTTGTTGACTCTAGATAAAAGTATGAATGAAGTGAATAGTCGAAGGGGATTGACTTTGTCCATGAAATAATAATAATAAATAACCTGTAGCTTTAGTATTAGCTCGTCTAGGTTGGGCTGTGCACTTCAGATTATGGTGTTTGTGTTCAGTGGGTCAGGTGACCTTTTTATATTTGCTGATGCAGTTCAACTGAACTGATTCTTTTTCTGGTCTATGTTTGCTCAATCTTTCGAGGAACTTGACCTTAGACCCAGTTTGTTAAGTTCTAATAATAATAATAATAATGCATTATATTTAAGGCGCCTTTCAAGACACTCCTATGCATATTAAACTATGCATGTATGTTTACATGCATAGTTTAATCAAACTAAGGCCGTAGTACGGCGAGGACAGGCAATCGGTGATCAGCAGAGTCTGAGTATACATGCGAAGGATATCATTTATTTATTGGCCGTGTACGTCTGACTCTGTAGGTGAGATGGATCGTGCTGTGGTTCTGTATGTTTCGTTCGCGCTTTTCATAGTAACGTCATCTCCATCTACTTACAGGTCTAAGACCGGGGAGGAGATGTTGGTGCATGTGCAGAACGCCAAGTACGACTCCAGTTGGTCTAAGCCAATACATGCAGGAGTAATCGGACTATGAATCACATTGTCTAGATATGTTAGTCGGACTAAGACTGGCTCGATTTTAGTCGTACTAAAGTGTTTGCATTAAGAACACAAAACGACAAAATCTGACACACTGATTTTGAACTACTATTTTGTTGCTACAGATTTCCACCACTCATAATAAAGTTCACCCAATGAAATCAGCTTGAGTGAAAGTTTTTTTTTTTTTTTTTACTTTATCTCATGTTTGACAACCTGTTTTGGCTGGAAACCTCATGTCTTTTGCACTTGTAAACTGCTCACTCTCTCGCACCAAAGTCCATAAGAACAGGAGCTGCTGGTCTGCTGCTGCCTTGTTTGGTATGTTTGTGTCACTTTGGTAAATCCCCGAAAGGATTTAAAGCTCACATAGAGTGGTCCTGTTGCACATATATGTTAGTTATGGAGGTCTACTTACATACATTAACTTGTTTTTATGGTCAAAAACCTCCTAGTTGCTGTAAACGAGTCGATAGAAATCTTTTCTGACGGTGTTTCCCAGCTGCGATATTTCAGACATAAATCTCACCCCCAGAAGACAGACTGTGTTGTGATTGGCCAGCCAGCGTAGAGCCTTAACAACTGTCTTGTGATTGGCCAATACCCGGAAGTGACATATTCAGCACACCCGCTCTCAGAAGCGCAGCTCCCCCCTCTGGAACAGTGGATGCACTGCTACTCATTATCAAAACATTGTTTTAACAATGTTTAAAAATAGCTTCTTCACGACTCCCAGCCGCAGTCCCTTTTATGACTTTGACCCGGAGTCTTCTGCGGTTCTATGAACACAACCGGATGTACTCAGACTAGTGCCTGCAGCAGGACAATCTGCTGTTCAGGAGAACCGCTGTTTACGTAACCGGACCAGGTTTTTTCAGAGATCTCGCTGAGCCCGAGATTACAATAAAACACATCATTCTCAGCAGTGGCTGAGCTGTTTGTTTTGAAACTTGTGTACCATGATGTAAAATGTATGATGTTCTCTATGGACTTTGTTGTGGCGCAGTTAACAGTTAACAAAAATTGGTTTCCAGTTGGAAAAGGGTGATCTAAAAGGTGACAAACATACAGGTGCAAATTTTTTGAGGTGCGTGTCAGCTGATCATACAACCACACTTCATAAAACATGAATTATCCTTGTAAAATAACATATGATGGGCTGCATTGCTTCAGGTACCAGTGAGACAATGCAATGTGATGTATGCATAGTACAGGCCTTTGCGGTTGTCAAAACACCGAGCAGCAGCCTGAATTATTGTAGTGTAGAGTGTGGTGTTAAGAAAAATGTGCTCACAGGAGGAAACTGGCTGTGACCTGGTTGATTTAGCGAAGTGTGTGAACTCAAGGTGAATGCGTGGGAGGGAGGTAGGGAGAGACGAAGAGGTGAGGAATGAGGAGCATGCTGAAAGACAATGCTCATCACACTTCACAGCCGAAGAGAACAATGGTGCCAAACCAGACACCTCCATCCCCTCTAAGCAGTGGTCAGTCTGTGGCTATGGCCATACTGTGATGTTTTCATTACAAACAACATTTTAAGATGAAAAACAATCTTCATTCAGATTTTTAAAAAATGTATCACGTGACCATTCAGGTACACTTTAGGCATATGTGTGTGTGTGTGTGTGTGTGTGTGTGTGTGTGTGTGTGTGTGTAGCAGGATGCTGGCTCTCTCCACTGCAGTTGCAGTTGTTTGCTGAGTTTCTGAAAGTACTAGTAATGAGTGAAAAGTCAGAACGGGGATTTCTTTTGTCGCACAGATGACGAGGTAAAACTGAAAGTAAGTGTTAACAGAGCCTGTAGTATCACAGGTGATAGTCGAGTTGGGGCTGATAAGAACCAAGAGCTGAACCAGGGGATTTTAAACCTGTTTTGGCGGAGTGTGATAAACTGGGTTAGTTTGGACAGGTAGTGGATCAGAACAGAATCAGAATCAGCTTTATTGGCCAAGTATGAGATAAAAGTAATTTGAATTTCAGAATGTAATTTAATGACGACACCGTCATTAACAAACCAAGGGTGAATTCCAATTCCTTGCTTAACCCTCGATCTAAAAAATGTGCGCTCCCGCTAGTGCAAGTGCTGTCCTGATTCTCAGAAAAATTAAGTTGAGGGGCGAGTTTAAGGGCTGTATCGCCCTCAATATTGAGATTTTCCGAGACCACCCTTGGGAGCAAGGGCTACCCAGAATGCATTGCGTGTTTTGACATAACAAAGATGGCGCTGAAAGCAGCCAAACGAGTACACTACAAATTAAGTATTTTCTTTGTTAATAGAGATATAAAAATGATGAAAACCATTGTATTAGTTTAGGCCCATATTATGGATTACTGACGTCATTGTTGCGTAACATTTATTTTTATTTTACGATCTTTTGTCAATAGCCGGCCGGTGTGAACAAGCGATCGTTATGTTTACTTTTCAATAAGCCGTGGCGTGTGGTAACTGTCAGCTGAATATGTCTGTGGTTGTGGTATTTGTATGAGTATCATCTTATAACTAACTGACAACCTAATAACTTGACTGACAAACGGATCGTAATAAATAATCGTGACGTAAATGTGTTCTTCATCTTTTTTGGAGTTGACAGACTGGACGCAGCTTTCGCATTATTCTGCCCTCTACAGTCTGAAGATGTATCTGCATTTAAGGGGTGTCCCATTTCTAAGTGACAAAATAACCCTCAACACTTGGTTTTGAGGGCCAGTTAAGATTAAGGGTTAAGATTGAGGGTTAAGATAGGAATTGGAATTCACCCTAACAATAAGTTCAGGAAATAATTTACAAATATATACATTAGAATAGAAACGGATACTTCACACAAAGCTACAAGCTCACATAACTTCACTCAACATGCAAGTAGATGACATGTAAAGGCCACATTATACTTCTCCGACTGCGTATGCGTTATCCGACTACATCACCATGGAGACGACTCGAGTCTTCATCCTTCTGCGTTGTGGTGACGGATACGCGCTGCAACTTCCCTCCCGATCAGTAGGGGTCGCTGCGCAAGGTTGTTGTGCTTCTGGCTACAGTGAGCAATGGCGTCGAGAGAGAAAGAGAGAGAAAGACTGTTGTTGTTGAAACAGTGGCCGTTTCTCACTTTTCTGTGTCACGGAACACAGTTTTAAGATAATTTGAGGCGAGAAATTGGCCATTTAGAGTCTAAACATGTGGTTTGTGTATTAAGATACAATGTATTTATAGTTTGGCAGCGACCTTGTCGGCGTTGATCAGCTCCGCCTCTGTGGACGCTCGGTGCGCACTGTGAGCTGGCACAGAGCAGCTTCGCTCGGCCTGTCCTGAGGACCAATCGCAGCTCTTGCTCCGTTGTCCCTTGACGGAGTGACGGACACTTAAAAATATTTCGTGCAGTCGGAGACGACGCAGAGGCTCTTCGACAGGCTCTACGTCGATGCAGTCTCTGAGTAACCTACGCAGAGCACTCTACGCAGGAGTATAAATTGGGCTTTACACAGAATATATATATAACAAACTGAACTCACCAACAAAAATAGTACAACAAAAATATTTGCATTAAAAAAAATATTTTTCGCACTGCAAAGTTTGTTTACGTTTTGAAATTATGTTTTGGCATGACGCGCCATCTACTGCCATCTACCAATCATAGCAGTCAGTAGAATCTCAGCTTCCTCAGAAACCATGGGTTGCCAGTTACGTAGCTACAATTGAAATGAAACGAAAGGAAACCTAAAAGATCTCGGTATGAATGTCAAAAACGCCAAGATAAAGTTTACGGCAAATCGAGGGTCTATATAGGACATGCTTATGAACGCTGGAGAGAGTTTAAAGCTGAGAGGAATTTCAAAACGGATGCAGAATGGGCTCTTCTCCTAGACAGGTAATTGCAGCTTGGCTCGTGGGTATGTCAGCCGCTCCCGCTTCGGTGCGAGCCACAACCACCGCTGCACCGACCACCGGCAGTTCTGTTCTGTCAGTGGCTGCGGCTGGTTCTGCTCGGCGCGGGCTGTGGCGGCAGTTCAGATGACACAGAGATGCGTCTTTTAGTCTCTTTCTAATCTAACCTAATGGTCTTCTTCTGACATGCACAGAGAGAATAACAGCAGTAGCCGAGTGGTTAAATAGGTGGACCTGTGTCGGGAAGGTTGTAGGATTGATTCTGCACACTGACAACATTATTTACCTTATTATTGTATAAAGCATTAATAAGCTTGCAATGCATAAAATATTACCATCAATATATTACATATAAATATATTGGGTGTGTGGTGGTAATTTGCCCCGCATGCCACGATGTCTCACTCTAAGGTTTACTCAGAAGTTGGCAGCCCAGCTATATAACATTGTAAAAGGGGAGGCAAAAATTAAGGACAGTTCTGTTAGATATCATGCATTGAGTTATTCCATGTGATATATCCATCCCTAGTCAACAGCTAATGTTACCATAAATTATTATACATCTTGATCTTTACTGAGAGAACAGAATTGTGTGTCTTAGAGCCACTCATTTATGATAAAACGATCGCTCCTCGCTCGTTGCTGACGGAGTTACATGTCAACCGCTCTGGCAACCTTGACTCTGGAAGGGAGGGGTGGAGTGGGAGGTGGATACGACTTGCCGAAATGTTTTGATTTTGATTGTAGTAACCGTTTTTTGGCCGCATTGTTACAGATGGCGCCTTTAAATTTATTGTTGTATTACAGCCTTTGTCCTGCTCATTCACATACCTGCAGGTTATGCTATTGTTCCACAACAGCAATGCATATCATATCTTATTCAAGTGACTTCATGAATGTGGAGCTTTGAGTGTGTGTTAGTAGAAACAGATGTGACTCATCAGTGACAGAATGGGGTTCCCGGGGTGAAACTAATTACACGGTAACACACACACATGTTTGTGCAGCTATTCTAACCCCTAACCCTTCTTAAGACACTGCATTAACTTCCATTCATTTCATTTGGGCAGCCAAACTAAGCCGTATCCCTAACCATAACCATGACCAGTAAATGGCTATAACACTAACCTTTACCAAACTTAACCACTTCCTCAGAAATTACATTCTGCCTCATTAGAACCAGGTTTTGTTCTCCACAAGCACTACTGGTTATTTTGGGACAGTTGTTTCACTTTTGACCAGTGACTAAAGTAATTTTAATTTGGCAGATATTATGATAAAATAAAACCTATATGTATAATTGCTTGATTGTATGAATTGTTGTTTTTCATTACCCCAGAATACATGGGGCCACCATTTTGGACCACCATGTTTTTTGTTGTTGTGAGATTTGTGAGAACTAACTAAAATATCCTTTCAAAGATAGATGAACGTTCAAGACAGACTACTTCAGACAAGTACATGTGCACACACACACACACACATTGCTGTCACAGAGTGGAGAATAGGAACTCTGGGCAAATCACTGAGCAGACAGCTGGCAGAAGTGTTGATTTAATGGCTGTAAATTAGTTGAATAAACGTGTGCTACTCTTCAACATCCCATACATCTCTCTCTCTCTCTAGCTCTCGCTCTCGCTCTCTCGCACAGACATGCACACACGCACGCACACACACACACACACACACACACACACACACACACACACACACACACACACACACACACACACACACACACACACACACACACACACACACACACACACACACGCACACACACACATACGCGAAAAGCCCAAACCCTAAAGGGCCAGAAAAATATCCTGTTTGGTTGCAGGCAATGCAACTGAATGGAGCAGACTTCTGGGAGTGACTTCTGCAGCCATAGACAGAGAAGAAAAAGGCAATTTCTCACCATCACTGGCTCATATTTTTACTGGACTGTGGCCCTTTTTCCCAAAGTCTATCCTACAATTGAGATGTAACACTGCACACACACACACACACACACCCCCCCCCCCCCCCCCCCACACACACACACACATTTGTAGCTGTCATTTAGCTGCACAGGAAGACAGAATGCTGTAGAGAAAATGAAGGAAGGAGTTGAAGCTCTCTCCTTCTCTCTCATACACATGTACAGTCAGTGTGAAAGGGGAACCTTTGGATCAGAGCATGGGGAGCTCAAGAGGGAGCTCAAAAACACAGAACACCAAAATTGTAGCAGTCGTCATGGTTTTGACACCGACGTGACCCGAGCCTTAATGCTTTCTAAATCAAATCCAAGGTTTCTTTGTCAGCACTGACTGTCATTTGAAATGAATGCATTAGCCTACTTAACCTAACAATAGTAAATCACTGTTACGGCAGGAAAGGCCAAGTGAGGCAGAGAAACCGAAGGGGGAGAGAGTGAAAATACTGCTCGGCTGCAGACAGACATTACTCCTCATTTAGTCCAGGAACACTGAGGAGCATATTTCCGCCACACTAGACAAAGGTAAAAATAAAATCACTTTTACATAATAACGGGAAAAGATTTACCTCGTTAAATTATTAAATTCGAGTTGAACTCTTTATTTTTTTATTTTCCAAAACATTTTTATGTTATTATCTTATTACAACATCTACTGTTTAACCTTATAATGCAATAAAGCCCCATGTATTTTTAAATCCCTCTTAGTTCATGCATACATATCATAATCATCATCCACCGTGCTAAAAAAATAAGTGGCCACTGTTTCAATGTTATGTTAGTCTTTCTCTCTCGGACGCCATTGCTCACTGTAGCCAAAAGCACAACAACCTTGCGTAGCAACCCCTACGGATCAGGCGGGAAATTGCAGTGCGTATCTGGCATCAAGACGGAGAAGTATGAAGGCTCGAGTGGTCTCCATGGTTACGCAGTCGGATAACGCATTACGCAGTCGGAGAAGTATAATGTGGCCTTACGGCTGTTTTGTATTTTTCCAACCAATCGCAGTGGCGGAGCTAAACCCAGCACATCACAACTCAGAAGTCGGAACTGCGAGTGACGTCGACCTGGAGAATTCCTGTTAAGAAGTCGCACAAATATCTTAGGCTAATGTTAGCAATAGCACCTGATAACAACGCTCTACACAAATACACCACATGGTTTACGTTAAATGTAGCAGTGTTTGTATGATGTCAGCCAACTTGGAATCCCAAGTCAGGAATTTGCTCTGAGTTTCCAAGTTGGAAATCACACACCACAAATGGAATGCACCATTAGAGGGACCTTGTCGTTTAAATCCTTCATAGAGGGAGTCTGAAAAATCTGGCTTTCACATAAAGTGTGAAGTGTGAGTGTTCTGATTGGAAAATGAAGAATGTGTTTATTTGTACACCACTCACTCCCTGCATCAAAGTTCATACAGAAAATCAGTAATTTTTGTTATTTACTGACTTTAAATCCTTTGTTTGGATTTACGATTTATGATGCACAAAGTTACCAAACATGGCAGCAGTGGACCAGCAGCTCCTGTGTCCCTGGGAAGTAAAAACTTTCCCTGTGGTCTTTGGTGTGAGCTTTACAAATCCCACCCTCCATGTGTCCTTCTGTTCATCTCACACAGCCGCTTTCCTCCAGTTTGTTCCAGAAGAAAAACAACCCAAAAAACAACAACCTGTGTTTCTGCATCTTTAAGTCGCCCTACAGTGGGCGTCTCCCAGCAGAAGCAGATAAGACCATGACATCTTGGCCAACAGTCATAAAGCTGGGCAGTGCCGCCGCTGTGGTGGTGCCTGGGTGTCGCCATGGCGGCAGTAAAGCTGATGCCGTGTTGCTGACGGGCCTGTATTTTTCCCTGAGCGATGCGGCTGACTCGGACCTGACGGCCATAAAGCAGAGTTGGAACGCAACCTTTGGTCGACCATGTCAGCTTAAGCAACTGGCAGGAGCAGCACACACCCTGCTTATACACACACACACACACACACACACACACACACACACACACACACACACACACACACACACACACACACAGTGGTGCTTATATCAGCATGCACACATGTATGGTTGCTATGCATTACAGGTCAAGTAAATGAAGCAGTGGTGGGATCAGAAAAGGAAAAACACAATAGTTCGAAAGGGATGTTTAAAGAGTTGTTAACTCACTGGTAACTATATATATATATACATATATACACATATGTATACATGGCTAAAGAACAACAATTCAATTATCTACTTTTATCACCTTTCATCATGATCCAGGAAGGTGGTTGAATGTTTATTAAGAATTATTCAGATACTGGTGACTGACAAACAGAATTAAGACTCATACTGTCTAAAACGTATGTCTACAATATCTTAATATGTCCACTGTTGTATCTTCACTGGCTTTGATTGATAATTTTATGTCACTTAGGTAAAACCAAATGAAGGTTTTTGATGTTTTTAAACACCAAAATGACAAAATAACACATTTTGATTAACTGGTGGAGGCAGCAGTGGATCAACAACTCATGTGTGCAATGATGTAAAATTTCACTTTGTAACCAATATTTGGTGCAGGAGTTTACAAAGTGTTAGAAACTTAACGTTTATTGCATCAGATGTGAATCAGTTTATTTGTCTGAACAGTTTCCAAAGCAGAAGAGAATGAAAATTAAATTCCCTTACATGTCATCGAAATACAGACAATAACATTTGATTGTTTATTTTCAAGAGGAACTGAGTCATTGCACTTTCTTAAAATCAAAATGATAATCTTGTGATATATTGCCGTGACGACATCGTCAACCTGACAGGCTCCAGACTAAAACTGCACCTCTAACAAAAAAGCGAATTATGCGTACGATCGAAGTATCACAGCTGTGGAGTCTGTACAGCACGACACTACAGCGAGCGCTTGGGTCATAACTGCTTTTTAGTGTCCACTGTGACTTTTAACTGTCCTTATCTCAACATAAATAATGTGTCCATAAAGGTTAATCATCTACACGCTGGTGATGAGACGTGTTCGACAGCAATAAAAGTTGTATTTTCTCTCCATTTTTTACGTTTTTTTCTTCTTTCTGTGATGACAATTATCGTGTTGACAGAGTTCGTGTGAAGCTCACAGTCTCCTGGATCATATGTTACTTTTGTACTTTTCTATAAACCACAAATGAACCAGAATGACGTCACTTATTTACATTTGCACGCTGCTTTTGGCTGAAATGAGGAAATTAGGGTAACAATAACCATTTCCTGATTATAAATGTAGTTGAGTTAAGGCACTAAACGCAGTGACTACATCTACTACAGATAATATTTCCGGCCTTTGAATTAAGATTTACAAAATAAAAATGGCATAAAATTAAGTTCAAATTAATTTATCAACAACACATCCCTTGGAAATGAATGGTTTACTCAAAATAAATACATATAAATAAAAATTGCTGTGAAATTTGCTATTGTTGCCATTTATATTGGTCCAAAATGCAATTGCGGTTTCATGTACATATATTTGAGATATTTATGTTCAAATATGATTCACAATTATATGACATTATGTTGTGAATGTTGCATAAATAATGCACATACATTATGTTCATACTGTTTATTACATTTGCATACAGGCATTACAAAAGGACAGCCGAGAGGGTTCTGTCTCCTCAGAACAGGTGATTAAATTACGCAGATTAAATTACAGTCCAGCAGTGACAGCAAATTTTGTGACAACCCTTTTGAAATGTTATGATTTAGTATGTACAGTATGTACATGAATTAACCACGCCCAATTGGATATGCACCCATTACCCCCCCCCCCCCGAACCTTTTTGCCCCGGGGCCCCCAGAGTCTTGGATATGACGAGACGTGTTTGCAGAAAAGTAAAAATTGCAACATTTTCCTAGGAAATAAGACTGTTATTGTCTAAAATTATTAATAATAACAATAATAATAATAATAACAATAAAAATAAAAGCAATTAGTGTGTTTATATTTTCCACTTGATTGTCAATATCTCTTGTAGTAGTTAGGTAGTTTTTGTCATTGTACTGAGGAAATATGTTCATGCTTGTGGTTGACTGTCTTCTTTGGTTGGACTGGGGACAATAGACACTTGTCCTCTCACAGAACTGATGTCCAGATTCTCGTGT
Source organism: Microchirus variegatus (assembly GCF_963457635.1). NCBI lineage: Eukaryota > Metazoa > Chordata > Actinopteri > Pleuronectiformes > Soleidae > Microchirus > Microchirus variegatus. The sequence goes on from NC_139807.1 coordinate 24,937,912, forward strand.
GTTCTTGTGTGGTCCAGGTGAGCTCTGTAGGGGGGTGGTCGTCTGCGACTGCGTGACACGGTGCACTTTGAAAAACACCAGTCAGCAGATTAGATGTCTTCACATCAAGTTAATGTGATCACATGATGCCGTCAGCCCCGTTTGATGTTTATGCAACACTGATTCACCAGAATCACAAGGGACATCTGCAGGACGCCACAGGCCTCCCCGCGCTGCAGTGAGCCGTGTGCTGACGAAGGGTACGTCGAAGCGGCTCAGGCTTGAGACAGAGCGCACCAAGAGATCTGTGGGGCCATGGAGGTCGGGGTGAAGTGATAATCCTCATATTTAATGTCTACATGTCCTGATCCTGTGCTGTCGAGCTGAGACGCAGTCTGCAGGAAGAGGGAATAAGACATTTAAAATGCAGAATTGTTGATTTAAAACATTTCACAAATGTGGGGCTCTCCACAGTCAGCTTAACCCCGTAACACAGAGAGTATTGCAGACGACACGTTGTGCACTTTGCGTTACTGTAATTATTTTTATTAATTTATATTATTAGTTTGTGGTATTGGAAAATTCCAAACTGTTTCTGAAAGCTGGGTATGTGGTTATTACGGTAATTTCACTCGCGCTTCATTAGTTTTTGGTCATTGAGACAAAAGCTCACAGAAATGTTACTTTAAATATGATTTATACTGTTCAAATTAAAATTTTCAATTGCCATATATTGAAAGTCATTTTGGAAATATGGGCAACAGCACTTACTCACAGGACATTTTCTGGTTCGGATAAGCAAAGAAAGGGTTAAAGTGTTAATGTCTGCTGTGGCTTTGTGAATGTCAGAGGGGTTCAAATACATTACAATTACATACATTTAAATGGAGGTAAATGCAGGCGTTTGTCTGCAGATCTGTCTGTTTTGTTAGAGATCACAAATACACCAGAGACCAACATGTAGAAACCAATCATGTCAGAAAACTCTGCATAAATCAACTCTGATATCACCTAAAATGGCGTGCATGCTAAAATATCAGTACTGTATACTTTTACTGACTGGAGTACTAACGTGCTGATTACCGTTTTCTCCAATAATAGTACGAGTATTATCACACAATCTGAGGTATTAACTTTTATGACCCATCCCGCCCTGATATACAGGTTAACTGCTTGCATATCTCAAACCAACATGTCGGGAAACCAATGGGTTTAGAAACTCGCCAAAGGCACCAAAGAAACCAGTTCCAGTGTCACAAAGGTTAACATTTGTTGTGCCAGGGAAAAGTGCCACACCAGCATTTACGTGCCAAAGTAAAGCCAGCATTGTAGTCAGTGAATGAGCGAATACTGATTGCAACTTTTCCCACTGCAGACAGACACAAGCCAGATGTGAGCAAGTGTGAATGGATTTTCGTTGTGTTTCTTTTTAATCAGTGGAAAGGTTTTAATGAGTTTTAATATGTCACAGGTGAAGTCAGCCCATACAAACTTTGACTCATGAATTTGAATGATTGGCCAACGTCAATCAGGGTGTACTGATCCAGAGAGTATGTATGAGATTTACCTGAGTGGCAGATGTGACTGTCTGTCCAGCATAGGGTGAAGGAGCCAAGCTTGGTTCGCTCTTGATGGTGGAAGCGTGTTCGGACAGCGACAGAGAGGTCGCGGAGTTTGTGTCAGAGGTGGTGGATCCTCCTGCAGAATCAACAGAACAGAAACATTAGGAATCCCATCTTGTGCTGTGTATGAAATGGGCTGGCCCCGGGCTAAGGAAAACCATGGACCTTATATCATACTGAACCAAAACAAGTTGGTGCCATTGTTAAGGGGGTTTTCCAACCATGGTGTCACTGTAGTCTTGTGTACACAGCTGATCATAAAAATTTATTGGAGTTTTTCACAACATTGTTTTAGATGTTTGTGGATTGACTCAGAGTTTCCTCAAGTTTTAGCAGTCAGGATTACTGTCATGTCAAGATGTATAAAGTATAATTCGAATCACCATAACCACCATACAAAATGCATATATTTCACAATCAATTGCAAGCTCTGAGCCTTGATTTTTTAGTTTTCAAATAGATGCACCCTGGGTCGGCCCAGTCCAAGGGCTGGTCTCGGGTTTGCTAAACCCTAAAACAGTAATCAGGTCTCAGAGTTGCAACACCTCAGGTAATAAAATATCAGTAAATTAAGGTAGGTATTATCCACTTCACCACCGGCCCCCCTCTCCATGTCTCCATGTGTTTGCCCTACTTGTGGACATTTTACTCTTTAATCTGAAATACTAATTTTTATGACTCTAATCTGCAGGTTAACAGCTTGCCTTCAGGTATAGCAGCAACCGATGAATCTCTTTTGGAAACCAATGCAGCAGAGGTGGGAAAAACAACGGAGGAAAACACCAAGGGACCATTTTTACATGTTAGAGCTTATCCACACGGACACAGAGCTTCTCATATACATTTTTTTTCTTTTTTGTTCTTAAAACATTGTTTGATTTCATATTAAATCTAAAGGCTGTATATCATGTACTAGGCCTGTAGGTGGCACTGTATCCACATGTATTTCAGAAATACAATGAAAACGAAGAAGAAGTTTGAAGAAAGTTTGCGAGCTGTATAGAAACTCCAAACTGAACAAAGAAGAAGACAACGGCAATTGCATCATCGTTTTCCCAAAGTTGCATATTGGTAATATGGAAATGCGACAGTGGTCTTTTGCTGTTTTTTCAACTAAAACCAGAATTAATGTTGGTACCAGTCCTTTTTTGTTTTCTCCAAGTATGAGTTTTACCTGTGGATGTTTTATTCTTGGGCATCTTGGGTTTGCGCTTCCTGGTCTGAATGCTCTCTTTCTTCATGGCCAGAGGTCTGGGCACCTGCAGGGAGAACAGTGATGTACATTTAGCCGAGTGTGTCTCCACATTCCTGACACAACAGAGGTCACATCAGTGCCCTAGTGGATCAAAACACTTAAGTGCCCTCTTGAGTGGTAAAAACATGAGGAAGTGCCATACTGGCTACCATTCATATGTGCCCTCTATAGCAAAATAACATGTCCTTGCAACCTCTCCTTGTTTCCTATGGGTGGCCGTTAAAGGAAATGATATTCAGTGCTGTATAGAAAATAATAATCTCTGTGCTGTGAAGGATATCCCTGTATATGTATAAACAGCTATATACAGTAGGTGCCCCTTTCATTTTTGCCCCTGCCCTTCCAAATGTCTGTGCACACCACTGGGTCACATTGTCATGACAACCAACACAGGCTCTCCTCTCACTCTGCCTGCCCACAATGCCCTTGGAGGGTTTTCAGACTGTGCAAATAAAGTCTTCCCAACTGTAGTAGACATTTGCAGGGGGAAGATGTAAACCATAAGAAAAACTATTATTATGATTATGAAATACTAAAGTCCAAAGATCAAACCTACCCCATGCAGCTTCATGTAGAGGCCACAGGCGTTACACACAGGCTCCCCCTCTGCGTTGCGCCTCCACAGCGTGGTGGTGCTGGTGTGGCAGTTAGTGCAGCAAAGGCCAGCTCGGCGAGGTGTGGTCTGCTGCATGTACAGAAAAACGCATTTGAGTGACTTTTATAGGCTGAAAATACATTTTTGTGACGTCAAAAACGGGCTCACTTGTGACAAAGCTTTATAATAAAATCACAGAATGTCCCTTTGCAGTTAGGAGCAGCATAGACGTCTTTTTCTTTTTTACTTATTTATTTTTTAAAATCCTAATAACTCACGAGGTGAACAACTTTTGGGGACAACATAAAAATGTCTTTCTTTCTCAAATCCCAGTGTGAAATATCAGTTTGGTTTCACACAACAAGTGTGAAGCAAACGCCCCGTGAAGCAGCACAGACTCCAGTCACGTTGCTCCTCAGAAAAAAAGACCCGTCCAAGGACAAGGTCACTGCAGGACAAATAACAACAGGAGAAAAAGAGGACGATTGTTGGGCAACACACACTCGCACAGCTGCTGTGGAGAGCAAAGTTCCTGGGAAACACACAGGTGTGCGGCCTTGACTCTCTCATGAAACACACATAGCTTTATGTTTTTTTTAATTATTATTTTCCTCACACCCTCTAACTGTAAATAAACTATTATCTGCTTGGACCTGAGTGATAGGATATATTCCATATGCAAGAATGTAGTTTGTATGAATTGTGTGAATATTTAACTTAAAAAAGGGACATAGAATTATAGGTATGCAGCACTGGAGAGTGACATATGTACATACTGTATGTACACGTTACTGTGTTATATTTTAACCTTACATGTACATATTTTATATATGGAAATGCATATAGATAATGTATATTTCATTTATTGTACAATAAATGTATTATAAAATAATATCTACACTGCTTATGGGTAAAATAATACAAGCACAAGTATTACATACATAATGTAACATTGACATATTATATCCTATAGTAATATTTAAGATAGAGAAACACTATTATACCAATATAATGCATAGGTATTTCTATTATTTCTTTGCTTTTTACTTAAATATTAATATTCCCCTAGAAAATATAATCAATTCAAACACAACAGAAAAAATAACTAATAGGCTTTATTCAAAAGGGCCAAGCACATAAGTATTAGTTTAAACATTAAATAATATCAAGTAAAATTAAATGATTTGTACTTTGATTCTAGTGTGTATTGTATGTGCTGGATAATATCTACTGCATGTCTGTCCATTATTGGACATTATTATTATTATCATTAATATGTTAATGATTAATATTATTATATTGTATTATTATTATTGTTGTTGTTATTATTATTATTATTATTAGTATTATTATATATAATATATAATATATAATATATAATATATAATATATAATATAATTTAGATTATATAATAATATATTACATACTAATAATACTACTAATAATGTACTTAACAAACAATAACTTTGTAAAGTATTTAAGTAATTAAAGAACATTACAATTATAATCAAATGACACACTAAAATACCTGTTCATTATCTGAACACGTGCACACGTCGCTGATAAAATCATTCCAGGCCAAAAACTGAGCATCATGTGTGAGAAGCTGCACGTGATCCCCGTGATTACACAGACACGTGACTCTTCAATCTTTTTTAGACAGTGAACGATAAACAGAAACTTGCAGATGAATGATTGAGTGTGATGTGTAATAACACGGTAGTAACTGTGCCTCTTCGGCTCTTACCAGGCGCTTCTGGGGTTTGATGAGCGGCCTGTTGATGCCGTTCATCTTGTGGTAAAGGCCGCAGGCGTTGCACAGGTAATGTCCGGTTCCGTCTCTGCGCCACAGCGGCGTGGACACGGAGCCGCAGTTCACGCACTCCCTGCCCTCGCACTGCATGTCCTCCATCAGGTCTGCACACACACGCACACACACATATTTTATTTTCACTATTTCAGCAGCACAGTTCAGAAGGTAATGGGCGGATTTTGATGATATTTTATGGGGATGTAGGTCACGACTCAAGAGAGGTATAAAATGTTGGTGATGATCCAGATTCAAGAATATAATTAATAAATCTGTATATTATATTATATTATAACGACTGTGCCTACAACTGCGTACAAAGCTGAACTTTCCACCTTTTAGTCTGATTTTTGACACCGCTTCATGTGAGTGTTTTTAATGGCACTTAATGTTCAGATATCGATAATGATCTGAAACGAATTATATTATTTATATAATGCTTGTGTTTTTGTAATCTGTGATCTCGTCATACGAGTGTTTTTATGGCACTCGCTTCCTGATATATAAATTATAATGGCTACATTTTCAGATATCGACCGTTCCTATATATATATATACATATATATATATATATATGTGTTATTTTACGGTGTGTGGGTTCACTATATATATATGGGTTCAGTTACGGCTCATTGCTTGATAAACATCCATCCAGAGGAATTTACCTCTCTCTCGAGAGATCGACACCCCCTCTAAAATAATGAGTGCGGAGACAGTGACTGTGATGGAGGAGTCTTGTTTTTAGAGATGGGCGGTGCAGTGTTATCAGTCTTAGGGATCCCGGGGTCCCCCCCTTACCCCCCTCCACACCACCACCCTCACCCATCCATCACAGCTGTGACACACGACGGACTCCTGGCATTAATTGCCCCAAATTCCTAATCCCTCGATGGATAGAGAGAGAGAGAGAGACTCTCTCTCTGAGACTTTGCTCCTTTGCTTACTCTGAACCTTTGACTATATTTATTCATCTATTTCTTCCTCTTTTTTTAAATTAACTATTATTATGCACAATGTACTTAATTGCATGAACTTCATCAGAAAATATGAAATCAAAAAGATCAAATTGCACAATATGCAACTTCTTTTTCTCCAAATGTTATTGAATCAGTGGAAAACCAGTCCCGTTGGTAAATGATTTGTAATGTTTTAAACACCTAAAAGTGTTCTTTAATAACTACTGAAGCTGCTTAAAATGACTCAATGAGCGATGCATATGTGGGACATTGTGTTGGTTTATGAAAAAAGCCTAATGAGTTTATTTTTTATCTTAAGTAAACACGCAACATTTTATTATTTTTAATTTTAAATGTATCATACAGTTATAATGAAAACTATAATAAATGAAAAGCTGCAGTGATGATCACGTGTTGTCTGTTCCATCATTAGATTAAGTGCAGACTATAATGATTGGATTAATATGTCCAGACTGTGAAGGTGACAAATCATCAAACACGAGGAAAAAAATCCCGAAACAACTCACCCTGTTCTTCACAAACTTCAAACGCGCCGCGATAATGACGTCACTGTGCAGATTGTCTGATTGATCAGGTGATAAATGACACTCATTGTTGTGTCGATGGCTCTTTCTTTCTTTCTTTTTTTTTTACACGCGTGTGTATTGAAGTGTGTCATTAAAACAACCACAGGATTAAATTAACATGTTTAACTGATGGACAGAGAATGTGTATTGTCTTAATCTAAATGTGAGCATGTGGAGAAACGCCATGAAACACAGCAGCCATTTTACTGTCAATCACCTTTTAAATCACCTCTTCTTCTCTCAAATCAACTCAACATGCAACACAACAACAGCAGCAAATATTCGTCTTTGTATGTACAAGAATCAGTTGATATTGTATCTGTTCTGTAGCTATTTGCGTCAGTTTTTCATCTCTTAATTGAATCTGATTTAATTTGTATGATCTTCATTTTTATGCAGTTAACTGTCTGATCTGCGCAAATACACTGACACAATAACAACCACAATAATATAACATCATATTAACACGACCTAAAATAAATAACAACACAACGACTCAATGACCACGTATCCTGATATAATATAATAAACAATTAATAACATAATCTGCCCCAGGATAAGTAACAACAACACAAACTAATAAATAACAACAAAATCAACCAACTTCCACACCAAATAAATCTATAAGTAATTATAACAGAAACAATTATACTGCAACAACTAAACCTGGCTTAAAATAAACAACAACAGCAACCAATCAACAACCATCTCACATAATCTATAGTAGACAATTATAAATAACAATCTGGTCTTAACCAACAACAACAAAACAACAGCCTGATTTATAAATATTCAGAACACATTTCTTATAGAATAAATATAAACCATAAAATCTTGCCTGAAATAACCCTTAATCAATAAAACATCAACAGCATTACCTAAATAATTTGTTTTTAACAAACAAACAAACAACTGAAAGTGTAACTTGTTTCTGGTTTAATAATTATACTTCAGCACCTATTTAATAAATCAATTCATTTCAATAAATCATGTACATTTGCTGATATTTGCGAGGCTTTTAACAGACACCTTTTACGTTTAATAATCGCACTTGTCTATTTTAGATCTGGTTAATAATTAAAGTCCTTTTTTCTGACTTAACAGCTAGATTTTAAGTCACATTAAAATAATTCATGACCCAGTCTCATAATAAACGTAAATATATATATGTGTATATATATATATACACACATATATATATATACATGTATATATAGGAAATACAATATTTTTAGTGATAAAAATGTTGATGTTAGTTTTGGAGGCTCGTGCTCACCCAGACTGGACCTCCTCGCGTGCAGGCCGCTCTGTCTGCCCTGCAGACTGATCACCCCGCTCTCGAACGGACCCGACCAGGAGGACGTCGCCATCTCCGGGCTCACGTACGAGTACGGACTGGAATAGGAGCCTCCGATTGAGCGCACTAGCGAGCCTCCGTACTGATCCGCCCGCGCGCCGTTCCCGAGCACCAGCGGACTCTGGTAGGCGGTCGCGTCCCGGCCCGTGTTGCTGCTGACGGGCGGACTGTGCGAGTAGGACAAGCCGTGGTGAGGATGAGGGCTGCCGGGGGTGAAGGACGAGCCGTCCGTGCCGGTCTGAGGCCAACCGTGGTGCCCGCCGAGGCCGTGGTGGGTCTGATGTGGGGAGTCGCAGGTCTGAAGGTAGGACAGCGTGGGCAGCATCGCCGGGACTCGGGTGGTGTGGACGTAGACCGGGGAGCTCGCCGACGGATGGATGTAGTTCCCGGTGTCATGTGCGTAAGGAGACTGGTTAGAGGGCAAACTCAGGCTCTGATACATGTTCACGTCCTTTATGTCTCCGCCAGGAATATGGAACACAACTAAAGTGATTTCTTGTGATTTCCACGCGTAAATAGTCTCCCAACACTTGATTGAAGACCTGAGGAGTTTGTCTGTGGCTCCTCTCCTGCGAGGAAAGAAAGTTCATTTAACAGTTTTAATAAAAAAAAAAAATTTAAGTTTCAATGACAATTGAACTTTTACACATTAGGAGCACATTAAGACGTGTGAATAAAGTAAAGCCTGAATCACGGGTGACAAAGAGTCACTTTCCTCAGTATCATCAGTCATATTTCACCCGGATCATTTTGTCATGGCATGAAATTTACTAAAAGCACGTTAACGCTCACAGATAAATCAGAGAGTCTCTGACTCTCTAATCACAGAGCCCATATCCCGCGGCTCATTAAATCATAACTATAACGGAAACCAAACAGCACAACAGATATGGAGCTCGAGCGCGTATCTACCGTGCGCTTTTTCTATCAACAGTCAAACTCAAATCACATAAAACGCTTGATAATATAGCGCGCACTGCTCCTGCTACTGCTGCTTCGCAAAGGGAACACCATTTACTTTCCAAGGGCTCTCGGTGCCATTATCTCACCAGATAAGGACGGCCGGGCGATAAAAGAAGTCCGGTCCTTCAGTCGTCCAAACCTGAGCCAGAGGAGCGCAGAGCAGCGCGCTCGCTCTCTCCTACGCACGGGACCGAGCGCAGTGCGAGGACCAAACTCTCCAACTTTGATGCGTAAAAGTTGGGATTCACAGTTAAAAAAATCTGTAAAAGATTTTGTTGTGATTTTGCCGCGCAGCACGAGTCTCCGAGTATCTAAGTCTCTGCTTCTGCTTCTGCTGCTTCTTCTCTTCCTGTCTCGTATATCTACAGATAGTTACTGTCGCTGATAATTGCTGATATGGTTGTGCTCCTATTCGCTCCCCTACTGGAAATGTTGTACGCTGGAGACAAGACACGTGACGCAGCCCGCTCCTCTGAGGTAGGTGGAGGGAGGGAGGGGAAAGGAGATGAGGGGGGCAGAGCTGAAGACGGAGGGGTGCAAAGAAGAAAAACAATTAACCTGTAATCAAATGTTGCAAAGGTATAGAGGAGGCCATGTTGGAGTAATTAATTTCACAAACTTCACAAAACATTTTAAATTCAGGCCTTTTTGTAATTATTATTTCTCGAAAATTAACCCTAAAATAGACCAGGGTCTGAACAGCGCGTGCAGAAGCGTTCACTTTTGTCGATTTTCTTTTCATTTTTATTTTTACAAGGTTGTTAAACTCTGTGTTTACTCGCCCTGCTCTGTCCGTTAAACCTATAAAAGCAAAGTAAAAACAACAGTTTTACGTGAAATTGTAAAAAAGATTGAATTTGCGTGTTTTTCTTTTACTATAATGTGTAAAAAAATCATATTATAATAGTGGAGAGAGAGTTTGTTGTGCGCTTTTATGGTGAGATAAATGTGAGCGAGTTCAACGTAAAAGTAACAAACCGATAAGGAAAAATAACGAAATAAAAAATGTCACGTGACTGCACGAGATAAATTTATGATGACCACACTTTGGGAAATGTGAAGAGATGCTTTTATTAAAGTGGATCCTTACGCTAATTTTTTTTATTAAAAAAAAAAAAAGATGATTTAATCTTCGACCAACGTGTATTATTTGTTCGGATAAGTCATAAGACGTAATGTGTTGTTTTAATAAATACAGATTAATTAATTATGTTACAGTTTTTTCGCAGTATAAGTCATTTCAAACCTGTACATAAATAAAGATTTTATTTCCTCAAACCAAGGGACTTGAAACGGAATTTTAACATTAAAAAAACAATAAATGTACAAGAGATTGTATAAATACAGTGAATACAAAAAAATTGCAAATTATGAATACGTTGAAACGTACCTAGCCAGAGAACCATTAAGAAATGAAATACATTTGCACATTTTACCGACAAACACAACATGACAAGACTTAGATTTTTACATTTTAAAAATGATACAAAACAATAAAGCAACTCGTTATTCATTTATTTTCCTTCTCATCCACCTGATACATTTGAAGATGATCTGTGAACTGTTGATGATGACGATGAAGCAGGTATTTGCTGTCACTCTTATGACACTGATTCCACCACAGGAAATAATTATGCTGATAATATTTCACTTTTTTTTTTAAAATTCAGCTCAGGAAGATTTTGTGACAACATTTTTTAACCATTTCAAAGCGAAGAATTTTTTGGTGTAAACCATATTTTAAAAAATATGTCACTTCATGCTTCACTGTGTACTAGCTTTCATAAAAATACAGAAAGTGTTAAGATTGTGCAGCAGCAGCAAACATCCTCCAGCATTTATCAGTGCTCAGGTAAAGTAACTCCTGTGGATGAGATAAAAAAAAGAAAGCCTCCTTATCTCAGTCCTCCATTCTAATCAGCGATGGTCGTAACTTCATCACACTCACGTTGCACATTATAACCTTTAAATCAACTCTAGTTTTATGTCACAGCAGAGCACAATTTCACTGATTTAATTCTCACTGATTTATTCACCTCGTGTGAAGTGAAGCAACAACGTTTTGATAAATGATGAAACATGAGCATCATCATCACCTGTGTTTACACGCACAAATGTAAACTGCAGCCTCCTGTGACGAGGTCAGTAAAACAGGATGATTTGTGAGAAGAGTAAATATATTCTATATGATATTGCAGACGTGGATTTTATTAAGTTTGTTAAGTGGCTGCAGTCTGTTTTTCCATATGTCACTGCCTCAAACAACCTGATTATCTTAAACTGGACCAAAAAAAAAAACAGTCTATTCTCAGGTCTAAATGTCTTTATTTATTTAATTATGTACCAGTAGAAATGTGTTTAATCTGCATTCAGTCTCAGGTCACATGACTCTTCATCGCAAACACATTTGTATTAGCATTTGCTTTGTTAATTATCAGGTAAAATATTAAGACTTCATTTTTGGCTGCGGTGTGTCATTCTCCATGTTTATACTGTGGCGCACATTGGACACCGTTAGCATAGCTGTTAGTATAGACTTTAGCATTAACCTTTGCAGCAGTTCTTGCTTTTTTAAAAATAGAGGTCAGAGCTCAATACTATTTATTTCATGAATTGGATCGTATGAACCAGGCGTCTTAAACTCAAATGACCTGCATGTGTGCCACAAGAAATGTCTAATAACAACATTTGTGACTATATTCTTACATAATTCTGAAATAAAAGTGTGTTGTTGTTTTGATCAGGAACAAGATACAATTCACAATAAAAGCAATTATATATGTGTGATACAAAACACACACACACACACACACACAAACACACACACTCAATTATTTCATAATACTATGACTTTTTAACTTTTTTTTAGTGGCGTATGATTCCATCCACATGCTGTGACAGCAAAATCTGTCTATTCAGTCATCAATTGCCATGTAATGTGGCATTTTCTCTCATATATTACAGCTTTATTCTGGAAAGCTTCATACTTCATCATAGTTTCCAGTGTGTCTGTGATTCACGATTCACACAGGGGTGAACAAATGGCAGAACATTTTTCCAAACTCACAGGTATGAACTCGTTTTTTGGATGTAAGAAGTTTCAGTGAACTGAAAACTAAACAGGTCCAAAGCAGCAGCAGCAGCAGCAGCCGCAGCAGCAGTTTTCCCTTTTGTGACCAAACCTTCAGCCATGCACTTTTCACCTGGTGACTTTGACGTTGCTTGGCAACAAACTACATTCGCATCAGAAGTGCTGGAAGGTTGGACATGGTAAGCTTTTCCTTTTGCCAAGTCTTTACAATAAGTTAAGTTAAGTTAAAGCATTTCCTGTTTCTATTGTAAGTCACTGTTTTTCATTATTAGTTTCACTGATCAAAACTGAGACTTTATACTCAGAACTCTTCACACAGTCAGTGAAACATAAGACTTTATTTTTTTATTGTTGTCAAACAAAATCAAGTCATTGTACATTTACAAAATCCATTAACATTAAAAACAGCAAAACACTGTTTTTACAGCAAAGTTTCAAACAACATATTCAGAACAGACTAAGGGATTGTTTATTTCTGTATGAATCATGTTATGTATTAATACAAAATATCACCCAGGCAACAAAAACCTCCACCAAGACATAAACACTTTGTCACTCTGTCACCTGAACATCTTTACACTGATATTGATCCATTGGATCCAGAATATTTTCTAGATCTGTATAGATTGTTACCTTCTTATAGCTTTTACCATTTTAAATAAACATGACAAAATTAATCCTAATCTGATCAAATGCAACTGAGATATTCACATCTGAACTGATGGGACATCCCAAATCTGGATCAGTTATGATGGTTGAGTGTCTAATCCTGCATACACACAACAAAACTTAAAATCCAATTATTTTTGACCAATTTTTGTAATGGTTTTACCTGTTATAGAGATAGGATTTTTTTTTGAAAATGTGACTATTCTTTGTGACGTCATCAGTGGCTATTGATACATTAGTTTATTACTTCACCTTACAGAGTGGGTGTTGTTTTTGGTTGCTTTGTGTGTCTGTCTGTGATTCTGCCCTTACACTTGCCAACAGTGGCCGCCAGAGGCTTGTTGTGTGAATGGGATGAAGTCTGCCATCTCTGATTGGCTTGTTTTGAGACATGTGAAGATGTGTTTTTGTGATTTCAGTGACTTCCAGACCTGAACAAATTAGTTTAAATTTTGGTCAACACTTGTTAGCATCTTTTTTCATGTTATTTTTTCCTCAGCCATAAACTCACACACACACTTTCACCTCAATCTTTCACAATTTCACACATGATGGCTTATAGCACTCGCAGTAATTCTCGTCTCTCAGTTAACGCCAGTCAGATAGTGAGTTTATGAATGAGGTGACTGGTGATGGCCTGCGCCGCCACAGTTCATCACAGCTGTGTGTTGTGGGCCCGTGGCTTTATTGCACCCCCCGCCCCCCCGGTCAGTCTGTGGTTATGTCAATAAAAACTGGGATCCACAAGCGCACCTCATTCCCACTGCAGGCTACGATAGGAATCTGCTGTTTATGTCACTTTTTGGTCATGTTTCTGTGGACTAACTGATAGGTTGATGTCAAAAAATCTTCTTCTTCTTTGATCACCCACTATGTGACGCCCGCTGTCCTTTACAGTTGCATTCTTTGCACCAGAATGGAATTTCAGCCTCTATCTTTATTTTACATACACATGCCTGCGAGATAAGGAATTTTCCAAAGGTATTTATTGTCTCTGAGGAAACAAGCTAACGTGTGTGTGTGTGGACTGTCAGACTTCTTTTCTCTAATTTCTTGTCAGTGATACAAATTGGTGTTATGATTGCGCCTCCAAAACACCTCCTCAGTCTTCATTCATGACACAGAAACGCTTTATCATCTCCAGGCAATCCTGAGTCATAACGAGACGTTAGCAAATACATGAATAGATTTGTGCAGGAGGAGACTGACGTGAAGACGACATAGACGACTGTTTCACTTGATATAAGAATGAATAAATGCTGGTTTGGATGTACCAGCCATCTACACTCCACTGTACGGTTGCCCTGAGGTGCAAAACGCAAAACACAACGCAAATCAAAAACAAACACAAATCACAAACGCAAATCAAAAAACACAAAAGCAAATCACAAAACACGAAAACATTAACTAAAAACGGAAACGCAAACACAAAAGCAGAAAACACGAAAACATTAACTCAAAATAGAAACGCAAATCACACAACGGGAAACAGAAAAGCAGAAAACACACACGCACACACCCACAAGGGGCCTTTAGCTCCATGTAGGTGTGCACACTACAGATAGCCCTGGTTTGCATCCCACCTCAAGCAAAAAACACAAGCACCAAAGCAGACAACACAAAAACATTATCTCACAACGGAAACGCAAACACTAACGCAGACAACACAACGGAAAAGCATGTCGAAACGTTGTTTCCCGCGATCGACCAGGGTTGTCGCTCATTGCACGGACGCACAGTCCGTGTTTTCAACATACATAGGTGTGTGCTTGGTGATTTTGCGTAACGTGTTGTAGTACTTCCGGTTCAGGGTCACAGTTGATTATGGGGCTGTTTTCGGGCAAAGGAGCCACGGAAGATGACGGTAGCCGATGACCGTCACATATGCAGGCTGACATCTAAAACACCTGCCACCAAATCGATAAAAGGTTTAAGCTACACACTTCCTCATTCATATGCGTCAACAACCGCAGTGAAATCAGTTTCCAGTGGCACCCTCCTCCGCCTCTCCCCAGAGATAGGCACACAATTACGGCTTGTTCAAAGTCCGACCCATCGCTCTAGACTACCACCATCAACATATTACCCTTTAGATGCCAATTGATGAACCGCAAATGAGACCGGGGTAGTCTAGAGCTGGCTTTGACAGGCAACTTCTCCAATTTCAGAAACCGTTTGCCGATAGCAAAAAAACGTTGCCTAGAAATTATACCTTATCTCTCACTCTATTTAAATATAATTTCACTACACCAGTGTGTGAAGTATATGTAAGGAAGAGGAGGATGATGACCGAGCAAATTATGTTATTGGGAATAATCTGCCTGTCTGTAGCTATTTACATTTATTTGTATTTTAACATAGCTGATAATGGCTCAGTATTAGAATGTTGTTTACACTGTTGCTGCAAAATAAA
Source organism: Microchirus variegatus (assembly GCF_963457635.1). Taxonomy (NCBI): domain Eukaryota; kingdom Metazoa; phylum Chordata; class Actinopteri; order Pleuronectiformes; family Soleidae; genus Microchirus; species Microchirus variegatus. Next base: position 24,953,210 of record NC_139807.1, read on the forward strand.
ATAGAGCATTATCAAATAATTATTAGTGAAAGTCCTTATACTTAAATGAGTAGTGTGTGGGATGACGTTGTTGCTGTCATGTGTCGTCGTCACTTTCATATCTGATTACGCTCCGTTTGACCGGCAATTGTTTTCTCAATGATGAATGAATACTCTTAAAATCAATCTTATTATTTGTCTATTTCCCAGACTGCTGCAACCTCATGGAGCCATGAAAGTGTTGTCCCTGCGTCCCTGTGTCCCTTAGTGTTGTGTCGGTCATGAGTGATTCGTTCATGTTCTGTGAATCACTCGTGAAATCGTTTGCCGACGCCGTCACTCACTTGTGAATCTTCGGCAAACGACGCCAACGTGCGGCGAGCGGGGAGGGAGTGACTGGTAAGAAGAACTGTGTCTGCCGTGCCGTGATTTGTTCGCGCTGTCAGTCACTGACTCACTCATGATGCGCGAACGAATGAACTGAGACAGAGAGAACTGATCTGTGGCTGTGGACGTGAATCTGGCGAAACAAACTGACACACAGAGAGCTGAACTGTGGCTGAGGAACAAACTGACACACAGAGAACTGGAGAACTGTGGCTGAGGACATGAATCTCGTTCGCGATGTCACTCACTCTGTGACCCGCAGCGCGAACGTACCGCACTCAGGGAGGACATGAGTCACGTAGCAGGGCACTGGGGTCCTGCTAAGCACTGAACGATTCGGTGAACAAATCTTTTGAACAAATCATTTTAATTAACTGATTCAAGTGATTCAGTACACTCAAATGAACTGCCGATCCCATCACTAGTGTCCCTGCTCTGCATGAGCTGTGGCCAGATTGTTACAAAAACTTTTATCTCAGCCTGAGTCTGTTTCTCCAAGCATTGCCAATGTACACACAGAGCAAATAGAGGGGAAGAAAGGATTTGGAGGATTGGTGCTCAGCCCTGTTGCTCTGTTCTGTTTGCTGGGGAATGTGAAGTAGGAGTCAGTCTAATCTCCAGCACCCATGAGAGACTGGCTCCTGTCTGCCTGGCTGCCACTTCCATATCTATGTGTTCCATTTCAGCCTGTCAGGCTCTATCTGGACGACCAGAGCTGCTGCTACTGCTGGACTCATACAGAGAGGACAACACAGTAGACACTTTATTATATTGTCAAAGTAGAATGGGGGTACAGTGTTTACTGTATTTGTGAAGGTTCATGTTGCAATTGAATATGCTTCATCTCACTTTTTCCTTCCAAGTGTCCAAAATTGGCCTTCAAAAACATGTTTTGTTTGCCCATTGTGGGCCACTGTAAAAACAAAATTGCTGCCTGCATAGAGCTGACCTATGAGGCGCCGATTGTAAAGTTGCGCATGCTAAAATAAACAGCAACTTTATGAAAAAAAATGTTTTAATGTTAGTTTTGACCAGATTTACAGCTAAATTTTGTGATATTTACTAAATATAATTTCAATGTTTGTGTTCAATATTAAATCTAAATGCTAAATCTAAATGTTAAATCTAAATCTACATGTTAAATCTAAATGTTAAATCTAAATCTAAATCTAAATCTAAATCTAAATGTTAAATCTAAATCTAAATCTAAATCTAAATGTTAAATCTAAATATAAATGTTAAATCTAAATCTAAATATAAATGTTAAATGTAAATCTAAATCTAAATGTAAAATGTAAATCTAAATCTAAATGTTAAATGTAAATGTAAATGTAAATCTAAATGTTAAATGTAAATCTAAATCTAAATGTTAAATCTAAATCCTTCGTTTGAAACTAAATATTTAGCTAATATGCAAATTCACACTGCCGGTAACCAGATGTGCCAAAATAAAAGCTCGAGGAAGTTAGGCTGTGTTTATACAATCAAATAACAAATTAAAACCACCCTAGCGGGGGAAATAAACTTGAACATACTATCGTGATAATAACTACCTAAACTATGGAAACGTTTTTTTCAAACTGTCAGGTCAAAACGTTTACATTAAAAACAAATTAACGCGTCAACAACAAATATATCGATCACACCACGTATCTGATGACAGAGACGTCTGAGCCAGCGGATCATTTCAATAAGACAGGACGAGGTAACGCTGCTCTATGCCGGCCACTGTGCGCAATTTATATTTAACATTTAACATTTATATTTAATATTTAACATTTAGATTTAGATTTTTTATTCAGATTAGACTTTAAAATTATATTTTCACAAGAGAAGTAAATATCACAAAATTCACAAAATTGCTGTAAATCTGGTCAAAACTAACGTTAAAAAATGTTTTTTTTTGCTAAATGTGGCAAAAAGTTGCTGTTTTTTTAGCATGCACAACTTTACAATCGCCGCCTCATACTGACCTGCCTTCTGAAATAAATATAAAAGCTTTCATTCTGGGAGAATGAAAACACAAGGGTCATTTTTTTTTTATCTTCAATTTCTGCTAAACTAAATAAATAATACTAATACTAATAAATAATGTAAGCCTAATTTTGACGCACTAGACGTTAAACTTAACTACTTTTATATTTATATCCGCGAGAAATGTGGATATTATGGAATCGGTCTCGCGCGTCCACGGTACGCGTCTGCAGATTTAAGCCGTTAACACGATAACTGGAAAGGCGTTTGAGATTAAATTTTCTTATTTTTTTATGGGTCACATACCCCCTGTAGATGATCCCTATTGATTTTGCATGGACATCACATACCACCTGAGAATTATCCCTATCTTGGTAGCTTTATTATTAATTAGCAAATTAATTAATTTATTATGCTAAAAACACATTTTCGGCTTTATCTTCCAGACTGATGGAGATATTGCCTTCAAATTTTGTACAATGATTCATGTAACAACTATCTACAAGTACAATCATTATTACTTTGGCTATGATTGGTAATAGTTACATAATAAGTTAACTGGTTAACTTATTAGTGAACACAGAAAAAATAGTTAAGGCATTTTTTCTTTATTATTGAGCTCATTTGGACACATTGAGGATATCATGGGTTTATTTAGCACATAATATTTATTACATTATAATATACATGTATTAATCATCATATAAAAAATAGTAAAGACTCCATTTCTTTATTAATGCATTGAATGGAAAGTTTGAACATATTGAATGCTTTTTCATGAAATTTAATAAACATAGTGTATGCTTTTTCATGACATTTGGACACTTTGAAGATATGGCAGGTGTGGTTAGCATTTTAATATTCATAATATTTAACAAGGTTTAATAGGTTAACTAGTTTTATTAAAAACTAGAGAGAAGTTTATGAGTTCAGGTATTCTGTGTTCATATCGAGTTTATATGGATACTTTGAACAGCATTATATCATAATATTTAACAGTTATTTTGTTGAATTTATTAATAATTTATTAAAACAGTTAGTGGCAGGTGCGAGTGTGTATACTTTGGGTATATTGGAAAGTTGAGGATTGGACAAGTTCGCGGATAAACCCCTTGCTGTCGGCCCCCGACAGCGTAGGCTAGTTTATTCTGCATTTCCCCAATTTTACCTTGTTTTAATTTTGATTATGTGTTGCAGTTGGTCATGCCCATGTTTTAATGTTAGAATTCTAGTCATAGACACTAAAAATAAAATTAAAACTTACAGGTACATTTTAAAATGAAGAAAAGCTAAAGTGATTACCATATATGTCATCAGAGCTGTGAATTATTTTTTTTTAAGGTTAAAATGTTCAATTTATTTATTATACATCATCTTTTTATGATCCATGTAATGAAATTAAATTAAATGTAAACCCATCCTTAAAATCGTGTTACATTACATGACATTTAGCTGACACTTTTATCCAAAGCGACTTACATTGATCAATTCTCACATCTGAGAAAGGCAAGTAGCATTAAGGGCCTTGCCTAAGGCCCCACACTAGGTATTAGCTGACCTGCCCTGACCGGGATTTGAACCCCAGCCCTCCACAAGGTGGACGATACCACTGAGTTATATCAGCTCTCGTCTCAAAAGAACGTCAGGCAAACATTTAAATGTACTCCTCTCCTCTCCTGAAATACAGCCCAGGTTAAAATGATCAGCTATTACTAACTAGTCCATCGGAAACAGGCAGGTGAAGGAGGAAGATTAGACTCAGGTGTGGATGATCAGGAGTGAGCACAGCTGAACGCTGACAAATACTGAGACATCAAAGTTCATCCCCCATGAATTTATTCACACATAAAGGAAACTCATTTGAGGTAAAAACTTTTTTGGCCAAAATGGTGGACTGACTATGTCAGTGATATAGCCACGTTTATGGCTAATACAACACCAACAATAATAACAACAATGTCCTTCTGTTCAAATAAACCAGTGGCACTTAAACTCAAACACATACAGCACACGTACAGTGATGTTCCATCAGCAGCCTGTACCTGTTTATCAGTACAATAATGAGCCCTAATGGAGTAAATTCCCAGTAAATTCCCGGCTGAGCTGCCTTGGAGGAGATCAGCGCTCCACTCCGAGTGCTTTTCGAGTTCATGCTATGATGCTGCAGAGGAACGTGTCAGGGGTTGGAGGAAAAGGCAGAGCCAGAAGTTTTACGATAATTAACACAAAATAATAAAATACAAAAAATTAAATACTTAAACAAATCCTATTTAAGTAAATAAATCAGAACTGAGAGTTTAAAATATTTATTTTTTATGTACAACAAAATACATGTGTGACTGGAACATATATTAATAAACTACTGATAAAATGTTACACACATATTAAGTTGAACAAAATATACCTTTTATTTTAATTATCATAAATATTTGTACACTGTCAACAACCCACACCAAATCCCATGGAGAAACTAAATGATTGTACATCACAGCACACGAGTTATTCATCCATTACTGCCTCCATTAGTGAGTTCAAATGTGTTCCCTTTTTTTAATCTTCATCTCTTTAGAGTTTGAAAACTCTCATTTTGTATTTACACAAGTGACTAAAACTTACCAAGCAAGGCGGAAACATACTAGCAGCTTCCGTGTCCTCATGAGCCAAAATCGCAGAAAAATTCTATAGAATTTGGTTGTAGGAGAGTGGGTGGTTTACAAACTTCAGTTTCCTGTCAGAAACAAGGCTGTGGAGCAGTGAAATAATTCTGCAGCCACATTCTTTAGTTCTTAAGAGTTAAGCAGGCATAGGTTTTTATTAAGTGAATTTCTTTGTGCATGTGACTCGAGCTGATAATGGCATGATTCAACAGACATGAGAACAGAAAATGTGTCTTGAGTGCAATCATCTATGTCGTAAAATCTGCTGACATTTCAATATCACTATATTATGATTCCACTGATTCTCTCTCTCTCTTTGCTAAGTCCTTTGGTAACTTGTAATCTTGAGTCATTGTCACCTATTATTACTCCACTTAATCTTCTGCAGATTGAGCCTTTTTTTTCTTTCTGACCAAACAATGATGAAAAGCTAAATAGGGTGTGAAACATTTTCCCCAATAGTCCCATAAAAAGCCAATTTACACAGATCATTTACCTGTGCTTCTATCGCACAACACAGAGCCTCACAAGCCAGCTGTCACACAGGCTGCCGGCAAACACACAATACTGGCAGTGGGAAGAGGTTTGCCTCCATGTTTGGAAAAGAGAGGAAGAGACGCCCAAGGACGCTGTTGTGGACATAGTTTTTTATGTTTTGCAGATAATGTCACTGTCTGCTTTTTTTTTGTGGTGATTATGTTCAGAAGTGTTCTCCAGACGTACTCATGCATGGAGGGATTGATGCTTGTCGTTCACTTCTCAAAGGTCGCACAGCACAAATGCAGGCCACAGGAGACGGCACTGAAGACACACTGAGTGGCGATCATGTGTGCTTGTGCACCGGAGGGCAGGATTATTGATTTATGTCAACATTAGCGTGCGATCACTTGCCTGACAATGCTGTTGAAAAGGTTGGTTACCTCTGACAGATGAAGTGAATCAGATTTGTCTCTGTGAATTTCAGGAAAAAAGACACTGGGCTAAATGTTTACTCATGACAGACGTAATTCATAGTTTGTTACACATGAGCAGTGTATTCATAAATAACATACTCAGCTCAATAGACTGTGAAGATTTGCTGCTATAGATTTAGGCCACATCTACTCTTTATCCAACACACACAGTCTGGTTTCCATTTTAACTTTAACCATAACTACTACTCAGTGACGTGCGCTGAGCTCTATAGGGTAGGCAGGCAGTCACAGATCCAAGACGTAGACACACTAAATTAGTATTTCATACGTTGCAGACAGTGAACCTTGCAAACCATGCGCCGTTCCTTCGTCACAAAGTTGTCGATGACAGAGTTATAAAAGTCTCCTGACTTGGCCTTCAGTTTACAGAGTCCACAGAGTTCACAGTTGCTCTGTCCTTTTTCTTCTACCACTCCATTTTCTGTCCCTTCCTTTGGAGAAGGTCCTGTAGCTCAGGCGTGGATCTCCCTCTGATAAAAGCTGCCGTTTTTCATCAAATGCCAGCCTTAAGAAATGTTTAAGCCTCTCTTGTAGAGCCATCATTACACCTCCCGTTAAATTGTTGGACGTAAAACAGCGAGAGGGGGTGACGATGTGTTGACAATTCACGAAAGCAATGTGAACATAAATGCAGCATAAACATAGTACAGTTAGGTCAATAGGCAGCGTAGCATTGTGCTTTTTGACGTACATTTTAACTATACGGGAAACTGAGTGCGCATGCGCAAACAGTCACATACACGGCGATGAGACAGAAAGGCAGAGGTCTGTGCCTTTGCTCTGTAATAGAACGCTATGGCGAACGGCTTGTGCAGCCGCTGCAAATGTGGACACATTCAAAGTGATCTGAAATTTAAAAATAAAATCAAAAAAAATAATCAAACCTTACATGAACTCAACCTAAAATTTTCCCTGACAGCCTACGTTTCCTGCCTACCCTGACCGCACGTCACTGCTACTGCTGGGCTAAACCTAATCCAAACCTTGAGTTTTGGCACTCTGGGGGCAGGTATTGAATAGATGTCCCGTAACCCCCCCTCCTTTCTGATTGGTCACGCCTAGGTCAGAGCCAATCCGAGGCAGAGTAGGGCGGGTCATCATTGCGGGAGGCGGCATAAGAATGTGATTAAGAACGACGGATCGAGTAAATCGAGGCTACGTTTACAATTGCTATAAAAAAAATTGTTGACCCAATACGTAACATTCTAATAAACCCTCTGTTAAAGTGGTCTGATCACAGTGGAGGAGACCTGATAGTTTCTAGGAGAAAATATGCATTATTTTCCAGAAAGCTTCCTGGCTCCTGTTCTCACCTGATATAAGCAGCAAGCCCTCCTTGACAGCAAAGTTGCAGTTCAAGGGTTAGGGTTAGGGCTAACCCATTCGTGTTTTTTCTCCCTCGTCGTGCTCGTGTGGTATGTTATTGCACCTCGTATTGTGTGAAGGTGTAAAAATCTGCGGCCATGAAACGCATCATTTAAAAACCAGGAAATGTATTGCCATTAGGGCTGTCAAAAGATTAACATGTTTAATCAGATTAATCACAGGGTAGCTGTGGATTAATCACGATTAATCACGATTAATTAAATATGCCAGAAAAATTCTAATTTTCTCTTTATATTGTTGTAGGAACGGAGAGATGAATAAAGTATGTGAAAATATAAATGTAAAGAACAATAAAATACTGTAAATAACTTTTTTTTTAAAACTATACGAACTTAGTAAAAAAATAAACATTACATTATTAAAAAAAAAACACATTATAAGAAAATATAAATAAATAGAAAAAATTAAAGGTGAAGTAAGTAGTTTATAGTGCCATCTAGAGGAGAGGCTGAAATTTACAACCAAGAACTGCTCCTCTGCTCACCCCCTCCCTTCCCTGAGCGCTACGGTATCCTCAGCCGGTCAAATGTCGTCCTCGTCGTCTTTCTCCGTGTCAGCAGATGAGGTTCGTGAGGCGAGGGAGAGGGCGAGCTACCACGGCCGTAGCAGACGAAGCGGAGAGAGCGGAGGCGGGACTTCCGCTACAAGTAAAGAGACACTTGATTTGTTCTCTCGCGTTTGTCTATACAGGCTCCCGTAGAAACATGGCGTCGTGGCAATGCAGTAGCGGCCTGCGATTTCACATGACTTTTTGAAACACTACGAAAATGAAACAAAGAATATTATACAGCGACTAGACAATGCAGGAGCACATAATATGTATACAAAAGTGGATGGGTAATATAAACCCATAAATACTTTAAATATTGTAAATAATAAAAAAACTCACATTATAAAGTAAAGTATAAAGTATAGAAGTTATATAGTTTTCCTGGGGGTACTAAACCCACAGCAAGAAATTCCTCATCATCACCTTTGAAGCACTGCTTCTACAAGTTAGCGTTAGCGTCAGCTAGCATTCTGACGCTAATGTTAGCTGCTGTTCAAGTCTTTGTCCCCGTTAGTTAGACAATGACAACTGTGCGTCTTTCTTTTTTTTCCTTCATCCTCTTTTTTTTCTTCCTATTCTAACGACCTGATTGATAACTCCTCTTCATTTTCCTTCAGCTTCATTTACAACTTGCAGAATGATAACTTCACACAGGTTAACGTGAGGTGGCGTGGGGCCCCGTTAGGGAGGTTTCCTACTGAGATGTCATTGTTGTTTAAGGGGGACGGGGATGTGGCTGCTCACTGATGCATTTAGGCTCCGAGTGTCGGGATCCCCCCTATCGGCTCAGGGCCCCAAGCAGTTGCCTGTCTTGCCTGTTCATGAACTGCACGTCTACCTGTAGTGCGATGAAAGTGAGAAAGTGCGTTAATGAGTTAAAAAAATCCATGTCTCGATTCATTTACCTTATTATTGTTTAAATCACTATGAGTATTAAGCATTAATAATCCATACATCATATTGTATAAGTAATTAATTAATTGGATGCATAAAATATTACTATAAATAAATATATTGGGTGTGTGGTGTTAACCAGCCATACTTTAGCCCCGCATGCCACGATGTCTCACTCCAAGGTTTTCTCAAAAGTTGGCAGCCCTAGAGCTGTATCTTCTGCAGGCCCTATCCAATCACATACAAGTTCCAGCTGCTGTCAGCCAGGCTTTGCAGGAACTCTTCAAACTTGTTAAGAATTGGAACATCCAGCCCCATGTGTCACATTGGAGATCACAGGCACCCAAGGACGGCGTTTAAAGGAAATGCTTGATGTCCACATTCATGTCTCTTGCATAGCCACACTGATGGGTGTGTCAAGAAGGACAATCTATAGAAGAATGAAGGAGAATGAGCTTTCTGTCAGGGAAATGTATAGTCCCATTAGTGATGCTGAACTTGACAATTTGGTTTCTTCCTTCAAGAGTGCAATTAAACATGTGTTACAACTTACCCATAAATGATCAGCATCCTCTGTTACATTGATGCCCATTCCTGCCTGTAAAGGTCTTAGTTCATCTGCTGCAAGGTAAAATTGTAATTCAAAAGACTTAGGGCCTGACTAAGATCCCAAATAGAGAGCGCTAAATTGCATGCGAAAGCTTAAAGATAGTGCCCGCTGCTGGTTTGCGTTTTGCGGGTGACCTACTTAGATTCAATCTGATTGCCGCCGCAATTGACTACAGGAGCAGAAGAACAGCCTTTGATCTGACATCAGATGCGACGGGACAGTCGATATAGATATATATCTATGTGTTGATTCAGATAGTTACATTAAATAGTGATTGTTGTGATTATTTATTGCATTTAAATGTGCCTGGAAATGTGGAAACCTGCCTGTGAGGTTCTGGTGACGTGTGCGCCGCTCTGTGGACTGGTCAGCCAAACTACCACTGCGCCGCCTGCACTTTGCCTTGCACCGAGAGTAGACCAGGTTACAGCTGGACCTGTTAAGGAAAAATGGGGAACATATGACTCTTTTTATGAAAAAAAAGAAGGTCATATCAACATAGGACCCGGGGAACATAGGTACGACCTCTCCTTGAACCACAAACTGCAGATCAAGGTAAGCCCATACAAGTACAAACACATTTCTCCTATGGAAATCTTTATTTAATTTATTCATATCTACTAAATAAGAAATGAATGTGCGTCATCTGTGAACGTGTAGTTTAACATTCTCTGGAAAAGATTTCCTGATTTAGAAAAAGTATTTTTGTTTATGGATTTCTCAGAGGATTATGCTTCAGTTGCAGAAGTCTGTGCGTAAATGCAGCCATTTGTGCGCACGGCTGTGCCAGTTAAGACCTGCCTTTCAAAGTGCTATAGTGATGGGATCCGCAGTTCATTTGAGTGTCCTGAATCCCTAGAATCCGTTCATTAAAATGATTTGTTCAAAAGATTCATTCACTGAATCGTTGGTGAGTCTCTCTTCTGTGTCTCCTCTCCTCTCATTACTTTATGTGTACTGGGGTGTGTGTGCTTGTTTTCAAGTGCCTTAGCTTGACTCAACATTAGCCGTTAGCTTGGAGAAAAAGACGACAAATTGGCACCATGGATGTATAATATGAGCTGGATAGAGCTCCGCCCCCTCTGCCTTGAAGACAATTTTTGCATGGTGGCCACTGTGGGTACTGCAACAAAAAATCCCATGGAGCCCAAAAAGCAATTTTCCCATTGACCGCAATAGTAAAAGAGACGCGTGTAAAAGTGTCCACAGGACACCTCGAGACATGGACACGGGCTTTTATAAATCTCTATATTATGTATTTTTAGTTCATTGAGTTTCATGTTTGAAAAACATTCCTTAATGCCATAAAAAGCCCAGACAAATCTTATTTCTCAGAGTGACGTCACAGCTGTGTACGAGCACAGCCAATCGCGGTCATGTGGCGTCTCGGGAACAGCGCTGCTGTCAGTGAACCGTACGATATGAAAACTTCATGAGAAATGTGAATAAATGAAGACAATGAGGGGGTTTCGTTTACATTTTTTAAATATTATGACAAAGCAGGTTTTAGTTGTTTATTCGGCGCTCATTAACATTTATTTTCAAACGTATTATCGATGTATTAACGAGCTGCTTTGTGGGTTCATTGAGGAGAGGAGACTGACATACTGCACTTTATCACTGTGTTCAGTCCCGGATATCGTGACACTGATGACGGTGTGGACTACGGAGCTGTGACCGTGTGATGCACTGAGACCTGCGGTCACTTCACCACTGATTCCCGGGGAGGCTGTTTGTCTTATCGTCACTATCGGTTCATAAAGTTACTGTTAAATGTGATGAACACCCAAATTATAGTTGAATATAAACGTGTTGAGTGAAAGAATCGGGAGTTATAAACCTACTTTAACATGTTGTTATTGTTCCTAATAATAATTATATAAGTATATAAGGGAAATCAGACAAAAACAACACGATTCCTGTAACACATATAAAGTAATAGTCACGGTCCTAACCCAAATAAACCATTTTTATTGATCGTTTTAATCTTTAACGCCGTCATTGTACTTTTCAACTTCACTATATTCACTTCGCTATCGTTGATTTTGCATTTATTTACAAATCCAAGTTAACATGATGCCGGTATTCATGAAATCCGCTAGCACACGTCATTAGCTTACTCCCATCATGCCTTTCGCTGTTCATGTACGCGCCGAGCAAGTCGATAACGCGGACGGCTCATTCACATAGGAATGATGGTAGTGACACTACTGCGCATGCTCTATGGGCCCCGTAACCCGGAAATAAACGCGGAAGTCAAAAACTTTTTTGGCATATGCGCTGGGTGAGCAGCTTCATAGGAATGAACGGAAGCGAAGGGGCGGTGCTCTATCCAGTACATATTATACGTCCATGATTGGCACCCGTTTCTACACAAGTCTTCTACATTAGACACAGAGCAGCGCGCTGCCGTGACTGTTTCGCTGAGGATGTAAATCCGTGACAGTTCTGTATTCGCGAATCGTGAGTGAGTCAGTGAGTCACAGTGTGAACGAATCACATCCTACAGGAGTGAGTGAGAGCGGCAGACAGTTCTTCTTACTGGTCTCTCCCCGCTTGGCGCACTTTGGCTGGCACGTTTGCCGAAGATTCAAGAGTGAGTGACGGCGAACGACTTCACAAGTGATTCACAGAACGCGGCAGTTCCACTCAAGGCCGCCACGCTCGCTGCTGAGCTCAACTGAACTAAGAAAGGAAGGATTCAGTTCATGAAGTAATCCCAGTCAGTTTGTTCACTCAAAAGATCAGTTCTTTCGAACAAATCATTCATAGATTGCACCGCAATCAGTTTCAGGTTTCATAAATCACCTCACCTGTTGTAAAATAACATATTTACATTTTCTCCTCCGAGCACAAGCAAATTTGTGTGTAAACGCCCCACATTGCAAATGCATTAAGGCCAGACCGCTAAATGGATTGCGAGAGCTTTTTTCCCGTCTGAGTGACAACCCTCGTTGCGCCCTGTTAGTAGACCAGCATAATTGCAAATGTGTGTGCAATCCAGTTTGCGCACGTTTTTGCACGTGCATAGCTTTAGTAAATCAGGCCCTTAGTGTTCCCCCTTTTAACGTTTGAGGAAAAAATAACTTTGTCTTTTTTTCCCTGTGATATTTTTCCCCAAAGAGTGCTGGGAATGGTCAATAAAAGAGTAAAATAATAATAAGTAAACAATGTTAAGCACTTCAAACGACTGTAAAAATAAAATATATATATTTTTAAAATAATATTTGATGAAAGGTCACAGAAAATGTGATATGCATATGACAAACATGGCAATGTTCTGCTCTACTGAGATACTGGCCTGCTGTGGGACTCTCTGTCCACCATTGTGGAGTAAGTCTCCAAATGTGTGTTTTCTGGATATGTTTAAATTTGATTTCCATTATAGCCAACAGAAAAAGGCCTGCAAGACAGGTGGCGGTCCACCACCACCACCGCTCACAGAGGCTGAAGAGATGGCCGTCAGGCAGAACAGTAGCGCGACCCATTGCTGAGGGCATTTCTGGGGGAGCTCCTTGGACCCAAACACGCTTCAAGACACAGGGGCCAACATAAGAAGTAAGTTATTCAAATGATTGGCATGTACATTAATCCTTTTTCTAGTGTTCCCTCAGTCATGGCCACCCATTCATCTTAGACACAACTTGGCACACTGATTAGGCTACAGTTCTTTGTAATCGGCTGCTGCTTCTTTCAGATATCAATCTATTTAAAGGTGACTCAAAGTTAGAAAATTGTGATGAGATCTGTACACTATTGTTAAAAAGAAAAAAAATGAAATAAGACGAGGAACTTTTTTGGGTAATCATCAACTGTTTAGTCTTTGTCTTCTACCAGTTATTGATGGCTGTTTATCCTTTTAATGTAGTACGCTGAAACTGAAAACCCACCTCACGTTAACTAGGGTCACTTTTTCTTTTTAATGTCCTTTTGACCCATACTCTGGTTGTTGTTGTTGTTATTGTTCTTCGTTGTTAGCTGTATGCACTTTCAAGGTGAAGTCAAGTAAATCTCGTTGTACAACTTGTATAATGACAATAAAGGCATTCTATTCTATTCTATGGTGTGATCTGTCTGGTGGAGCCCCCTGCCATAACAGACATCCATGCTGTTGCAAGTACTCTTAATATTCCACATATTTGTCATAATGGGTAGAATATAACACATACATTCTTTTTCATTACAGGAGGATGATGAAGACACCTTATCAACTGCCACGGAGAGGGAAGATGCAAAGAGGCCTGTTGAGGTTTACACCTTTTTTTATATAAATCACTGTTTTCAGTTAATGGTGTTGTTCCACATTACAATTTGCAAATAAATTCTATTTAACAGAGCGATGTTGGAAATTACAATGAGGAAGAAGGTCCATCAACCTCCACAGCACAGTTAGCCTCAGTCAAATGTATTTCAGCATTGACCCACAACTTACAATGACACTAAGTAGACATGGCACTGTGAAATTCAACATCGTTAATGTTCCTATAGCTCCCTGTCTCTACAAGGTGTATATAGGAGCACAAATCCGACTGGAAATGGAATGCATAAGGCTGCAGTACACCAAGACACACCTGAACCTGACTGTGATAAACACACAGCGTACTAAGAACATAAAAACAAATGCTCAGCTTACATAAATGTGTAATATAAGTTAATAAATTTCATTTTGGTAAACACAGCAAACACTTGAAGCGAACAGTATAATTTATTTGTTCAGAAAATTGAAATAGTCTTGCCAGGTGGGGCCACAGGTTGGCACATTCCCGGGATGGACCTGCTGCGTCTTCATCCATTGTTTCGTCCATGGTTTCGATTCTCAACTAAATCTGACCATGGAGTTGTTGTTTTTTTAGTTTTTTTTTAGAAGAAGTAACGGGAGCACATATGGATAGAAATGTAATGGAGTAAAGAGTAAAAAATATTTGCCTCTCAAATCATGAAGTATGTTGCCAGGGTTTTCCTCATCTCAGGGTGGGCCCAAAAAGGCACAGGGATTTTTATTGAGTATTCAACTCTTTTTAAATTTTAAACGTTAAAGTTTGGCTTTTAAATTGAGGTGGAGGGCTCTGCCTGTCCTGCCAGCTGAGTAGAACCTTACAACAAAACTGAGCTAATCTCAACAGCTCCAACTCAACTCTGGGATGACCAGGACAACACAACCGACAAGAACACCACTCCTGTATTTCCCGGAGACAACAATCTGGAGACAACCATCTGCAGCCATCAGGTAAGAGCCTTTCCACCACCATGCCACACTTACAGAGACAGGCCCATGCATAAGTCTAGTCCTGAGTGTGACAGACACACCACATCACAACCACAACCATTGATGTCATTGAAAATACACTCACTTACAGGACAACACATAGACACACACACACACACACGCGCACGCGCACACGCACACGCACACCCACACACACACACACACACACACACACACACACACTCCACTCACTCACCCACCAGAAGTAGAAACTAGACATACTAGCAAACAACTATTCAAACTGATTCAAGCAATACATCACAAACACATTATGGACAACTCTGCTTCAACACCTACATTCCCACCAGGAATGTACAGACAGACACAACAGCACACAGATTTTATCAAACCATCTACACCTACCATAGCTACACGGGATACAATACATAACAACAAAACACAATGGATGAAGTCTACTGTGAAAATTCTACAGGATCACTATATATCTACTATAACCTCACTGCTTTCAACACCTCGTAACCCCCTGGCCATCCAAATTTCCACTGGTTGGGCCAGTAAACGTTATGGCCCCAGGTGGCTGCAGCAAACACTGCAATCAGTTCATCATCTCCTGCAGACTCCACCAGACCGGACCAGCACCAGCTCCAGCACTGTCCCCACACCCGAGCCCAGACACAGGAACAACGTAGACACTACGCTCCCCACCATCCTAGAAGACAACATCCCCATTCTACCACCACCACTTGCCCCCCAGGGACTATCAAGATACCTGGGCATCTGAATAAGCATGCCCACCGCCCCTCGCCCACAACAAACATTCTTCTTCTTCTGTGGTTCAATGTACGCAACTGGATGTGCCCGGACTAGTGCCCGGAGCAGGAGGATCTGCTGTTCAGGAGAACTGCTGTTTTAAGCAACTGGACCAGCTTTTTTCAGCGATCTCGCTGAGCCCAAGATTACAATAAAACACAGCGTTCTCAGCAATGGCTGAACTGTTTGTTTCGAAACTTCAGGGCTTCGTAAACAAGGTAATGACGCAGATACACACTAAAAACAGCATTAATTGGAACTTCCGGTCTAGGTCCACTTTAATAAGTTGTAAACCGACAACACATACGGGTTCTGATGATCAGTTACAGAGGAAGACAAACAAATAAAGGATTATCTATACAAAAAGTGCTTTGGTCTACAAAGCTTTGATGAAGACTGCTTTGATGACAATGACGCTTTGGTTTCGCACTGCACACGCTCAATAACTGCTAGAAAGTTCTATACCTATGCCACAGCAATCAATTCAAAGAGTTAGAATAATTATAACTAATCCATTAATAATAATAATTAAGACTTAAAGGAATACTTCCCTGATTAACATGTGGCTTTGGATTGCAAGAATAGCAGTATTATTTTTTTAAAGGTGTGCTTCCCTCCCTCAGTAACACGTCATATGACGTACTTGGAGGTGACCCATTAATTTGAGATTTGAACTACAACACTAGTTCTGCACTTTTTCAACTGCCCCAGAGGGGGACGAGACATCCCAGAATGGACGAGACTTCATTCCCAGAATGTAAACACAGTATCCGCCATCTTTGCTATAATATGTCAGATTTTCTTTTTATTAATATTAAACATTTAAATTCATATATGTTGTGGTTTATTTTCTAGCTCTTAGTGTTCCTCCATTAGAGTATTATTAGATGAAACGTGATTTAATTAGGAGAAAATGGTTGATAAACACTTTGAAATTAGAGATACTTTGTTTACTGCTTACAACTGCATAATTTGTATGTGTGTAAATCTAACTTGAGTAGTATAGTAATATAACAAAATCAGTAACTATTCAGCCTCCTTCCCAAAGTCTTTAGACAAGTGTACAAATGCATGCAGGGTTGTTGTCATTTGTACGGAGCCACTAAAGGGACATGAAAAAAACAAACAAACAAAAGTTTCAGGTGCTCACCTGATACTTTCAGGTGCTCACCTGATACTTTCAGGTGCTCACCTGATACGATCAGGTGCTCACCTGATACTGTTAGAGGCTAAGCTAAGCTAACCAACTATGTCTGTGCGTGCTTGTGACGTCAGTGAGTGAAACAGGAAGTGTGTGTGCACTGTGTTGTTGTTTATGTTGGAGAGCCACAGCGAGAGACTGTCACGCTTCATACTGTTGTTTGTTATGTTCTCCCCTTTACGAGAGAGTCTCATTGAACCCAGAGAGGCTGTGCATCACCCTGCAGTAATGAAATAAAGTGCCGTGTTCAACGCAGACGGAGTCCCGCAGTTGTTGTGTATGGAGTAAGACAACTGTCAAAAAGACGTATCCACAATTCTAAACACATAAAAAAGTTGTACCCAAAATTCTGCTCTCATACACATGAGTCTAAGAAATTGTTCGGTTAGGATTGTTTTTATGTGAGTATGAATCTAAAAGCTGTGAGTGCAAAGTCTTGTGAGTACAACTCTAATTTCTACGACTACGAAATCTTCTCTGTGAAGACGAATTGCAGTTTACGGGTACGAGTCGAAAAGTGTTGGAATGACGTCACATAGGTCACAGGCAGGTCACAGAGGAAAGTAATCGAACGCCGATTGCACCAAATTTGCATGCTCCAAAGCTGGCTGATGAGTGCAACTATGGACACCGCGAGGAAAGCATCGCAGGTAAAGTCAATGACACATCCAATATTTGTTTATTTTTATTAAGTTATTTATTTATTTCATGAAATTGTACTGTTTTAAATAATATACAGTTTAAGGACGTACAGACATACTGCGTTAGCTTGCAAGCTAACGACAATGCCGGTGACACTTAGTGATTGCATTACTGGCATTAGAAGTTGGTTTAAGTGCTAGTTAATTAGCACTGACCTGCAAAATACGAACAAAACGAAGCATAAACA